>NW_026555343.1:7367657-7837721 GCF_029017545.1 Prosopis cineraria
TCCTCGGTCTCCCAGGTAGCATCACCTAGGGCTCCACCTTCCAAATCACCTTCACGAGTCGGATGTCTTATTGCGTAGTTGTTTGTCCTTAAAGTCCTAATTCGCTCCGGTTTCGGATCTAAGGTCAAATTCTCCCTCAATTCTACTCTACTTCTTCAGGTTCAATAACATGAGAGAGATCTGGGTTGTACTTCTTCAACTGTGATACGTGGAACACATTATGGATACCTGCAATCTGTGGAGGTAATGCAACTCTATATGCAGCAGATCCAATTCGCTCCAAGATCTCATACGGGCGTGTCAATTTCTTTGCCTTAATAGATCTACCAATGCCTGTCACCCGGAGAAACCTTCAAAAATACATGATCTCCTACTTCAAACTCTAAACGGCCGTCTCCTCTTATCACATAGCTCTTCTGTCGGCTCTGAGCGGTTAGCAATTTTTGCTTAATCATTGCAATCTTCTGGGTGGTCTGCTCTACAATTTCTGGACTAATGATACTCCTCTCACTTAATTCTGTCCAACACAAGGCGATCTACACTTCCTTCCATACAAGGCCTCATAAGGCGCCATCCCAATACTAGAATGATAGCTGTTATTATAAGAAATTCAGCTAATGGCAAATGATTATCCCAACTACCTGGTAGTTCATGGCACAAGCTCTCAACTGTCCTCCAAAGTCTGGATCGTCCTCTCTATTTGTCCATCTGTTTGGGGGTGGTATGCGGTGCTAAAACTCAGTCTGGTACCCATAGCCTTCTGTAGCGCACCCAAAAGTTTGAAGTGAACCTTGGGTCACGATCTGACACAATTCTAGAGGGTATACCATGAAGTCTAACTATCTCCTTAATGTATATCTCAGCAAATTTCTCTAATGTAGAGGTAAACTTGATCGCCAAAAAGTGAGCCGATTTGGTGAGTCGGTCTACTATCACCCAATAGCATCCTTACTCGAGGGTGTTCTTGGCAATCCAGTGATGAAATCCATGGAAATATCATCCCATTTCCACTTTGGAATATCTAACGGTTGCAGTGTTTCCAGCTGGCTTTTTTTGATGTTCTATCTTTATCTTCTGACACGTTAAACATCTAGAAACAAATTCGGTTACATCTTTCTTCATTCCTGCCACCACCAACCTCGCTTCAAATCATGGTACATTTTAGTTATACCGGGATGAATTGTATATTTTGCTCCTATGAGCCTCTTCTAAAAGGATATTCCTCAATCTTGGATCATTAGGTACACAAACTCTACCTTTATATCTCATCATTGTGTCATCAGAGATGGTAAAATTTGGGCTTTACCTACCACTATCTCCTTCCTTATATTCTTCAAGTAGTCATCACTCTGCTGTGAGACTCTGAGATCTTCCCAAAATTTGCTCTCAAAGTCTGCTACCTGAAGTGCGGCCATTTGATGTTCAATCCACATCCACTGGAACATCATGAAAACTGTTCCACAAATGATATTCATGAACCATCAAATGTGCAGCAGGAATAGTCCTTCTTACTTAAGGCGTCAGCTACCACGTTAGCCTTACCTTACCCGGATAGTAATGTAATTCAAAGTCATAATCCTTTAGAAATTCCATCCATCGTCGCTGCCTCATATTAAGCTCTTTCTGATCAAATAAATACTTTAGGCTCTTATGGTCACTAAAGATTTGAAACTTAGATCCATACAAGTAGTGTCTCCATATCTTCAGAGCAAACACAACTACAGCAGTCCAACTCCAATCATGTGTAGGGTAATTTTTCCTCGTGTGGCCTCAACTGTCTAGAGGAATAGGCAACCACTCGGTCATCTTGCATTAAAACACAATCCTAAACCCTTTAAAGAAGCATCAGTGTATAGAGTGTACGGCACCACAGGGTCAAGAATAGTCAATACTGGAGTTGTGGTTAACCTCTTTTTCAATTCTTAGAAAGCAGCTTCACATTTGTCAGTCCAAATAAATGGGGCAATCCTTTTAGAGTCAACTTAGTCAAGGGCATCGCAATTTGTGAAATCCCTTAATAAAGCGACGATAATAACCTGCTAACCTAAAAAACTTCGTATCTCCGTCACAGAATTTTGGCTGTTCCCACTTCATCACTGCATCAATCTTGCTAGGATCCACCGCAACTCCTCCATGTCTGGACACAACATAGCCCAAAAACTTTACTTCTCTAGAGCCAAAATTCACACGTGTTTAATTTGGCATAAAGCTTATGTTCCCTCAAAACTTGCAAGACGATTCTTAAATTGCTCACCATGAGCCTCCTCATCCTTTGAAATAATAAGAATGTCATCAATAAACACTACTACAAACTTATCTAAATAGGGTCGAAAGATCCTATTCATGTAATCCATGAATACCGCAGGAGCATTCGTAAGTCCAAATGGCATCACCATGATTCATAATGCCCATATCTCGTCCGAAATGCTGTCTTAGGTATATCCTCCGCTCTTACTCTCAATTGGTGGTACCCTGACCTTAAGTCAATCTTTGAGAAAACTGCGGATCCCACAAGCTGATCCAGCAAATCATCGATTCTCGAAAGTGGATATTTGTTCTTGATGGTTACTTTGTTCAATTGTCTATAATCAATGCACAATCGGAGGCTTCCGTCCTTCTTCTTTACAAAAAGGACTGGAGATCCCCAAGGTGAAACACTCGGTCTGATGAAACCCTTCTCAAGTAGCTCTTTAATTTGCTTTTTCAATTTTGCTAACTCTGAAGGGGACATCCGATAAGGAGCCTTAGAAATTGGCCCTGTACCGGGTACCAATTCAATTGAGAACTCTACCTCACGCTTTGGGGGTAAACCGGAGACTTCGTCTGGAAATACATCCGCAAATTCTTTGACAATTGGGATATTCTTCACGCCTTCATCAATCTCAGCTTGGATAGAGAAGAAAACCATATAGGCCTGGCAACCCTTCTTCATACATCTATCAACTTGCGCCGCTGATAAGAAAACATGATCTTGAGTCTCGACTGGGGTCACCAACAAAGAAGATAAAGACACACTCCTCTCTCTACAATCTAGGATAGCACCATTTGCAGCCATCCAATTCATTCCCACAATTACATCCATACCTCTCAGTGGTAGGATAATTAAGTCCATAGTTGTTTTCCTATTTTTAAACTCGACCACTAGGTTAAGGCATGCCTTAGCAGTCCGCACAGATTCTCCCGCAGGAGTAGACACATTCATATCAAAAGGTAAAATACACTCAGGCAAATCAAGGTTCTTTACACAAGTTTCAGAAATAAAAGAGTGTGTAGCACCCGAATCAAATAGTGCAACAATATCATGATGAAGGATTTTGATGTTACCTCTAATGGCATCTGGGGAGTTTTATCATGTCCTGAGTAAGAGCAAACACACGGCCAGAGACAGTAGGATGTTGGGAAGGGTTCTTCATATTTGAGCCCTGGTTGTCCCCACAAAACTTTGCAATGTGATCGGGTTTCCCACAAATGTAACAGACCCAGCACTGTCCGAAATGACGACGCCCGCATTTAGTGCACTGTTGAGAGCTCACTGTACTCGGGGCAGGGGTAGATACTGTTGGGCTCCTTTGTGACCCGTGATAACTACTATGATAGCTCCTCTGTCCTTGGCCCCTTTGAAATGGACCCTTCTGCCTTCCTTGGTTCCATGCACTACTCGAACCCTGATGGTTTTTCTTCATAATGCCTCCAGTGGGTCGAGGGTAGGTTGGGGGTCTACTATATGAATAACCCCTCTTTTCTCTCTCAACCTCCTTCTTACTGGAGCTACTACTTGTAGTTTTTGCACATTTCGTCATAATCTCAGATATCTAGATGAGCCAATTGCTCCCTCAATTCTGGTCTAGCCTTCTCCAATAAGCGCTTGGCCTTCCATTCAGAATCATCCCTATACTGCAGGTACGTGGAGTATCTAGATAACTCCTGAAACTTAGCAATGAATGTGTCCTCATCGAGGTTCCCTTGCTTAAAGGCATGGAACTCCGCTTCCTTCTCAGACCTTAACTTTGATGGAAAGTAATGCCTGAATAATTTTTCCTTGAATTCCTCCCAGGTGAGTGTAGAATCATCCCTGGGCCCTGCTGTCTCCCACCAATCTCTCGCTCCTTTCACTAGGAGCACTAATGCTACTTGTACTTTTTGATTGCTGGTGCATGTGACTACTCGAAAGATGGATTCGAGTCTCTTCACCCATTCCTCTACCACAGATGGTTTAAGGTTAACATCAAACGTAGGAGGGTTAAACTTCCTAACAGTTTCCCACATATCAGTAATGGTCGGTGGGGCTCTCTGTTCCTCCTGCCTAATTTCTTTCCTTCTAGACTCATGATCTCTCAGAGTGGCAAGATGTGAGGAACTGCCTTCCCCCACATGACTCTCAACATGAGCCCTATCTCCATTTTTAGTTACCTTTTGCCTCTTTAGCTCCGTCAACTCTTGTTCGTATCCTTGAACCTTGTCTGTTAATGTTTTTACAAGCATTCTTAATTCCGCCAAGTCAGGCTCCTCATTTGGCAGTGGCGGTGGTAGGTGCTCATGTTGGAATCCTGAGTTACCGCGAGTAACAGGCATTTTCTCTCCCCTCCTAAAGGATACAAGATATAATAATAAAATTAGCCTAGCTATATAATGGCCATACAATGAGAAGCACCATAACAATGTATATTGCCAACCGACTATATGCAATGCACCACACATAATAAATACATATTAAATTCACACAAATAATAGTTTCAAACAAAAGTTTAAATAAGTGTTATTAAAATATAGACTCAAAACATAATGCTCTGATACCAATATGTAACACCCTTAAATTTACAAATCGATTTTTCGCAAATTAATAAAACCATTATCATGGTAGAAAATTTTCTTACCATGATACATCCAAGACATAACGCAAGTCTTAAAATATCCAAAAAGGCAATTAAAACCATGAGGGACAGATATAATCCTCATGACATGATATTCAAATCAGATCATAAATCAAGAGGGACAGACATAATCCTCTTGGTCATATAAATACTTTTAATAAAAAGGATTAGAGTTTATATGTTTCACAAAGAAGATATGTCCTAAGTTGGCACAAGATACATTGTATAATTCAAAATAAGAGGCAACGTAAAAGATGGTGTCTCATACACCATAGTTACACCTCTGGTGCTTTCTCAGCCGGACTCGCTCCTACAAAAATATTAACCACGGGGAATGAGACTTAAAAATTCCAGTAACCAGAAATTAATATGTAATGATGCATGCAGATGTAACTAATCATGCGATTGCTAAGTGGGCACACAAAACATTTAACCGAACAATACTTTCAAACAAACCGAACAAGTATTTAATTTGCATGACTGCACCTTATATCCTCCTTTCGCCATGCTCGGACGCCAAATCACCCGGCCAAAGGTGAGTTGGACCAAGCGACACGCCACTCATTGGGTCCAATGAGGGCTTACCACGTGGTAATAATTAACCGAACAGAAATTTTCATTAACACCATACATTAAAATACCCTGACAAGTCATGCATCATTCAAATATCCAAACAGAAATATATCCGAACAATAATATCTCATCATGATAAATAAAAATAAATTTTTAACCCACTTGGCAATGATTTCACAGAAGTATATAACAGTATTTATTTTCAATAATTCATAATTTTTTCAAACAACAAAACAACACATAACCATTCACAAACACACCCATCACAACACATTAATAATGGTTACCTTGTGTCTTGAATAACAAGTTCCCCTTCACAACTCCTTTTTCACCACTATCTTTGTCAATATAATCTACATAATTATTTTACAATACTATATATTAATTTTACATTAAAATAAATAACTCTAATTTAAATAGTTAGAAATTCATAGATCTATAATCCATATTAACACTAATTTAAGATTTATGCCTCATTTAACTTTTCAAATTCTTTTCTAAAATTCTCGTACCCTAATAAACTATTTTTTTTATCCTCAAATCACTTCTAGTATCACAATTTCATCTTTCTATATTCTAAAAATTCATCTAAAAATAAATTAAAAATTTTAAAATTATCCTGAAGCCTCAAATCACCTTTCTATAACCTCAAAAATACCTATTCATACTTAAATAAATATTTAATAATCATAGGTTTATCCCTACATCTCAGATTCCACATAAATTCAACCATATAGATCTAGATTTTAACTCAAAAATTCTTAAACATGAGTTTCAACCTCAAGAAAATATTCTATAATATTTATTATATCTCTAAGAGTTTTAACCTATATTTTTTAATCCATCATATCATCAGATTAACTATCCTATAGAAAAATCCTAATCAAAATATTTACTCTATCCTACAAAATAATCATATCACTAGAAAGCTAATATTATTTAGAAAATAACTATAAAATTAATTTTGTAATTAAATAAATTTTTAAATGCTAATCTAAACAGGAAAGTTAGAACATACCTGAAGAAAAAGAAAATAATCCCCCCTTGCAAGAAGACGCCGAGCAACGTGAGAGGAAGAGAGAAAAATAATATAAAAATAGGATTGTGGGTCCCAAAATTATATTAAAAAAAATTATAGGTTTGAATTTAATTATTCAAACCTTTGGGCCATTACTTGCAATTTTCACAAATTGCATCTTGGGCCCTTAGTTGCAATTTTTACAAATTATAATAAATAATTACTTATGCTTCCTCCACAATGCACCTCCTCTTTTTATATATGAGAAGGTGCCTTTCATTCTCACATCTAACCGATGTGGGACTAAACCCCCTCCCTTTTTTTTTTTTACTTTCTTTTCTTTTCTTTTTTTTAACTCTCACACACACACATTAATAATAATTTTTTTAAATCTTAAAATTATATCTTAACAAAATATTTCTTATATAATTTTAAAATTAATTTTTTAATTTATAATTAAATGCCTACCCATATTATTATTTTTAAATAACCTTAAATAATATAAATTCCTATTATTATCATCATTTAAAAAAAAACTTAAATTTCATAAAAATTTTTTATCTAAAAATTAGGATGTTACATTTGGTATAAACTATTGAATTTTGTGGGATTGGGAATGGGATTGAATCGAAAAATAAGGATTTAAATTCATGTTTGGTATGTGGGATTAAAAAAAAAACAAAAACTAGCTAAAAGACTCAACTACCCTCGTCTTCCTCCTTCTTGGCTTCAACTTACGTCTGCTCCATCTTCCTCATCTTCCTCCTTCTTAGCTTCATTCCTCACGCCCACAGTCTCTCTCTCTCTCTCTCACCCATGCTTGCGCTCAGCGCCACCGCAATTGTCCTTCACTCGAGTCTCTGCGTCGTCAACGGTGGCCAATGAGCAGTCCAGATCTGGGTGAATGATTTAGGTTCACGACTTCGTATCTCCAAATATGTTAGTTCCGACGTCGCCTTTGTTCGTCATCTTCCTAGTTCTAGCATCGTCGTTGTGCCCGTGTGTGGCTGTGGGAAGCACGATGGAGGAGGCCGATGGATGGAAGTGGCGGAGATGTGAGAGGTGAGGGGTGGAGGGTAGAGCGAGAGACGACAGAGACGAGAGAGATGGAGGGTATTTTTGTCAAACAAAATCAATCCCAGGATTGATTTTTCAGTACTAAGGGGTGGGTAGTATTGGGTAATCCCACCTAAATGGGTTTGGGCTTGGAATTAAAATCCTTATTCCCTCATACCAACATAAAAACTTGGGATTAGTTAATGCCAATACCAATCCTACTCTCTCATTCCTTTATACCAAATAGGGCCTTAAAGTAATCAAAGTTGGCTTTAACTTTTTCTGCTGTGCACACGTCAGAAAGCAAACCGCGCGAAAGCTAAAATTAATTTAGAATGAAATTTTACTTTGCATGTGTTTGGATAAGGGAAAAAACTGATTCTCCTCCCCCAAAATTAATTTTTTCAACAAATTACCCAAACAATTAAACAATGACAAAAATTGATTTTGAGGCAATATGCACGTTTTCCCGTAAGCTCCATTGATCAGCTTTTGCCAAAAGTTTATCAAAAAATGTTGGAGAAATTATAAAGAAAGCCCACAAAAAATTACAAATAAAACATATAATTTAATAAAAAAAAATTAAACTCTCTTCTCTTCTCTTTTTTCCCTTAATAAAAATAAAATTTAAATTTTATATCCTCAAAAAATTAATGTTTGATATTTAAGAATTAAATTATATAGTAATTTATATAGCTAAAATTGATTCTGATTAAGTTATCCAAATATATTCAATTATGTTAAAATTAATTTTAGAAAAACAGTATCCAAATAAATTACGTTATACATATCAATTATGAGTAAAATCTACCACTTAATCAATTATTTTCATAATTATTATATTCAATTAAAATTTAAACGGGCACTTCAAGCATTTAGAATGTCAAAAGTGGAATTAACACCCACTTCCATGCCCATTAAACTTTCTCTGAATCACAAACAACAGTTTTATTTTTATTTTATGGTTTCTCCCTTTCTGAACAAAAATTTAGGAGTTAGATAAGTTACTCATCTTAATAAGGAAGATCCATAAACAGGGAATTTAACTGAATATTCTTTATCCTGACTATATTTTTAATCTTTTAATCGCTTTATTAACAAATTATAAATTTCACATTTTCCTGAAAAAGAAAGGACTCAGAGAGGTTTTGAAAAGGGGAAAAAAAACACCCAAGAACCATTTTGTAATATTTATATCAAATAAGGATCAAATAATTTTTTATTTATGATGTAGTCTTCTGGTCCTTTTTAATATTAATTTTATAAGCAAAATGATAAAATTGCTCTTTAAGTAATTAAAAAACAAAAAAAATAAAAGAAATCCCAACGGCACTAGCTGTCGAACCACTATCGTCGACATATCACTGGAGCTCCGACGCCAGCAATATTTTATTTTAAAAATAAACCTTTTAGGTAACTAAGAAAGAGTTTGATCTCATAATTTTTGACCACCTAAAAAGTTTGGTGGCCTAGTGACCACCAAGCCCTTCAATAACATACAGCAAATAATAATAATAATAATAATAATAATAATAATAATAATAATAATAATAATAATAATAAAGTAGTCAACCAAATTTCTAACCACTTTTATGTAATAATGTAATGGTGTGTTGTTATCTTTGATGCTCATTAGATATCCTCACAAGGTTACTCATTATCTATGATGAGATTTGGATTATTCAAAATTAAAATTTTAAAATGTTTTTAATAAAACTATTCATCATCATTAGTACATATTTAGCTTGGACATACTAATTTAATATTAACTTTTTAATTTTACAAATTTACTATATGAATGTATTGTGAACAATACACATGTAATTTAGATGATTTATTTTAATAAAAATTTTATAATTTTTATAAACTAATTATCTAGATATACTCTAGATAGTACAAATTTAATGTTAATTTTTTTATAATTTTATAATTTTTTATTTTAATAAATATAATATTAAAAATATTTAAAAAATAATTTTAAAATGAACAATACATATCTTTTTGAGATGAAGCTTTAAGCTATTGAGCACACGGTGCTCATCATGTTGATGAATACCGACTGCCAACACCTCTTGCTCTCTCTTTCTTAAGTAGCAACTTGTTTCCATCCATCCATTCTCTCTCTCATGTACGTTGTGCTTGGAAAGAAGTTAGAAGAGAAAAAGTGAGGAGAATAAAAAAGCAAAAGAGCAAAGCGGGGCAGAAATGGTATTTTCTCATGCTTGCCTAAGGAGAGAAAAAATTGAAAGGTGAGAGGGCTCCATTTAGTTTCTTTCCACTTCTTCCCCACTTATTATCTCAACTCTTTGAATCAAGTTTTTAATGGTTGAAATTTATAGTACATAAAATTATTATTAAAATGTGAAATTATGAAAAATAAATTAATTAATTAAAAAATAAATTTTATAAAATGTTAAATGATAACCATTCAAAATTGTTGTAAAGTGATTGTAAGTTGAGTAGAGGAGAGGAACCAAGTGGAGAGAAGCCGAGAGAAATAAAAAAAAAATATGTGGAACCTATATGTGTTTTTTTTTTTTCCATATTTTCTCTTGAAACGTGACGAGATTTTGGAGAAAGAACTCAATACCCAGATCTACCAATGAATCTTTTCATCTATTGCTTGTTGCCTCTCCTTATTTTCATCTTAATTTTTTGTCCACTTTACAGTTTATATTACTATATATTTAATAATTTAAGAAATAAAATATAAAATTGGACAAAATATTTTTTTGCCAACATCAAATAAAATAATTTACAAATATATTTATATTCAATCAATAATATATAACAAATTATATAAATGGTACATTAGAATATTAAATTTTATTATATATAAATATTTTTTACAGATAATAATGTTATTATTGTCTATATGAAATTAACAATTTTTTCCTCCTCCCATTTTCTCTTGTGCAGCCAGGCATTGAAAGAAAAAATTACATCAATTTATTTCTGTCTTCTCATTTTCTCTTCTGCTTGTGAACCCAGCACTATGTCAATCTCCTTTAATTCGGAGAATATACAAAATCAACTCTTTCTACTCAATAGTTGAGATGCCATTTTCATTGGAGACAACTTAACTATCAATTTGGAAAATTAGACACATTTTTATTGTCAACATTTAACATTGTGAAGAATTTTAAATGGGCTATTGATACAATGATAATTTGTCATTTGGACAAGTGGAAGTGGAAAGAGAAAGGTTTTGCATTTTTTTGGAGGTGAAAGAAAGTGACTAGCTTCGTCATTCGGCATTGACATGACTCCATTAATTTTTCTCACGGTGTCGAAGGATATTACCAAGTATTAAACCTTGATAAATTTCATTACTTTTTACACTATCATTTTTCAACTTTAATCAATTAAATACATAAAAATAAAATGTATTACCGAAAAAAAAAGGTTGGCATGCATCATGCATGACTTCATCATCTACATGATAAAAGAAAAGAAATATTCGTAAACAGTCAGCATAAGAACCTGAGAAATATTCATAGGCGATTCAAATACATTTTATTTTAAATTTTAAATATTTTTTTTAATTTCAGACTTAGAAATATTCATGGATTGTTGATTCCATTAATGAATTAAAAATACCACACGTGTAGATAGACAAATAATTGTGTCGTTTAGCTTACTCATCGTGATCTTGATGACAACATGACATAAAAACTTTTGAATTTCCATAGCTCGCGCAGCAGATCCTTTTTCATTCTTGATATGAACTGATTTATATTCTCATGCAAAGTTTTCGCCTTGTATTTAAAAAATGATGCTCAAATTGGGACCTCAAAATTGGAAATTGGTAGATGGATTCCTTTTATTATACAACCAATTTTAAACAAAGTATATCCTGGTCAATGGTCAGCTGATAAAAAATATTCATGGTGATTAAAACAAAATCAATGGAAGCAAAAGATAATATTTAAAAAAAAAAGTAAAAAGATTGTCGGGTATTTTTTTTTTTTGGGTGGGGAGAGAAAGGTTATGTGAGCATTAAATATAAAAAGAAAAGCACTTGTATGTATAAAAAAATAAGAAAGAAGTTGTTAAACAAGTCTAACTGTGGATTCATGAGAGAATATGAAACCTTTTTTTATGAAAAGAAGCTGCGTGGTGAGTTAAGTTTGAGCGCTTATCACCTAAAATAATTGGATTATCCAAATTAAAACTTAATCTTTAAATTCAATATTAATTTATTTTTATATTTTAAAAAAAGATATCTAACTAGATATAATAGATTCTAAAATGAAGATGATTTTTTAATTTTTAATTTATTAAAAATAAATTTATTTTTTTGAAATTATAAATTAAAATATTAAATTTAGACCGTTGAAATTCTGTTTAAACAATTCATATATCTTTTGTAAGGGCAGCCCAAATTCAACCTAGAGGCTTATGTGTCCCCAAGGCAAAAGCCTAAGAACGAAAAAGAAATAGAGAGAGAATTTTTGGCATTGACGTGGAAAGTAAGAACGCCAAGTCTTTCCCATAAATTGACAGCATTATATTGACTGGACTTTACTCCAATGAATATTCTATTCATCTTCTGTGAATATATAATATAAAATTGTAATAACCACACTAAACTGTTTCATATCAATATAATTATAAACGGGTGCCTTTTTCTTGGGATGGAATGGTGAAGGTTTTGACGGTAATTCCTATACTTGACACAACTGTTCTTCTGATTGGCTATATTTCATAGGCAAAAGGATCTTCGTCATTACTTTCCTTGTAATCTGATTCAGTTATCTAGTAGTAGTATAATTCTTCAGAAGTTATTTGCAGCACCTTGCTGTCTATTGTTTTTTCATATATTATTTGCTCCAATAATTGACATTTCATTCATTAAGTAGAAGCAAGAACTCACCAAGAATGTGGTGAGCAATGATCAGAAGGAAGCCCGATCATGAAACCAAGGATGGACTTGAAAAAAATAAATAAATGTGCTCATCATTTTCTGGACTCCCAAATGGTCAAAAATTGGGATGGCCATAGGAGAATTTGGAGGGGGCATATGTAACTGATGGAAATAAATCAACCATTTAACTGCTCATTGTTAAATTTTTTATATTAAATATGTTTAAAGATAGTCTACTTTATCAAAATAGTCAACGGCAAAGATAGGACCGAGGGAGCCACGAACTGCCTTAACTTTTTAATTTCTTGTCATTGAAATATAAGAATTATATATTTTCAACCTTCCAAATATATTGGATTCTAATAAAATTTAACTTTATATGACATTAATAATAACTTACTCAAAGGTTAAGATTATGGTTGGGATAAAGTAGTCTTCTAGAAAAAAGTAACTTCTTCTTGTAACAACTAAACTATTGAAATTCTTGATATGAATAATGTTTACTTTGTAGTTTAGTCATGTTCACCACTACAAAATAAATCTATCGGAGTGCTTATTTTTGGCTTTCTGGAGCACTTCTTAAGCACTCCCTTATCTAGCGCTCCCATATATACGGGAGTACTTTTAAAAATGCTCCTGTATGTATGACATAAGGGAGTTTTTTTTTTTTTTTATAAAGCGCTCCCATAAAGGTAGGTAAAAAAAAAACACTCTTAAAATTAACCTCATGAGCTCAAGGGAGCGCTCTTTATGAAAGCACTCTCAAAGGATGAGGCTAACGGGGGCACTTCTATAGTAAGCGCTCCCTTATACCTCATTTAGAGGCACTCTTATGGTGAGCGCTCTTGTAGATATAGAATACAAGAGTGCTTTGTTTCAAAGCGCTCCTATATGTGAAACCATTTTGGGTAATTTTATTTTCATGATTTCAATTTTCTTAAATTACATCCTTGGTATCTCTTAAAGATGACCAATTCCAATATTCAAAAGTAATATTATTGAACATAACAATTTATATACAATGAGAGAACTTGCAAATGAATCAACATAACTATTTGTATTTCCCAACTTGTCTAATCTTTAGCAAGTCTAACAAATGAAGCTATTAGTATTTTTTTTAACATTGAAAGCTAATTATCTATCACAAACAATCAATAATATATTCTAACCACTGTTCAACTATATCTTCTATTTGCTCTATGGTAAAATGTAATATTCTTGCTTCCACAAAATATTACATGAGAGATGAAAGTTTTATATAAGTAATTAATATTATATTAATTTAATTTAAAGCAACTATCTTGCATTCTCAAGAATGATCAACTCTTGTTGTGTGATTATTTCTCTCATAAACTTCATCATATAGTATTCACACTCCCAACCTTGCACTTGTGTTGACACCTAAAAAAAAATAAAAATTGTTATTATCCAAATATGATAGAAACAAATTTCACAACTCAATTACTAACAATTTGGGGATGAAATTATATATATAATTTTGAGTTGTTGGTGAAAATCCGACAGAGTCTCTCATAGGACATTCCAGAATTTTGGAGAAGTTCTACATCAATCCAAAATAGCATATTCAAAATAACAAACTTAAAATATTAATCAAACCAACTTGTTTAATTAAGAAAACAATACAAACCTTTATTTTTTCCATGTATAAAATTCAACAAGATCAAGCTTTTTGGTATTTGGAGAAAGACCTTTACCACCTTGGTAATATGCTATGGCCCTATAAGAATTCAACAAACAACTAGACATTCTCGCTCTAATTGTTAAAATAAACATGTAAAAAAAAAAAGAACAATAACTTACTAATTAAATGATATTTTCATAGATATGAAGTTTTTAAAGTCACCATCTCTTAATGAGTCAAGATAATAAATTGCAAGGGGGAATGGATTGATACAAAACAAGCACCCAATGTTGCTTAAAAAGATAAAATATTTCATTAACTCAAATGTCAACTAGATTTAAAGATAAACAATAATAACAACTCACCTTGAATTATGAGGAGCCAAAAATAACATATTTCTCTTGCCTTTGGCCTTGAATGCATCAATAATCTTTTGTGAATGATAATCAACACTGTAGGTGCTTGTGTTATGAGAGCTAATAAATGAAAATTTCATCATCATTGAGCCCGGCACCACAAAAGTATGATACAAGTACCTAAAATGAAAAAAATACAAGCAGTCACAATTAATGTTAAATAAATACCACAACAAATAATAAAATTGAGAAAGTACCAGATGTATAAACTAATTTGTGTGGTTTGTAGTCAATTCTTGGTCAGAGTTTCATTAATATTTTCAGCTATCGATTTTTTGCTAATCATTTTACCATAAATCTCATTTTGAAATTCTATTTCACGGATCTTATTTTTAAATGTTTTCTACATAAATAATTCAAATGTGTTTTGATGGGGATATTTTAGTTGAGTAGATTCTGTATTAGTTTTTCCTACCTTAGTTACAGAGATAGATCCTTTAGACATCTTTTCATTCAATTTGATTGGCTTCTTTACTATTTCTTTAGGTTTTGAGGACTACAAAATGTAAAATTAATTGGTAAGGCCAAAATTAAACATAAATGATTTTAAAAAACCAGCAATTATCATACATATAACTTAATAAGCTTCATAGGCCAAGCCACATAAGTGCCAACCGCGTCAAAAATTGTGAATATATCTTCATCTGTTATTTGCGTTGGCAACTCAGCATCATTTTCTATTGGGATAATTATGGTCACCTTTAAGTGATCAATAGGCAAAGGTCTGTTATGTATAGTAACATTATTATCATTATATACAGATTCAAGTACCACAACACAACAATGTGGTAATTCTAACCATAATTGACATTGTGAATCACCCTAAAAATTAATAAATTAATGTTTTAAGAAAATGTGAGATATAATTAATCAATAAATTGAAAATAATAATATAAAAATTATAACCTTGGGAAAATCTTTAATAGTATGGAATTAGTAGCAATCTTTATTATTGGGCTAGTTTGTGGCACATTTACTATCCCAATCATTTGCTATAATCTCTTTTCCATATGGTCTTGAATTTTTTTTTTTCTATTATTGCCTCCATTTCCTCCATCTTTGCATGAAAGTCATCTTTAATAAACATTTTAGACTGATGTCCAACGTATGTACCCTAACAAATGTTGAATCCAATTCCTTTAATATGACCAAAGACCTCTGGGCTCCCAATGCCCTACCAAGGATGTCCACATATCCACCCATATCATCTTATGATACTGATTGTGATAATGCTTCCTATTGAACAATTGTAAACTTTTTATTAAGTAAATAAAGTAAATAAAATAATACACTATATTATCATTACTCACACAATCCTCCCAGACTTTTCTGGTATGTTCATCGAGTAATTTTCCTTCTTTATCTTCTCAAGCTGTCTTCCAAACAAGAGATTTCGAAATTGAGGTATCAGGTCTAGCTCTTCCCTTTATTCAAAGATAATATTAGAATAACTAAAAACCATTTCCTTCTATGCTCACAATATTAATACAAGATATTAACTGGAACATACCAAACCATGCTCAATATCTGGATAGCTTTTTCTTCTGCTCTATATTGAAAAGGAGTATTTGCAGCTCTAGAGTGATTGATCTAACTTATTTGTTGAAATTCAAGTTGTTGACGCATTTTAATAAATTCATCACAATGTTCTTGCTGACTTTCTATATACATTTCAAGACGATTTAGATTGAATTCTCCATTTGTATCTTTGAGATGATATGTTGTAAGAGTTGCCCAAAATTTCCTATGAGTATATGTGGCTTTTCTCATGATGTAATGCTTATGACTTTCATCCAGGTCAAAAGATATTGTAAGATCTTATTAGATATTGTTTTTGGCTTCTTCAAGCTATGTGTCATTTTTCTTTCTCCAATCTATTGTGTAACAGGGCACGTAATGATAAGCTAAAACCCCAATGTAACTGACCAACTCAAGAGGCTTTACTAGTTGGCCTCTATCATTTTAATTTACTGGTAATTTTTGACCAGCTACCTGAGGCCGTATCACTGCCTTCATAACAATTTTACCTCGCTTGACCTCTTTAATTGCTTATTCTTGAGTAAGTGGAGCATTACTTCTCTTCTGAGGTGGGGTGGCCATTTACTTGAAAGAAAAATAAAATTTAATTTTTAATAAATAAAATTAAAGAAACAATAAATAATAAAATTAAATTTTTAACAAACAAAAGAAAATTTAAAAAAGATCTTACAAATGTGAAGATTTTTTTTTCTTTCTTTTGTTTTTGTTTTCTCTTGTGTTCTACATATCTCTCATCAATCTAAACCCCTTTTGTGTGATCTTCTCTAATATAGAAAGCATTATTCCCAACCAACGCATTAAATGTTCATGATGTCCCCATAAAGGGGTCATCCTTAGCATTGAAGTCTTCATCTTTATTAGCAGCTATTTTATTTGTTAAAAAAATAATTGACCAATTTTTATGAGCTAGTTCTGACACATAGAACACTTGTGGTGCTTGTGATGTCAATATGGATGGCTCATCTTTGTAAGCCACCTTATTAAGATCTACTTGAATCCTAACTCATCAAATCATAAACCATTTTTATTTTCAACCCACTTGCAACAGAAGATAGGTTCACAAAATTTGATATAATTCAATTCCTAAATATGCTCTATAATTCTAAAATATGAAATCATCACATAGATTGAATTCTTGTCTTTAGAACTAGAGACATGCATTGATAGAGCTACAAGCATTACACCACTATTTTGCATAGTGCTCCGAGCATCTTCACTTTTCTTATAGAATGTAAAGCCATTAATTACATAACCTGTATAAGAAAATACTTCAAATCTAGGACTCTTGGCCAAGAACCTCAACTAATTTATGAGCTCTAAACTAATTTATAAAATGCTGGTTGTGATATGTAGCCAGCTAAATGTCATTCTTGCCCTTATTCTGACTCTTAACTATTGCCATGTGTTCTTTGATATATGGTTGAACTTCTTCAGTATTGTGTAGAACATACAAGTAAACTTGCTCCCATTGTGTCTTGTCTACGCTGATAAGTTTTTTCCCAATTATTCCACCATGTTCACCTATGGTGTCCTTTGTGTATTTTGGCAACCCAATGGCATTCACATTAGAAAAATATCTAGTGTATAATTCAATTGCTTCTTTCACGATATACCTCTCAACATTACAGCCCTCGGGTTGACTTTAATTTTTTACATATCCTTTTAATACCTTCAAATTATGCTCTATTGGGTACATCCATCTCAAATAAGCAGGGCCACATAACTTTGTCTTTTTAACCAAGTGTAATGATAAGTGAACCATGATGTTAAAGAATAAAGGTAAAAAATACATTTCAAGCTCGCTCGAGATCTTAGCTATTTCATATTCCAATATAGGCAATTTCTCTGTGTCAATCACCTTGCTACAAATTTCCTTAAAGAAGAAACAAAGTTTAGTAATGGTTCTTCATACTGGCAATAAATTTTTCATGATAATATGATAATCATGAGTCTTTAACCCTACTAGTTTAAGGTCTTTCATGGATATGAGGCTACTAAACTAACAATTGAAGAATATCCTTCTGGTACTTTTAACTCCATGTAAGAATTCATAAAAGGATAATTTTTCTTTTCTAGAAAGTGGACGGGCTACTAGAGGTAAAAAAATGCATTTTTCTTTCTTCTCTAGTTCCAACTCTTCTTTAACCCTATGCTAATTAAATCCATCCTTGCATTGATACCATCCTTTCTCTTTCATGAAATGTGAAGTAATGTGCTAATAAGATGGCCACAGACCTTTTTTTTGATATGCATCCATCAAGAAAATGCCTAATATCTAGGGTCTTCTAGTATGGCAGTTTAAAGAAAATGGACTTCATTTTCCAATAATTCTAAACAACCTTACCTATAAATGGTTTTCCAAAATTGATATTCAAATCTTTAACTTTTTCAAAGAGTTACTCACCAGTTAATAGCAATGGAACTCTACCCTTCTCTAGGTGGCCAATGAAGGCCTTCTTCTACTACCAGTAATGATGTGTTTGTGGAAAAAATTGACAATGACTAATGAAGACATTCTTCTCACAATGTTCTAATCACACTAAACAAGTGTGCTCCTCTCAAACTGGGCACGCATCTCGCCCTTTGATACTGTATCCTAACCAATTGCCATAAGTAGGAAAGTCATTTATGGTGCCAAACAATATTGCTTGTAGGATGAAATATTCTTCCTTATACCCATAATAAACCTTCATATCTGTCTCCCATAGTATCTTCAGATATTTAATTAACGAAGCTAAGTACATATTTATATCATTTCCTAGTTGTTGGGACTCAAAAATTAACCATAATGGTATTATTAACTTGCACTTCATGCACAATTTTGAAGGGAGGTTGTAAATCATTAAAATCACCAACCATGTACTATGTTTATTACTTTGCATGCCATGAGGGTTCATTCTATTAGTGGCTAATGCAAGGTGCATGTTTCTATCTTCAACCCTAAAGTCAAGGTATATAAGATCAATTTTTTCTATTGAGGGCAATCTACAGGGTATCATAGCTTTTCATCCTTAATTCTCTTATCAGCATGCCATGTTAATTGTTTAGCATATTCTACAATGCTATATAAGCGTTTGAATTTTTGTATGATTGGAAAATACCACAACGCCTTTATTGGACTACATCCATTTCTCTTGTACTATAAAGCATTGCATTTTGGACATTTATCTAAGGTTAAATACTCTTTTTGAAAGAAGACACAATTGCTTAGACATGTATGTATCTTCTCATAGCTCATCCCAATAGAACATAGCACTTTTTTAACTGCATAAGTCTTGTGTGAAAGCTCATTATACTCTGGCAACATCTCATACTCTTGTCGATCCATCTATTAGTTGCTTTTAGGTTGTACAATTTTAGAATAATTAATATTTTTGTGAATTTCTTACAATTGGGGTATAATGGTTTATCAATATCACTCTTCAACCTCTTAAGCATCTCAGGACAGTCCCTAAAATTCTCTTCAATTATATCAATCATCTCATATAAAGATTGTTAACGTCATATGTCCTACTATTATGATCAAATGTAAAGCAGCTCGCACTATCCCTCTAATTACTAGTGTTATCTCTTGTCTCCCTATGCATAGTCTAACAAGTATAAGTTGAATCAATCCCATTATATATCAAATGATCTTTCAATTCTATTGGCCTTATTCTTCTTCCATAGCATCATTTTAAATAATGACGTATGACTCTACGAGGATCTTGATTATGACAAAATGCAAACTCAATAAACTCATCCATACCATCCTAATATTCTTTAGATAGTTGATTAGCTGACATCCACTTACGATCCATATTGCTAATATAATCAAAGAAATTAATGGACAAAAAACTTAGATTTAAAAAAAATCAATAAAATACCTAAAAGAAGAACCTTCCAAATAGTCAAACAATCAAATTCTACAACACAATATACTTACACTAAACATATTAATTCATCCAAATAACATTTAGTACCATAACACATCCAAATTCAATCAATAATCTCCCTTAAAAAAGAAACATTCCATTCTAATTAATTAATTTTGCTACATTAAACTTTAAACTAAACTAAACTTTAAACTTAACTTTAAATAAAGGAATTTCAATCATGAAATTAATAGCCTCATATATCAATATAAATAATTTAAATAACATGTTATCTATATATTATATCTAAATTATTTTAAAGTTTATATAAAATTTATTATAATATTAAATATTTTAAAAATTATAATATTAAATATTTTAAAAAAATACCTCCAATGGTAGGCTAAATAGTAATGCTTGCAAGACAAAGGTGATGTGGAAATTTTTGACTCCAACGACGACGCAACGCACAGAATGAAGATTGACAGTGAAAACAGCCGAATGAGAACAAAAACCACAAATAGAAAGAGACAATGAAGAGACCCACAGATCTAGAGAAATCTACAAAACTCTAGCTCAAGTGACATAATGAAGAGACACGAATAGTTGGCTGTCAGCGACGATGAATAAGAACTAACAAACTAAGTTGCAAAAGAGCACATGAACTGGTTAGGTGGGCGCACGAATGGGTTGGGCAAGTGTACAGATGTAGTAAAGAGACATACTAAAAAGAAAAAGAAAAAGAAACTACTGAAGAAAATAAATGGAGTGAGGGAATCATATTTTTTAAAAAAAGATGTGACCTTCTGGACTGTTCTTTTACAAAGCACTCTAGAAGGAATATATTTCAGGAGAGTTCAACAAAGAGCGCTTTTGAAGCAAACCCTTTCGGAGCACTCAAATAGAGTGCTCTTGAAGGGTTTGATTCAGGGGTGCTCTTTCTAAGCGCTCCTAAAAGCTAAAACCTTCAAGGGCGCTCTGTTACAAGTACTTTTGAAAGTTTACTTCTTTAGGAGTGCTCTATTTTTGAGCGCTCCTAAAGGTTTCATTTTTTTTTGATTTTTTTTAGTTATTTAGGAGCGCTCGTTCAATAAGTGCTCCTAAACGACAACCATAGGAGTACTTTTTCAATAAAGTGCTCGAGTATATTATGCATCTAGCTTTTAAGAGTCTTTTTTTTTATTAAGCACTCCTAAAAACCCACTCTAGAATACATATTTTGTAGTAGTGGTTGACACAAAGATTATGTGACAATTGATCATTATTGTCGCATGTTGATGTATTTTATAAGTCAAAGATTATCAATTGAAAAAAAATTAAATAATAGATTAAGTAAGCAAGCAACAAAGCTTCTTAAATTGAGTACAACTTGAAATCCTAAGGATGTCTTTAAATTATTCAATACTAAGAACATTTGTAATCTTGTTGAGACAATTTACTTTATGTATACATGTGTGTATGTGCTCTTGCTTTGTAATCCATCCCCTTAGACTAAAAATCCTGGCTTTGCTATAGGTTAAGTGTAACATCCCAAAATTGTAATTTGGAATTAATTAAGATTTTAAGGGATAAATTAGTAAATTAGTGGCTAATTAAGTTAATTATGTTTCTCGATTACTAATGGACTTAGTAGATTGTTTGGACAGTCTTAGGATAGGCTAGGATGGGTATTGGGCTAACTGGGTCTAACTGGAAGACCCAAATCATTGGTTGGGTTCTTTGTACCTTTCAATGACAGATTGTACAAAATCATCAAAACTTAAAATGTGTGAACAAAAAAACACAAGGGAGAATGGTGGAATGCAGATAGAAATGGAGAGCTATGCTAGAGTTTCATAGTTTTGACCCTTTAGAGGTTTTTAAAGCTTATATTCATCAAGGTAAGCTCCTTATTCTTCCTCCCTACCTCCTTTATATGTTTTTGTGCAAGTTTTAATAGAAGTGGGTGATGATTTCATCTCTCTTAGGGTTTAAACTAAACCCATTGTGTTTATTTAAGTCATTGGGAGTTGTTTGAGATTTACAAACCCAGGGTTAACGTTTTATGGGATTTTATGGATGGAGAAAGTTTGAGCCAACCCTAATCTAGAAAGGGCTGATTGGGAATAATGAGAACTAGTAATCAGTGTTATTTAACTTAATAGAGGTTAAATTGAGCTAATAGAAGGTTGTAAACATTTGGGTTATGCTAAAGAAGAGGATTGCATATGAGTTAAGGATTGGATAACGCTAGATAAATATAAATATGAATATGGTATTTGAGTTAGAAATTGATATCTTAGTGTTTAAATTGTGTGTATTAATGTTGTTGGATCTCTTTGAGCAAGAGGAGGCTTGAAGTGTTTGGTTAAGTCATGCATAATCCTTTTTTGTAACAAAAAGGTTGAGATAACCTGATAGTCTAATCTTTTTACTTGCTGGTTTGGATTGGTGGGAAAATAATTTTTGGAAAGTTATAAGTATTTAAATGTTTGTTAAAAGTTTTTTAAATAAAATCATGTAATAGTTGATCATGATGATCAATTTGTTGGATGATTATGCAAGTGACATTGTGTGCTAAAACGATGCATTAAAATTTGTATATTGTTGTTTGGCATGATCAAGTTTTGAGAGGGTAAGAGTTAACATTAAGGAGTTTACTTTAAATATATATGGTGCATATTGACATCAAGGGAGGCCTGGTGATCAATTTATTACTTGGCATACCTATTATCACCCTTAAGGGTGTGGGTTAGGGCTAGTTTAGTCACATAGACTTGATCATGTTTGTATTGTTAGCCCATAAATTGATTAGTCAGAGGTAATAGGAGGGCATAAGAGAGGTGTGTGATGATCATGCATGGATAAATTATGTTTATGGATATGTTTGGTTTGTGTTTCATGATCAACTTTTTGAAGCACACTTTGCATCTCATTGACTCTCTTGACTTGCTTGTGAATAAATTAGATTATTTGGTTACTAAGATATTGTTCTCACCCTTATAGTTATTATATTATAGGTGAAGGCTTTGCAAAGGGTAAAGGGGGAGCTGCTGAGGAAAGTGTAGATGAACAACTGCATTTGTGAAGCCCTTATTTATTTTGATAATGTATAACTTTGAATATATATGTTCATTTCCAAATAGGATATCATCATTGTTTTAGGTATACTTCCATGATTTGAGATGTTATATTTTGCTGTATTTTAGCCTAGAATATTGTATTTGTGATGGAGTCATTGTTAAGGGTCAAAATATTAATTTAAGTATATCATATATATTATTAGATTTGTTTGGAAGGCTAATTGGTCATTTGATATTGTTATGTGTTGGGATAATATTATGTGCCCCTTATGATTAATTATGGGGTTTTGAATCGCCATAACGTGTTCTGATTTTATGTCTGTATATATGAATTCTCAATTAGGCGTATGTGGTTTTCTTGGATGTGGTTCAAGCTCTGTTCAGCCTATTAGCAATGTTTTGGAAGTTAGGACACTTGGGAGTTGTTTTCATTAAAAAAAAAAGGGTGGTTTTGCAACCAGATGTTTAACTATTAAATAGGCCATATTGTTTTGGTGTAAAATTAGTGCCATTGGTTAGGTAGCTTAATTAGTTATGTGTGGGCTTTTAGATCACTCTAATTGACATCAAATAGGGAAATATCACATGCCGAAAGTTGGTTCCAAGTGAGGTCATGACAATTGACAAATGTTGCACATAGAAAGGTTGGCCGCAACTTATGGCCTACTTCGCTGCAGCTCTCTGTGTTGTCAACGTGATGAATGACTTACATGCCCCCTGTTGTGACTTGTCCCATTTTATTGCTCTTTCATGCTTCCAAAATTTTTCTTACTCTGATTTAACTTTTGTTTAAGCTCAAACGAATTGAAGGATTTATTTCTAATTCGGGATCCTGATTTTGAAATGTTTTTATTTATTAATTATGGTCTATTCCTTTTTATTGTGGTAAATCATATTGATAATGGTTAGTCAACCCCTAATTACTATGATAGGATGTTTAGTTGTTAACTGCCCAGGTAATGTTTGGTTAGATATATTATAAACTTTATATACTCATAATCTATCTTCTTATTTATGCTAGATGTGGGATTTCTTTTATTTCTAATACTCATCACACACACACATAAGATTTTTCATTTTAAATAAATTCTAAAAATATAATTAACTCTGTTCTCATTTAGTTTCACATGATTCTTGATTGCATGCATTGACATAAATGAAACTAACACTCATATATTTGTTTTGATTTCAATAATTTCATTCTCTCAGAGAATTTTTTGAAATTATTTTTATGACCCAAAATTCTTAGAAATTTCATTTGAACAAAAAATTTTAGGAAACTTTTTTTTTGCACTGTTTTATAATTTTGGTCCCTAAAATTTCTAAAATTACTTGATACGGCTTTGGTTGTTAATGAAGGAAACTGGGTGATAATTTTTTTTCCTAGAAAAATATGGTCAAGCAATCACAAGGTGTTTATAATTCTTTTTCCAGAATATCTTTAAAGAAAGCTATCAACTTAGCCGTTGGTTTTGTGGATCAGGAAGGAAGAAGTGGTTGTGGTGGAGTTTTACAAGATAAAAATAGTACGTGGATTTGTGGTTTCAATTCTAAACTCATGACGATTCCACGATTCCACCTGTTGCTGCATAACTAATTGGCATCATTCGGGGACTAACACTGTGTTGGGAGTGTGGTTTTGCACAATATTGTTGTCTTCACTGATTGCTTGGAAGCTATCAATTTAATTATTGGAGGCTATGACCCCAATTATCCTTTGAGAGATATAGTCGAGAAGGCTAGGGGCCTATTTAACAATCTATTTTAGGAATAATTTTTTGTTCTTCAAAACAAAAACAAAATCTGTTTAGTAATCTATTTTCAGAAAATGTTTTAAAGAATAAAAAATATAAAATATTTTTATGGAAAATAGAAAATGAAATTATCTTTTAAGTGTTCTAAGATTATTATTTTAAAAAATAATAGAGAATGTGAAAAACATATGTTTTTATTTTTTTATTTTCAAAACATGTTTTATAAAAATACTACTTCTTAGAATAATAAAACAAAAATAATTTCAAACAAACCCTAGATCTTTCCTCCTTAAAAATGGGCATGTTGGCTTTAATCATATTTATCGTGAATAGAATACTAATGCAGACTCTTTAGCTAAGTTATCTCACAATTCGGGAACTCGGCTTTGTCTCTTTGAGCAGCATCCATTTGCTGTTTAGTTTTAGAAGATGATGAAAGAGGGTTATTCTGTGTTTTTAGGCTCTTAATCTTTCGTCTGTTTCTTTGTGGGTTGTTCTTGTATTATTTTCTGGTGTTTTAGTAATGGATTCCAGTATTTATTTAAAAAAAAAAAATTTTGCTGCCCGCACCTCTGAAAGCAAAGCGCAAAATCCAAAAGCATCATGATCCTCCAAGTCGTTTGGGTATCTTACACGAACTTATAATGAAAATTACTTCCAGCATTTAGAACGAATTTATAATTTAAAGGAATTAAAACCGACTCCCATGCCCATTAAACTTTTGTGTGAATTCCTTAGCCAGAATCACCAACATCAGTTCTAGGACTTGTTTGATTTTGTTCTATTTTTTTAACAAAATAATTTTGTAAATAGATTTTTACAAATTATTTTCGAAACAAAATAATTTTTTTTGATCATATTAATTTAAAAATAATTTGAGGATTAAAAAAATTATCTGATAGTAACAGAAGACAATAATTAATTGGCTGGCCATAGCTAACGGTGATTACCAATAGTCATATATCATATAAACTTAAAAAAAAAAACAATTTTAAGATGTTTATATTTGTTGTTTTTTAAAAAATTTCAACAATTTTGAAAATATTTAAATTCAAAGCACTTATCAAATCAATTTTTTATTTTTTTATTTTTAAAAACAGAAAATAAGTATATAAAAAAACAATTTAGTGAATTTACTGTTAACAATCTCATGGAATATTTACTCCATGAGATCCACGAGAATGCTATAACTTTTTGACCAATCATCCACGAATATATAGACTTTTTGCCACTGATAATTTTAACCTCCTTGCGTTTAGATTTTCTTCTATTTATATCAAGAATATCCGATCATACGCTTCCTTGGTCTCCTGCAATCAACCATGTCGTCTTTTGTTGCTTCTTCATCCTCCAAATCTAAATTGATTTCCCAATTATACGACGTTGTCATAACTTTGAGAGACACCGAACATCCTCTGAAAGCCTATCTTGAAGAATCTTTTTTAACATACTTTTTCTGATATCATTCATAAGTTATATTTTAAAAAATTTATTTAGTCCTGTTTATAAATTATAGTACAGTTTTTTAAGTAATATTTAAAAAGTATTTCTAAAATTACCTTTTAAAAGAGAGAAAAAGTAACATGACATTACTTTTTACATTTGTTATATAGAAATATATTTAGAATTTTGCATACTTTTATTTTTTATACTTGTTTTATATTAATATTGATGAAGTAATAAAAATGATTTATAAAGAGGATCAAAAGTGCATCTCTTAGGAGTGTGTAGAATTGCTATGATTTTTTTATTTTTGGGCCAAGAGTTGCTATGATTATCTTCACAAGAATGTTCTTTCATTCCGACAGATGTCTGGACGGAGCTGTCGCAGAACTATATGAATATAACTGTGGTCAGTATTCTGCGATCTGAGTTCGTGCATGCGGATCATTCACTTGACCGTGATAAAGCCCTTGTGGAAGCTATTTCCGAATCAGGCTAGCTACACACTGTCATCTGAGTTCAGGTAACAAAAGTGTACTAGAATCATTCGTGTATTTACGGAATTATTTTTGTGATGTTATTGTTTTTTTTTATTTTAATATCTTATTAAAAAAATTATTCCTATCATGAAAAGTAAAGTTTCATATTAAGTTTTCTATAACGTTAACACGTTATTTAGAAGAAGTTTTGATGTTATTTCATAAAATCTATGAAGTAATTAATATTTTTTATTGATGAGAGTAACAATGAGAACAAACCAAACCAACTTGTTGAACCAAAATTGATACTTAATCCTGTCCAAAAATCACTAATAACAAAACTACAATGAAACCTGCAGTAAAAAAAAAAAAAAAAAAAAAACTAATGGAACTATCAACTAGCTAGGAGTTGCTGGTCCACATTAATTAAGGATTTCGAGATCAAGCCTTAAGTATGTAGCGATGATTTATTTTCGATAGGAGGTACACTACAATAAGCCATAGCTATAGTTACCAATAGTCAAATGTTGTGTGCTTTGAAAACAGGGGGAAAAAATGCTTAAATTCAAAACTTTTATATCCAAATAATTTTTTTTATTTTAAAAAAGAAAAAAATTTAAGAATATAAATCAAACAAGATCTTAATTTTCTTTTCTTTACTTTTAGCTTTCTCATGGAATATTTAGTCCATGGGATCCAATAATTAATAAGTTTCATATTAAGTTTTCTATAACATGTCATTTAGAAGTTTTCATGTTATTTGATAAAATCTACAAAGCACTCCCTTTGTTTGATATTATAAGGCATTTTTAATCAAATTACAAACTCTACAAATTGGTTAATATAGTTCTTAAAATTACATACTTTTTTTTATGTTTACCTCTATTTAATCAATGATACTGGTTAGTTAGTAATACAACCAACCCATGAGTTGTGCGCCACAACTTGGTGGGTGCGGGTTGACAAGACTTGCATCCTGGAGGGTTGATATTTCCTTAGCCCAAGCCCGTAAAGGTGGGTTGGCATTTTTTATTTTTCCCCTTTTTTTAAATGCAAATTCACCCGTGGAAGGAGGTTGAGAAAATATATACTTAATGCAATTATCCAAATTTCAGTCAACCACAACTAGCCAACCAAATTCAAGGGTGAGATTTGATACTAATACTTGGATAGAGGGAGCTTGAGCAGAGTTTAATCAAACGACAAGACAAGCTTGAGAATGAGAAGAGACTTGAATCAAATGAGGGAGGTTATACTTGAAGTCAAAGATGAGGGAGAACATATAGAGGTAGAGACAAGAGGAGAGGGTTAGAGCCAAGATGAGGGAGTCAAAGATTGCAAGATCTCCAAGCACTAGCTGTGATTGGTTGACTGCGAGTGCAAGATCAAGAGGAAGAGGCAAAGAGCTGAGAGGAGAGGGTTTGTTGGTAAGAGGGATTTTTGATTTCCAATTGTGAGTGTTAGATCAAGATGAGGAGATGACAATGTCTAGCTAAACAATTAAACAATGGAGACTTTGAGTCAAGGGAAGATGAGGCATGAGGATGAGTCTAAAAGGAGACAATGTCACAATAATGTTTGACTTTATGTGACTGAGGTCTCTAAGGGATGGCTGTGGGGATTGGGGAGTTATCTCAAGTTGACTAGGAGAAGTGAAGAATGATAACTAAGAAGGATTGAAGGAGCTAGAGAAAAGGAGCATTAAATTGGGAAAAGCAATAAATAAGATAACTAAGTTGCCAACTTAGTGTTAGCCCACCACAAGCTTGGGTAATGCAGTACAAGCCAAAAAAGCCTGTATCTAGGCAAGCAGCATTTTTGTTAACCTAACCTACTACCTTTTGGCAAGTTGATAGGCTCAATCCATATTATTTTCTCTAATACTAGTGCCTCTATGGACATTGATTTGAGAGAAACACTGATATACACATCCTCAATAGATTGCAATGTTTCTTAAAAGATTATCTTCCAACAAATATGTAGCAACACTTCTAAAATCAATGAGTTGGTAATCTTTAGGACCTATAAAAAACAAAAAATAAGAACACAAGAATAAAACATTATTGGTGGTTTCTTGATCCTTAAGATTACCATAATATCACCCCAACTATAATGGCCTCCCTTCAACTTCCATTTATATGTTCTCATCAATTGATATGCAATTGTATAAAGTAGACATATCTCGATTACTAAATAGTTGTATTCACCTCTTTCTTTTAATATTTTTCAGGTTTTAGCTTTGGTATAGAAAGGAAAAAGACTTTAGAGGCTTAAGAATTTAAGTATTCCAATTGTAATACCTCCTAACTTCATTTATTTGACAACTCAAAGGTTTACCCTTCAAATTCATACTTCCAAAGCTAATACAAGATTGAATGGTGTTGAGTTGTATTTACTTTATATTGATTCACAACGACAATCATTAATACCCGTTTTAGGTAATTTCCAACATCTAGTTCAATACTTCAACACTCTCACAATTTAGTCTCTTGATATATAAAAGTACCCATAGGATTTATTAACTTCTTCTAACTCATACTAACCTCAATGAACTCCCAACTAGTCATTAATGGCTTCACAAAGCTCCAACCACCACATTTATGGTGGAATTTTAGGTATTTATTACCCCATAACTATTAAAACTCACGTTGTCATAAATTCTATGTTTAAATAATCTAAACAGCTTTTATTAACTCTATTTAAGTTAAAAGATTCAAACCAGTAGCCTTTATGGACCGGGAATTATCTTTTCTATCAAACCTTAACTTCCATATTCAAGAAAAATAGAAGAGAAAGGAAGATAAAAACTTAAAGAACTTATCTCTAGTATTTAAGAGCTTCAAAATACTCCTAATGATCCAATCTTCCAAACCCTACTAGAGGCCTCTCGTTACTCTTCATTTTCTCCCTTCTCTCTTCTATTTTTGAAATCTTATTTGTATAAAATTTTACATGTGTATTGCGGCGCCTATACCATGCAGTGCAGCATGTGGTATAAAGAGGCCTGCCACACTTCTAGGTAACTCATGCACTATGACATGTGGTATAACGCTATTTCTCCTTATTTTTCTTCATTTTCAAGGTTTGAGTAGCCTAACTTTACTTTGAACCTAGTTTGAGGGCTGGAATCAAGATCTAAAACATCCATTAGCTCTCTGTAACAACACAACTCATTAATTTACTAAATTGACCTCATTTACTTAGCTAATTAGGGGTTGAATTTTTCTAGATGTTACATAGCACGTGGCATAGTGAGAGCATTCCCACTGTGACTCATACATTTCACTTAAAACCACAATTCTTTCACTCGACCCTACTTATTCAACAGCTTAGCAAGCCAAAATGTTAATTGACCTTCCAAAATCTTGATTATTCAATTAATCTATAAGTTTTACTAATTTATCCTTAATTAATAATTTAATTCACGGATTAAGAATTTAGGATGTTACACCCTTATGGCAAGTATCTTCAGAAACTTGAATTTTGATCCTTTTACTTATCATGTTTTCTAAACCAAATGATTTTGCTCTTTGCTTGCAAATGTACCTGTCATTTATAGTTACAAGTTGTGGCCAACATTCGTCTATGGCAATCGTCTTACTAATTAAAACTTCTAAGATGACAATGAGCAATAGTCCTAACTCTAGACATTTGAGTATAAGGAATATGAGTTAGAAGAGCCATTATATTTGATACCAACTAACTGAAATTAAAATCCATAGTGGAGACCAAAATTTGAGATTGAAAGTTGGAAGCGTCCTTACAGATTTTGGCAACATGTCCTATACCCACACAAGATGGATACAATCTTTCCACTTGTTCCAAAATAACGGACACATTCAAAGTCATACCATCAAGTAATTTGAAGCCAGGAAAATTGATAGACCATAGAACCCATTCTCAAAGGTAACCTTGCACACAAGCCAAAACCATGTAAATGACTCTGATCATTATAGCAAATAATTTTTCCAAAACACTTTTCAATTTAACATGTTGTTTCCAAATTGTGAGGTATGCAATGTAGTTGAATTCAGACATGGGAAATGGCTAGTAAACAAATTAGAAAAGTGGTATTCGGCTTCTATGGAATAATATTAATGAAATAACCTTGTAAGATCCATGTTTCATGTAAAACTATATAATTTAAATCATCCTCATACTAAAAGTAAAGTACAAAGGAGTTTTGAAAATGTTGTACCACTAAAATCAAACACTACAATTTCCAATTAATCCTAATCAAGGATTGCATTATCTTGCTAGATGTATTGCAGAGGAAAATATTGCCATATCTCTCACAAGTATTGACACAGACTTCCATTGGAAAAGCAGAGGAGGAGGGAACAATATGAAATCTATGATCTCATAGACAAGTAATATATTTTTTTTTAATATTGTTTGTCAGGAACAACAAATTATCAGACGTGCTAGAGACGTTGAGTCTCAATCAATAACAAAGGTTCCTGGGCTCTCTTACCACATTTTACTCGGACGTAAAAAAATACAAAAGACTTAGTAGAATAAGTGTTTAATTATTACAAATAGGTTACAAAACATAAATAGTTACAATTCCGGAATGAAACTAATTGACAAACCTAAGAATTAAGGGTGCAAAGTGCAAGTCTTTTTTTTTTGAGTGATCCCCCTTTTCTTCTGCGATTTGGTGCTCTGCCTCCTTAAAATTTGGAATGTTCTTATGCATAATCAGGGATTTTGCAAAATTCATGGTATGGTCTTTAATCACTGTTTTTTATTTTTAGTAACTAGCTTGTTTCATCGAGATACTTGAACATAATGATTCTGTTTCCTCGAGATCCAGGATCGTTTGAGATGAATTTATGTATCAATGGTCTTCAGAGTGGGTTTGTAACTGGTGAGATTTTGGTATGGTTATCTAGTTGAGGTTTTCCATTGAGATCAGGGTTGGCTCCTTTGTTTAGATTGTTGATTGGGCTTGACTTTTTAGTTACTTAGCCCATATAAATTTATGATCTACTCAAACACTTTGGCAAACGACGTTTCATATTTAATCCAAACAAATCTTAATAGCTTTTTAATTGGGATAAATTTGTCTATAAATTATTATTATAATATTTATTATTATAATATACCTGTTATATGTGCGTACAAATAACACACCTATACTGCATATAACAAACTACATATCAAATTCTTTCATATACAATATATTCAAAGAGTTTAGCTATAATCATGCAATTTCAAAAATTAAATTGCACAGGCATTCATGTACAAAACCAAATCAATCATGATCAAGAAAACACAAATATAACTGGATAGATGTTGATAATAAGCAACAAGGCGTTCATGCATGTATCGGCAAACACTAGATATGAGCATTATAATCAAATAATCGATACTTTGATCAAAGTCTAGATGTCGTACAATATTAAGATTTATTACATTAAAATTTGTTTATACAAATAAAATGAAAATGAAAAAGCTTGTTACAAAAAATCCATTTAGTGAAAATTCCCTTGCTAAACATGTTAGTGATGGAATACTTCTGTTGGTAAAAACACTACCAGTGCCACCTTACTACTACCTTACCACTGCCATGTCACCCAATGGACCAATATCACTGCACTATCATATCATTTGTCATTAATATATCATATATTATTACTTTCAATTGTGTCTTTGCTAAACTTGAACTCACAATCTTACATCTCTTAGTGCCTTTGTATCCATCTTATTTCTAGTTGAGCTGAAAGAGATCTTCAGTTTTAATTAAAAAATTAAATATATAATATTTAGCCACACACATATATATCAATAAATATATTATTTAAATTTACTTATTTTTTTAACGTTATATTTATTTATTAATATGGTAAAATTAATTTATATATAATAATTATTTCTATTATGATTCATTTCAAAAAATATTTTTGACAAGAAATTTAATATTAAATTGAAAATATTTTATTTTCATTATATATTATATTATAATTTGCATATATAATATATAATATTTTGTTTTTAAATAAAAATAATAAAGTATACAATTTAAATTATTATTAATAATATGAGAATAATTTAAAATAATAAATTATTTTAAATTATACTTTTAAAAATTATTTATTTATAGGATAATAATAATAAAATTAAATTAAAAATTATTTATGATGGAATCAGATATGAAATTATGAAAAAAATATTTGTGACAGAATTTTTCATCACAAATTCTATCATAAAATTGGAACAATGTATCCTAAAAATTAGTGATGGACTTTTCTATTAGTAAATTCCTATCGCTAAATTATTTCTAATAAATTAGTGATGAAATAATGACAGAATTTTAGCGATGAAATGTTCCATCACTAAATTTTGTTTCTGATTTAGTGACAAAATTAGAAATGGATTAGTGATAGATTTACAATGAAAATTTATTCCATCACTAATTCACTATTTTTTTTGTAGTGATATGTTAATTTAAAAATATATTTAGAGCTAAAAATAGGCTAATAATGATGGTTGCAGGTGGTTAGTAGTCATTACTTATAGTAAAACTTGGTCAAACTAATTATATTTTTCAATAATCAAATGTAGGGTGTTTTGAAAATAAAAAAAATAAAATGAAAATAACTTTAATTTTTTTTCCTCTTTTGCTTTTTAAAAACAATAAAAAACAGTTTTAAAATAATTAAATAAAAAAATAGTTTTTTGCTTTTAAAAATAGAAAACAGTTTTTGAAACATAAACTAAACGTGCCTATATATTTTTATTTCTTTGTATCTTTCTCTTAGCTCTCGGTGAAAAATCATGTTGATCTGCATGCAATACTTTTGAAACGCCTTCATGCTTCATCGATGCAACTAATAATCCTTCATATGATTGAAATTGATAAGATAGTAGGTAAGTGGATCAGCCCAAGCCCAAAGTCAAGTCCAGATGTTTGAAGTTTGAGGAGTGCAGTTGAAGTTGTTATGCAATACATGGGGTTGATAGTTTAGTTAGATCTGATAAGTGGTATTGTTGTTAATTAGTTATTTAACTCGTATACGCTGGCAGCTTCTCATTGGCTCATTTGTACTCATCTTTATCAACATATAAGAGCAGTACGTCTGGGAGTCATCTAATCTCATATCGTCATGTTAATGGATACATAATTATATAGCTCTTCCTTATTAATAGATCTTGTGATATTTATTTGTGTTATATAGGAGCTCAAAGCAAGTCTCCCATATAAATTTAGCCAAAACACATAGATTATAAAGAACAATCTAAATACTTCATTTACCAAGTAAAATATATCACTTTTGACCTATAAAATTTTAGGCTAATATATAGTTTCAATTTGCCTTAATTAGAAAAACTTAAACCTAACATGCAAAAGGACTTAACAATCTCTATTGTCTGAAGATGAAAGGACTTAACAACTCAGGATTCAAATGATAGTCTACTTTGGATAGGCCGACACCGTCAAGTTGAGCTCTCAGGTTGAGGATGCAATTTCAAGTGCCATAGATGAAGAACCTTCAGGAGACCTTTCCTTGGGAGGAGAATGATCATCACGGCCAGCTTTCTCATTAAGCTTATCGAATATCTCCCTCTCCAAGTGATCTCCCATCTACACATTAATTGTTTGATCATTAATGACACATGTTAATGCAATAATGATGCCTAAATTTACGTCAGAAACACGGAATCACGGTGTTCTCATGTGAAGATCTTACATAAATTGTGGGCCTCATGCATGCATGGATGACATTAGTTCATGATTTCCTTCTGTGGGCGGGTGTGTGTGTGTGTGTGTGGAATTTGAGATATAAATGAGGTGAAGGTAATTCAAATAAACTTGTTGAAAAGACGCCAGTGGGATGAAGATTCAAAAAAAATTGAGCAAGTAAAATTGTGAAAAACATAAGGGCACGTTTGGAAAAATAAGTATTTGGACTTGGACATACAAAATTTTATGAATTTGGATTTGAATCCAAACCCATTTATTATCACAATTCTTTTGTAATTTTAAATTTTTTCTGCATCCTAATCATTTAAAATTTCAGTCATTTCAAACATTTTATTCTCCTCAAATTTTTACAATTAATCTCTTATGATTCTCATATATTTTCTTATATCTAATTCTCATCTCTTGCCAATTAAAAAATAGGGATAAATTCATCATTTATAATTTTTTATTTTTTGTTTCGAATCTCAAACTCATTTATCTTTCTTTTTTTCATTTGAAAATTTAAAAATATCAATTATAAATGTAAGTGAGATTCAAAATGCAAAATTTTAAATCTAAAATTCAAATTCAAACCCATCAATTCAAATACTATCTAAATGTATTTCTCAGTTCCCATATTATTGTTGATTAGTAATAAACTGAACATGCATCTCAAATGATAGTTCCATGAAATATCTTTCAATGAGAGGATATATCCAATTCAGATTGAACAGAAATTCACCTGTGTAACCATTGCATACAGAGGTAGCGTGCTGTTGCTGCAAAGGACCAGAATGAATACCGTGAAAGTCTGAAACCCCAACACAAAGGAGAAAGAAAATGGAGAGAGAGAATATTAAACTTCATCATGTGTAATATAGGTAACAAGAAAAACAATATTAAATTTAAACCACGCACTATAAGCCCCCAAAGGTTGGTTTAATTTCAAATTTGAATGAGTTTCATGAATTTTGCCCCATCAACTATTGTTACCGTTTGAACGAGCCATGTATAATATTATTACCCTCCTATTTACAAGTCATTTTTCAAAAGCTTTTTATATTTCTATGTATAAGTCATCTTGTAAAAACCATGAACCATTTTACGAAAGTTACTTAATTTATAAGTCATCATTAATTTTCACAAATTAAGAAAGCCTAAAGTCAAAACATGACAGCAACCAAATTATAAGTGAGGGAACTGTTGCGGTAACCCGATGACGAGCCTGGCGATAATTAAAACTTTCATCCCCTTTGCGCAGGAGGCAATGGTATAAGTAACCTTAGTGTCACGGATGATATTTCCGTGACCGTGTAAAGACCAAGATAATGAACGATCCGCTGGTTAGCCTCGCACAATATGGGTAAAGGGGGCGACATTAGCATTGGGGGTGTTCTGCCTCAGTCTTCGGACTGTGTGCACAACTGGTCGGGGGCTAGTGCCGCCTCCCTGATGAGCCCATGGCAGGGCGAAACCAGTGTGATCCGTACGTGGTAAGGCTTGTCCTGAGGATTATGGGGTCCTCCAGGACGCCGCACGGGCGCCGTGTGCTGCGCCAGACTCTCAGCCCGTGACATTAGGCTGAACATATAAGGAAATAAGGTTATGCATACACACACAAATATATCCAGAAAATTAAAACAAATAGGTCTCTATTATATATGCTCAAAGAGATTTCGCTCACCCGTGCCCAGAAAAAGAATGCAATCTCAAAAGAGTTCTGGAAAAGGATGAAGTGAATCAAGAAGAGAACATAGCGAGGCCGCTTAAACCAAAAGTGATTCGTCTGATGGTCGAACATTCAATTCACCTATTATGACAATATGCCTATGTATAAGCATACATTAACTACCACATCAGCAAAAGACTCCACGTCAAATAACAAGAAGAAAATGTCATCATCAGATATCATGTGATTCTCACACACGATCACAAATTTTAGATCATTTTTTTGTAACACGTGCCATTCTCTTATTAATTAGATCACACTATAAATATGTATACACTTGTTATACCTTGAAAATTAGACATGACCAGTACGGAATATATACACGAACATAAATTGGGAAATTTTAATTAAATATTTTAATCCATTTGAAATAGAATAGGAAATCATTATAACATTTCATATAATCAAAAGATTCCTAACCTTTTGGTAAAAGTTTAGGTGGAATCTCTCCTAAAAATAGGACATTCTAAATAGCAATATACAGTCCAGACTAGAAATGCGATGCTCTGCTCTTCCACAATAGACAGATAAATAAATTACAAATCAGAATCATATCTATAATTAACGTGGAGCATACCAAATTATAATTTCAAAATATAACACATAATTAAACATTTACAGCACAAGAAAGATATACTCCAAAGGTCTTCTCATCAATTCAACAATGAGTCCTTCAGAGATAAGATGAAGGTAGATCATTGGCTATACTATCTGAGACCAAAATATTTTCAGTGAATAATGTCCCAATGATAAATAATTAAACATAAATAAAAGGAAAATATGAAACAATTATGCAAGTTAAAAAGATAATGATTTTCATAAAAATTCAATAAATTTTGAAATAAAATGGATTCTATATAGTTTTAAACAAAATCTTGAACTATTTAATTTTCATATCAAACGTTACTATCACTTGCTTCAAAAAAGCAAATAAACAAAATAAATAAATATTAAACAAATTACTAATTAAAACCAATTAGATATAAAATCACTAAGTAATCAAATTCATATTTATAGGGACTTATTAGAATAATTAACAAACATAAATACATAGTCCATAAAAGTAAATAACCGAACGTGGTTTATGCCACGAAATAAAGGTGGATACATAGTCCATAAAGGCAACTAACCAGATGTGATTGAAGCTACAAAATAGACGTGGATACACAGTTCATGAGGGTAACTAACCAAATGTGGTCGAAGCCAGAAAATAGACGTGGACACACAGTTCACGAGGGTAACTAACCAAATGCAGCTGAAGCCATAATATAGACGTAGGTATGAGACTCACAAATAATAGACGTGAAAACAGAGCTCATGAAAATCAAACTAGCTAGTCATTGACCATGGCACGCCAAAGGTTAACAGGACTGCTGTTAGTAACCAGTATTACGTATAAAGTTCCTTTTTAAATCCACTTTTAGACATGTGAAAAAATCATCACTTTTAAAATATAATTTATTTTCTCAGTATCAAACTTGCATGAAATGTATAAAAATATCAATCTTTCTAAATATGAGAATCCATAACTAATATCTCATAAATTGTTCACCAACTTTTGTAGTTGGCTGTATCAAATAAAGGACCACTAGAATTTATAAGAGTATTTTCGTCAATCTGAACAATGTAAATCATGACTCTAAAAAGTAAAACAATTTAATTAACAAAAGTAGCTAATGCAAATGAAACATATAAATATCTGTAAATTGTTAAGGCAATATTTTTGCTAAAGAAAATTCTCTAGTATATAACTTAATTGGGATATTATTCACTTACTTTGCTTGTAAAGTTTTCAAAAATATAACTTACTTTCAAACTAGTTTTTAGTGATATTGCTATGTCCTTAAGCTCCTATCATCCAAAAATATCATGGTCACTATCTTATACATGTTTTACCATTCAAAATCTTTAATTCAAAATAACTTAAAGAAATAAAGGAAAGAAACCTTCGTTCCGAAGGACAAATGCCTTTAATGATTGTTTAATTAATGATAATGACATGCCTATCAAACACCTTTTACGCATAATGCTTAGGTCATAAAATCAAGTTCTTTTCCTCTTTAATTCCTTTTTCAAGGTTGTTTTATATTCACATTGAAATCAATCAAACTTCCCAACTTCTATTGAAGAAGATTGTATTTTAATAATTATTTAATTAACAACAATATCATCATCACACATATCCTATCCTCATATGTCAAATTCTCTTCATAGGCATTTCATCAAACACCCCTCATGCTGCAATTATTAAACTCAAACCGAACTTCTTCTCTTCCAATCTCCTTATAATTTACGCCAAGATTTTATTAAACTTCTTACAGATTCCATAAACTTCCTTCTAATATTGACACAATATACTCAATCCCAATAATTCAAAGTCTCCTAACCACCGTTACTTTGTTCTTTATACTAAAATCTCAACTTAAATCAATTTTCCTTTCATACTCAAATATACACAGCAGCACAAAGCAAGAAAATTTCCACAGCCTCAACCATTACAGCCCGTGCACACAGAGGGAACTAACAGAGAAAAGCACATTCAGAGTTCCTCTCACCTGAACCAGTAACGACGTGAACATAAAGGGGGGGGGGAAGAGAGAGAGATCTGCGACACTGCACCAGGAGGAAGAAAAGAAGATCCGATGCACTTCTTCACAGCAACAAAAACAGAGGAGGAAGAGGGCAACACGAGGAGGGAGAAAATCCCAACACCATGCTCAAAAATGGCAAGCTCTCAGCCGACACAGGAAGGAAAAATCTGACAACGGAAAGGAAGGAAAAGAGGGACCTGGACAAAACATTCCAGTAAAATATCCATGCCATGAAGAAACGGAGTGAGGAGAAAGCAACAGCGTGAAGCAGGGGAAGTGGAGGAAGAACTCACGAACCTATCCTCTAGTAACGGCAGATGGAGTCTTTATACCCACTGGACGACTATACACCCCTATAGTCAGAAACAAGCCCCGAGATCCTGGTTTGCTCGTTTCAGTTCAAGACTTCAACAACTGGGTTTATGTTCCTCCAGGTCCGATTCTTCCTTATTTATTTGCACTAATCATTTCTGTACTGTGTATGTACCGGTGTATGTTGATGACATAATAGTCACTGGCTTATCTACCACTGTTGTTCAGGAATTAATTTCTGCTTTGGGTGAATCTTTTCCTATTAAAGATCTTGGCAATCTTCACTATTTTCTGTGTCTTGAAGTACTATCTAATCACTTTGGTCTTGTTTTGTCCCAACAAAAATATATCCAAGATCTTGTTGTCAAGGCTAGAATGTCAACAGCCCGACCTGTTTCTTCACCAATGGCACCTAATACGCATCTCTCCACTCATGACAGCGCTTCATTTACTGACCCTCTGCTCTATCGCAGAATTGTTGGCAGCCTTCAATACCTCAATTTCACTCGCCCAGATATCGTGTTTGCTCTTAACAGAGTTTGTCAATTTATGCATGACCCAAAGGCAACCCTCTGGACTGCAGTCAAGCGCATCCTTCGTTACTTGCGAGGCACCTCTCATCTTGCTCTGTACATCTGACCCTCCTCTTCCAGTACCCTCTCCGCATTTTCAAATGCTGACTGGGGAGGAAATCCGGATGACCTACGATCTATAGATCTTTTGCCATTTTCTTTAGTCCAAATCTCATTGCCTGGATCTCACACAAACAACCTACGGTTGCACAATCCAGTACAGAAGCTGAATACAAAGCTATTGCTACCACCACTAGTGAACTAATCTAGCTTCAAAGTCTCATGTATGAACTTGGCATCCACTTGCCTCAAGCACCATTCCTCTATTGTGACAACTTGGGAGCCACCTATCTAGTTACCAATCTTGTCTTCCACTCTCGGGCTAAACACATCTCCCTTGACTATCATTTTGTTTGTGAGCATATGACAGCCAACCTGCTCCACATCCTCTACGTCTCTCCTAAAGATCAATTAGCAGACATCCTCACCAAACCTCTTCCCTCATCTCGCTTTACTGCTTTACAATCGAGTCTCACTGTTCTTCCATTCCAGTTTGACTCGCGGGGGAATGTTGAAACACATAAGCATACATTAACTACCACATCAGCAAAAGACTCCACATCAAATAACAAGAAGAAAATGTCATCATCAGATATCACATGATTCTCACACACTGTCACAAATTCTAGATCATTCCTTTTGTAACACGTGTCATTCTCTTATTGATTATATCACACTATAAATATGTATACACTATTCATTATAAAGAGCACACTTGAAACAATACTCAGATCATTCATTTCTTTTCTGCTCTATTAGCCTATCAGCTACTTCATGAGCTAATTGTATTATTACATGCTCCAACTTAGTGCCCACAGCTAGTAGAAGCTGAAACAATAATATGCACATCAGTACAATGAAATCATAACTATAGAGAGATAGAAAGTGATGGGTACCAAAGAATCTAAAGGAAGATTTAGAAGCTAAGCAAGAATATTTAGTCCCATGAAGGTATGAAAGATGTATATCTATATTTTCTGTTGACAGGAAGAAACAAAAGCTGAAATAAAGGGCAGAACTTAATTGAGACGTTGATTAATCTGTAAACTGAATAAACTATAAGGACAAAAAGATTAATGCACATGTCCAAAAAAAGTGAAAGAAATCTTATGAAAATACTTATAAGAAAAGGAATAAACCCTATCCAAAAATATGTGCACCAGCCTGCAGTAATAAGATCAGAGAAGATATCTGAATTTGGTGACAAAAGGTATTTTTTTTTTTTTTAAATATAAGGCTACAGGGTTACTGTGTAAGAAGGTAATGTTTTTTGGACTTCTAACAAAACTAAAAGAAACAAATAGATATAAGTCCTTGTATATTGTTGATACGTATTTTTGTTTAAGAAAAAGAAGGGTAACCATAACATAGCAGAAGTACGCCAAGTCATAGACCATACCATTAACATTAACTATGAAGACGATAACCACAAAGATCCAAAGGTACCAACTGCAACCCAAAAAAGCAAGATCATGAGTACAGAATCAGTTCCCTCACATTATAAGTATAAGGCGAACAAAAAAGATAGAACCGTGTGAGTGAAGATGAATATGTTTGATATGCACAACAGCATCAATTATTATTTATTACTGACTATAAATTGAATCCACAAAAGAACTTACCTTATACCGACAACTTGTTTAGAATCATCTTCAAGGGCTACTATCATGTATTTGTGAAAATTAAACTTCATATTTGCTTCATGGGTCTAAAACAGAGAAATATACAGAAGAATGATCTGACATCCCTACTGGAGCTTGCAAAGAGCCAGATCAAGGATTAATAGGCAGCTAAACATCACATTGTGATAGAGCCCCTCATTATTTTACTAAGACATATCAAAGGAAGTCAAAGGGGAAGAATGACTCTAGTAGAATAATGATGACTAGTCCAGAGGTTTATCCTTCGGTCTTTAGCCGTAAGGAACAGTAGCATGTGATCTTTTACCATAATTAAGATCTTTTGGGAGGTATGGGCTAAGGGGAAAGCCATGCTATCCATGCTGTGGTTATATTTTATCTTTTTGCTTGTATTGAGGAGGTATCTTTTGTAAGAGAATGGAAAGGAGAGACTAGCCTCTCGAATGCCAGAAGGAGTGAACCCTCTTGTGAGGTTTGAGCTTGTAATGTTACTTTTGTGATCATTCAGGGAAGATAGGGTTTTGGCCAGAATTAGAGGAAGACTTATAACTCTGATTTAGTTTCTCTCAATTCATTAATATCAAAACCTTAGCATTTTCCCCTCATTTATTATTATTACTGTCTTTGTTGCTGTTTCTGTAGAGATATTGGTTTGGGTCTTATTACATTGAATGCCTTTTTAAACTTACCCTGATAAAACTATGCCTTCAGGTCATGTAATCTGATTTGTTCACAGCGGCATAAAATTGCCCTACAAAAAAAGCCTGCAAGAAACTTGCAACATTAGGATGAATAACTAAAAGTCATACAAGATCAAGTTGTATTTAGCATGACTTTCAAGAATCAATGATTTTTCATATGGTCCACCTTATCAACAATTTTGGAAAAGCTCAAGTACTTTGTCAATCTGAGCTTAAGAATATGAAGAACCAAATAAAGGTAATCAAACTAGCATATATAACAAAATAAAATGGACACCAGTAACATACTTTTTCCACTCCTTTAGAAGGTCATGTCATGGTCCCTTGTGACACCAACTAAGTTGAACTCAAGCAAAAATGCATGGCTCAATATTAAGCATGATTGGACAAGGAAAAGCAAGAAAATACCAAAGTAACACAGATTATACATTAGAAGGGTTTTTAGCACGAGTGATGTGAATATATTGCCATAAATGCCAAGTTTCAGATCTTGATTAGCTTATGAACAATTACCAACGAACCTATTAGACCAAAGTCTTTACCAAAACCCAGATGATGACCCTCACTGAAAGGATGCCATTGAACATCAATGAACACTGCAGTAATACAATCTGTATATGAGAAGCAATGGAAAAGAAAAAAGACTCGAATGATAGCTTTTATAGGCGCTAACTATGTACTAATTTGTTAAATTAATTGATTCTTTTCAGTAGTTACATGGTTCATGAGAACGAGAAGATAGTATTCATAAAGTAGAACTTGAAGAACATCTATCAAAAATTCTACAGACTAATTAAATAAGAGAGAATTAGATACAAATCCTATAGCACCCTAAACTTCAAATTTTGAAATGCCAAGTGTTTAGGAGGGCAAATTTGTCAAGATAAGACCATTACGAATTTAATGATATTTTTGGATTACTAATATGATTTTTGGATCATTAGACAACCTTAGTAGATGGCTAAGCTAAATTTCAAACAGACCAGGGCACAAAAGGGGCCCAAAAATCATGCTTGGCCAATCTATGCCATATGCCGTGACGGATGGGCAAAAATTTGATTTTATCAAACTTGTCTTCATGTTTGATTACAGAAGGAAGGAAAAAAGAGAGAGCGAGAGGGTGACGGAGGAGACTCTTGAGGCTTAGCCTCAAGAGTTATTTGAAAGCATTTGGAGCAAGAATCATCATTAGGTAAGCTCTCTATTCCTCTTTCTTCTCTTCTATATGAATTTCTGTGACTTTAGGGCAATGTGGGACTTGATTTCGTCTCTCTTTGGGTTTAGACTGAAGTCATTGACTTAGTTAAAATTTCAAGGAGTTAAATCAAGCTTTTGAACATAAACTTATAGGTTTTGTAGTGACTTAAAATTTTTGATTAGGGTTTAAACGAACCCTATGTGAAAATTTAGAGTTTTGGGACAATGTGGGTTAATGGTTAGTGATATTAGTGTGTTTGGATACTAAATGAGATTAATGGAGTGTGTTGGAATAGTTGAGGTTGATAAGTGAGATCCTTGGGTCTAGTGGGTACCTAAAATTTAGTGATTTAGGGGTGTAATTAGAGTGATAATTGACAATTATCACTTAATTGTGTAGATTAAGCATTGCTCAAGTGTTGTGGTGTGTGTGGATTGTGTGGAGCAAGCATTAGACCACGCCAACCCTTTTTGTGACAAAATGATTGAGGTAACAGAATAATTTATTCTATTTGATTTGCTTAACTGTTTGTGAGTGGATATGTAATTTGCCTATGTGTGTTTTGAAAGCATTACATATTACGAAAGAAGAATTTTGTGCATTTGAAATGATTTTAAAACAATGAAATTGTGAAAGTTTTTATATGAGTAAATTGTAGTTTTAATACAAGTATGTGATGTGTATGAGAAGTGTGAGCATGATCAAGATAAAGGGTGGGAGTTTACTTGTAAGAAGAAATAGTAGAACTCCATATGACATATATCTCCTTAGTGCTTAGTAAGGTATAGTGTTGGAGTGTAGGCGATGACTCAGACTTGACAACTGACTTCCACTGAGATCAAAATTGGAGTATAGGTGATGACCTGGACTGGATGGTTGACTTCTATCAAGATTGGACCACCGGCGCAAATCAATACTAGAGTGCAGGCGATGACGGGACCGAACGGCTGACTTCCATTGAGACCAAACCGCTGGCATTAACCAGGAATAGAGTGCAGGCGGCGACTAAGACATGACTGCCTACTTCTACTGAAACTGAACGACAAACTTTCGCCAAGACAAGACTGCTAGTACTGATAGGAATCAAAGTGCAAGCAATAACCAGGATTGGACTGCTGACTTCTATTGAGACTAGATCACCGATGCTAACCGGTACTAGAGTACAAGCAATAACTCGGACTGAACGATAGACTTCTACCAAGATCAAATGGCTGACTTCCATCAAGATAGGACCGTTAATTCCAACCGAGACTAGAGTGCAGGTAATGACTGGGGTCGAATGGCCAACTTCCAACTAAATCGGACTATCGGCATTAACCAAGCCTAGAATGCAAGCAATGATCGAGATTAAAGTGACAATGGTCTGGATGGTTAATATAATGTCCAATTTGATATTACTAGTAATTGCCACACAATCACAGTATACAATGATAATTAAGAGCTGTAGATAACTCCTAAACTTACCATAAACACAAAAGGGTTAACTCAATTAAACATTAAAAAATAATTTAAAACTCATTTAGGATCCCATAAAACCCTTTAAATAAATAGTCTAAGCTCAAATTAATGATTTTTACAAAATATGGGAAGTATGGAAAGGTTTAGGAAGCAAAACACATGAAAAAGAGTGCTAAAATGTCATTTTAGTGTATTCTATCACGTATGCCAAGGCACATGGTCTATACGCCATAGGATGTGGCACAGAAAGGTCAATTTGACCTTTGCACCATGTGCCACAGCTTTTGCGCAACATGCTGTGGTGCATGTGACCTTGTCATGACAACTTTTTAGGGCAAGCTTTGGATGTACGCCATTTTCACCTTCGATGTTCAATTGGAGTGATTCAAGTGCTCATGCAAAGCTTGTTTGATAACCTAATCAATGGTACAAGTTTTGTCATCATTCAAGTACTGAAAACCTTGACTGAGATCGATGCTAATGGTTCGGTCTTAATGGATGTTAGGCATTTGGTCCTGGTTGTTACCTGCACCCTGGTCCTTATCAATGCTGGTGGTTTGATTCCTGTGAAAGTCGGCCGTTTGGTCTAGGTTACTACCGGCAGTCTAATCCCAGTTAGTAGTGATAGCTAGATCCCAATTAGCAGTGGCGACGGTCCAGTCCTGGCTATAGCTTGCAATGTGGTCCTATTCGGTGCCACCAACAAGCTAGTCATATTACAAATAGATTGAGGTAATATTGGAAATAATAAAAGTTTAGAAAGGATTTTAAATTATAAAGAGATTGATGTAGAATTTGGATTTGGATTTGAGTCTAATTCAAATCCATATATTTTTAATTACTAAAATAATGGATATGGCTCAAATCTAAATTCAAATTCAAATGCAAATCCCTATATATCCAAACATAATATAATAGATTTTACAAGTTCAGTTAATTATTTAACATTAAATTAATAATTTAACATGTTAAATTATGTCATGTTAAATCCCTTATGCCAAATAACATAATAGATTTAACAGATAAGTTAACAAGCAATATATAATGGACTTATCACCTAATGTAATGGAATTAACAAGTAATATAACGTTTTAACGACTACAAGTGAAGATAACGATTTAACAATTTCAAAATTTAATTGGGTTTGATAAAATTCACAATTAATATTATATGTAAATAATGTAAGAAACTTTTTTGAATAGAAAGTGAATTGTATTGAAAATGATGAAAGAAAAACAAAGAAACGGCCTACAAAGAGGGCAAATCAATCAATCATCATTCACTGTGCCTTTAAATAAAAGGTGGGAAATAATCAAAGATCCAAAAAGAGCTCTCTAGCTAATGTGTTTTTGTAACTAATAAGTTTGCCCGACTAATAACCTCTCTGAAAACAAAATTAAGAGAAAATATTTAATTCCTATCAATTAAAGTACAGGCATAATGAATTAAGTTGTGAAAGGGGTGTTCCGTGTTATAATGTAAGGAATTTAATAAGTCATGTTTACACAATGATTAACATTCTATTTCTGTATTCTATTTAGGGTATTTTAGTCATTTGCCTAACAAAATTGTTTTTATTTAAGTTTCAATATCTTGCCGTGTATTTTCAAATTTATTTGGTCCTAAATTTAAATTTAGCCACATCATCCATGTTCCTATTATGAAATTCTCCCTAAAATTGAATTATTATTATTATTATTATTATTATTATTATTATTATTATTATTTTCTTTAAAAAATTTATTTAAAAAAGGGAGAATTTCATTTAAATTGAAATTATTTATAAATTAGACCCAACAAAATATGAAGTTAAATTGCAAGAGCAAAATATTAAATTGAAATTAATTTTTAAAAGAAATAACTAAAGTACCTTTCATGTATTTTTTTTAATTAAAAAAAAGTACCAGCTATCGTAGTCGAAAAACCACCGACCGGCATCTGGAGTCTTGTTGACAGGGGTGGCCACCAATCAAATTACCATTGGCGATGTTTGATAATTATAAAAAATTAATTTCTTCAAAAGTGATTAAAGGGGTTTTAGGCTTTTAGCTCACCAAAAGAGTAATGAGCCATTAAACTTATTTAATCATATAATACATAAAATTATATATATAATAAATTTTATTTTCAAATCTCTTATTTATTACATTACTTATTAATTATGTAACTTAATTTGTTAATTTCTAAATAAAACTTGTTAATTTTTTACCTATATTTGTTAAATTCATGACTCCCTTGACAGAACTGTATTACTTATTAATGACGTAACTTTATTTAATAATTTCTCAATAAAACTTGTTAACTACTTAACTTTACTTGTTAAATAAGTAATTCTTTCAACTATATTGCATTACTTATTAATCTTATAACTTTACTTATTAATTGCTTAATAAAATTTGTTAATTACTTAATTTTACTCGTTAAATTTATGACCCCCTTAATTGATCTTCATTATTTGTTAATTGCATAATTTTATTTGTTAATTATGATTAACGTAATCACGTAATTGAAACATAACTGGCAGGAAAATCACCATCCTCCAAAAAAGACAATAAATGGACGGCATTACTCGTGGCAACAAAGCACGGTCCGCCGGAACTGGTGGACCGAAAAACCTGAGAACTACCGGTGGCGATATATGACAAAACAGAACCAAAGAAGAGAAACGCGGTACACGCGGCAGTACATAAAAGGCAAACCCATTTGTGAAAGCTCTTGATGATACACCCACTGTGGAATAGCCTCATAGAAGATATGTTGATGCCGATGGAAATAATGTTCTGCACATGGCAGCATTTCTACCAAAACACATGCCTTGGGAAGTTCATGGCTCTGCAATGCAAATGCAATACGAAGCCAAATGGTTCCAGGTACAAAAACACTTGCTTAGACATATCTCAAATTTTAATTCTATAAATTTTTCTTATTCCTGTCTCCACTGTTCAGATATTTTCTTATTGCTAGCTTCTCCCAATATATTAGTAGCCTTTATTTATGCTTTAGTTTGATATTTAATGATTTTTGCTGGTTAAGTTTATTGTGTCCGAACACAGAGCGGGAACATGATACAACAATGAAGTTGTGCCAGCGGCGAACCTTTTGGGCCCACAAAGAACCAATTATAGGCATGCTAGGCCAAAGGCAATTTGATGCACAATTTTCCAAAGCAGCCCCAGCAACAGCATGGATGTACTCTTGGCTCTTTTCAAGTTTGAAAGTATTAGTTAAACTGACAAGAGCTGCCATAGGTAGCGGAAGCATTACTGGTGAAATTCCTAGGAAGCAACAAAAACAAAAATAATGCATATCTAATATATATCAGTGGGTGGTTCAATTTTGTTAGTCACCAGAGCATACTAGGAAACTAAATAAAATGCTAAAACATGACACAATAATGGCAGTGAATAAATCTCCTCATTCACATTATCATGGGCACAATAAATATGCATTTAATCTCGCAAACACTATATCCAGAATGTCCCCCAGTAAAGAAGTTGGTCCTATTAGATATGAAACAGACACTGCAAATTCAATCAACATGTATAAATCATGTTCCCGTTTGAACAGATTTTCATTTTAAGTCCCACTGAGTTAAAATATAAACAGTTGGCATTTAATTAAAACATAATAAAGCAGGGGTATACACCTCATCAGGAATTTTTAACAAGAGGTTGGTTCTTTCTTTCTTTGTGTTTTTTTTTTTTTTTTTTGTGGTTCTTTCTAATTTTGACATACAGTTTCAATTATTCTGACTTGTAAGTTATTTGTGTTCGGGACAAAGAAAAATGAAGGATTGGTGAAGAATATTTTTTAAAGTCCCAAACTAGAAAGAAAGATGTCAAGATGTCCAAGAATAAAATTCGACTTCCAAATGATGTAGATATGTTTAGAACTTTAAACAAGGACAATATTTGTTTGAATCATACTTATTCTAGTCTTACATGGATTAGGAGTTTAAGAGAAATGATGAGTTTCCTATACATAGACCTTAGTTATTGCATTGGGATTAAGTGGTTTGGACATCACAACCAATCATAAGATTAGACATGGATGTAATTAGAGTCTTAACTAGTTTGGGTAGTTGCAATTAGAGTATTTGATTTAGATTCATCTCGAAGACAAGCACATGATGTTTTTTTTCCCCAAAGTTATGACTTCATTAAAAAAAATTGCCAGTCAAAAGATTATCCACATTCTATAATATACTTCTATTATAATAAAAAATTATTAAATTTTAATATAATCCGGGCCATCCATTTTTTTCATGAATGGTCCAGATTTTAAGAAGACCATCAAAACAAAGGCCAAGCACGCCTTTGTTTAATTTGCAAGGATAGAGTTCCATAATTTTCCATTCAAAATCGCCTGGAGGGAGCGTTTTACAATTTTTCTTTTAACTTCGGAAAGCCTTGAAAAGGAAAGGTGTTCATGTTGTATCAAAGCCATACAACTTAAGCATAAGGGGGTAACAACTAGTGTAAAGATATCTAACAGTGGCAAATGACTTTTCTGCACGGATTGGCCTACATTAAAGATTATTTTTGACTTAGTTTGAGATATTTTAACTAAGAATATACAATAGGATATTCCCAAATACATTTTTTACTGATGATATAGTCCTTATTATGGAATCAAAAGAAGATTTTAACTCTAAATTTGAGTTATGATAAACTTTAAAGTCAAAGGATTTCTACCTGAATAGAAGTAAAATAGAATATTTGCACTAAAAATTTGATAAAAGGCCAGCTAATAGTAATTTGGGAGTTAGAATGGGAAATCAAATCACACCACTTGTGGCATAGTTTAAATATTTGGAAGCAGTTGTACAAAATAATGGTGAAATTAATAAGAATATTGCACATAGAATACATGGGTGGTTCAAAAGGAGAAAAGGCTAAAAGAATTATTTGTAATCAAAAAATACCTAATAAGTTGAAAAGTTTCATTAAACTGCTATAAGATAAATTATATTACATGATAGTGAATGTTAAATATTTTGAAAAGATGATAAGAATATAAAGTAGTAGCAGAAATGAGAATATTGCAATGAAAGTATGGACATATAAGAAAAGATAAGAGTCATAATAATCATATACTAGGAAGAGTTGGCATAACATCTATTAAAGAGAAAATATTAAAAAAATCATTTAAGATAACTTAAACATATACAAAGAAGATGTTGGAAGCACTAATGAAGAGGGTGGAACAAATAGTCTTGAATCTTGTGTAGAGAGGTAGAAGAAAATCAAAGAAAACACTCAATTAAGTTATTGAACAAAACTTTATGGTTAACAATATATCTAAAGATTTGGTTGTTGATAAAGCACAATAATATTATGCAAAGCTTCTTCTTGGTGATTGTATGTGGGAAGAACTTCATGGTTTTTTTGTTATTTTCTCTGCTAAAAAATTTCAAATGTTATGAAGATGAGAAAGAAACATGGATGTGGACAATGGTGGAGCTACATACATGGAGGGGAGGAATACACCCCCTCACACGGAAAAAATTACATAGATGATATGTAATAATTACAACCTTGCACCCCCCCAATTTTAGAATTTTGAATCCTATAGACTTAATAAAAAAATATTTGGGTTCAAAAATTTTCAAATAAATGATATTTTAACTCATATTTCATAAATTTATATCAAAAAAGTTATAGTCATTAGATATATTATTTAAAAAATAAATCAAGAGTTGTTAATTTTATAATAAAATCCAAGCACAACGAATTAAGTCATTCTTCTGAGTAATAGTCCCCCCCAAAAAAAAAAACTAAGATTTATATCAACCTTCTCAACACATTTTTGCTCAAACAAATCTTTAGTATATTTTTTTCCCAAATAAAATATGCATAATTTTACTCATTATATTTTTTGCCTAATGTAATTATTTTTTAAAATTATCATTTTTTTTTCTCGCACCCCTGGCTTTGGGTCCCGGATGTGGGATTATTGTAGGGATTGAACCATGTTAAGTAGTGCGCATTGTTCTCCTCTCTTCTCACGTGGGCTTCTACATTTAAGGTCCTAACACATCTACATGCAGCTGCACATATGCATTTGATGTTATTTTGTGTGGGCAAGTCAATATGTGCTCCGTTTCAGTAGAGATCAGCATCAAAAGTCAAAAGTAAAAAGGACAGAGAGGAAAAAGCACAGATGAATAGTGAACCAGCAAACTACCAGATGAACAGTTTGGAGCATCAACACCAACAGCAACCAATGTAGCTTTTATCGCTGACTCAACCGATTGAAGAGTCGCTGCTGGACTAGGCCTATCTATTCCATTCATTGGAACTAGTTTCCACACACCACGAGTAACTTCTGAAGAAAAGTAACCAATTATGGCAGCAAGACAAGCTGGCAGAAAGTCAACAAGGTCGATCGGATCTGCAAATGAAATTGCTCATAAGAGCTTCATTGATGAAAAGGTAATAACGGAAACATACGCACATTTCATCCATTCTTCTGCCTAGCTCCAACAATCAAACCTGCCGAGACATAACTAATGCATTATTAACATGATTGGGAAAGAAAAAATTATGTTCCCAAATTACCCAAATAGAAAAAGAGCTAGTGGAAGTTTAAACAGAGAATGTTTGACCACTAATGTCAGATGAAGCTCTGAAATTGTTCACTTTAAAAAAGTGCATGCGTCTCTTTTGCTAATACAATGTATAAAAGGGTTGCCTGCTTGTTCATTTTCTTTATCCAAAACTAAATATATTCTTTTAATTACCACAGCTGAAAAGGAGATAAATGGCATTTTAACCTGGTGATCCTGATAGAACTTGGCTAATAAAACAGTGAAATATGATAAAGATTCGTTGTAAACCTCTATTACTGTGGGAAAATGTGGAGGAATACAATCACCAATCACACTCAAATCCGTCTCACACACTCACAGAACAAAAACTCACTCAAGAAATAACATAAACACACTCCTTTCCTTTCGGAACTCCTTCCATGTTCTCACCGGAGTCCGCGTGTCAAGCCATTGGAACCAGGCAAGCGCCTTGCCCTCCAGACTAACCTCAACTACATCTAACTTCTCTTGCTCTGTTATACCATTAACGGTGAAGTACCTCTAGACCCTGGAAATCCACCCAAGTGGGTCCTCACCATCGAACAAGGGTAGCTCCAATCTCCTGTATCGATTGGTGCCATTTTGTCCAACGCTTTCACCTCCTACTCCCCAAGTGTTTCTGGCTTCATGGTCCCCTGTTTCTGCCCGTGGAATCTCTGATTCTCGTTCTATTCTGTGTTCGTATCCTACCTCCTCTCTGTTGTTATTAGAGGCCTCAAGAGCTACCCTAATCTGGCCTAGTTCGTCAAGGATGCGTTCCACGGATGTTTCCACCCCGGTGATCGCCTCAGTGGTCTCACCTTGTTTCCTCTACACCTCCTCCATCACAAGCTCCAACTGATCAACTCTGTTTTCCATTCGGGTGTTAACCATTCCCCCCAGAACAGTCTGCTTTAATACCAAGTGATAGAACTTGGCTACTAAAACAGTGAAATATGATGAAGATTCGTTGTAAACCTCTATTACTGTGGGAAAATGTGGAGGAATACAATCACCAATCACACTCAAATCTGTCTCACACACCACAGAACAAGAACTCATTTAAGAAATAACATAAACACACTCCTTTCCTGGTATTCGAGAGACCAGGACCTCTCCTCACCAAGCGAAATTCTGCCTGCCTTCACAGCCTCTCCCTTCCCAGTCTTCTACCCACCACCACTACTTGACAAGTCAGAAAACTTTTTAGCCTGCACTGCTTCCCCATTCTGCCCTTCACTTGTTTGGGTTGCGTTGTCTTGGGTCTTCTTCGTTGGGCCTCCTTTCTCCATTTTCCTTTTGTAAACCTTTCCCCTATTTTTATTTGCTGGCCTATCAGATCCAAATCCACTTCTTACACCACGTTCCAACTTTTAAGCATGTTAAATAATCTCCTAGAATATTATTGCAGAATATCCTACTAATTGTAAATATTTATACTCATCAGAATCTGATCTTAGAGGAATTATAGGAGGATTTAGAGGAATTAATCATTAATGTAGTGTATGCTATGTCTCCCTGAAAAGCCTATAAAATGACATCGTTTGGATTTTATAATTCTGAAATCACTTGGTCATGTTAAACCAATAATATTTGGTTCGTCATGAAAATTATTGTATTTCTATTTTTTTTATCTCAAACACATATACCTCTGAAGTCGGGACTGAATGTTTTATATAAAAAAAACATGTAACTATATACTTAAAAATGGTCATGGAACGAAGTCGCAGGGTAATAAATTTTGGAATTTTCACAACAGTCAAGGGCCAATAGATTCAAAAAAACACGTCTTCTTTTTTACCCATTTGATGCACACAAAATAATTCATCACAAATGTATGGATCAATATGCAATATATTAATACATCAAGGTCGATCACACGAGAGATCAAGCAAAATAGCAATTAAGTAATAAAACTTTTACTTTTGTTCATGTTAAGAAAAATCAATTAGAATCGATTGATTAACCAAAGTTAAAATTGAAATGAATAAAATGTAATAAAATTTTCAATCCAACAACTACAAATGTCCAAGGTAACATGGAGTTATTAATCTTTTGCTAGTTTCATAGATCTTGCTTTTACCTAATTAATTAATTTTAATGCCAATTTTATTAATATAGAGTATTGATGGCTATTAGGGCTTTTCAAACCTTATATAATCCTCTCTTAAATTAATTAAACAAAATTATCTAAGAGGCAACTTCAATTTTAACTCACTCTAATTTAATTATATAATGTACTTAGGCATATTTATATCCTAATTGTAAGTTAGATAATAATCTAATCCCATATTATTCAATTTAAGGGTCCAAATGAAATTTCTCCTTGTCAAGAAAAAACCCCAACACCGATATTCATATCTAATGGTAGCCAAATATTAAATAGATAATTAAATGCAAGATTAAGCAACCAAACTCAACATTGAGTATAATTAATGGGTAAAAACAAGCTCTAATATACATCTATGTAGTAAGTATAGGATGTAGAGTCAATAATTAAAACTAAGTTTGATGGGCTAACTCGAATAAATTTTAAAAATATTAGGATCGGGATCGGCTCATTTAAGTATAATAGACTTGGTCTGAATACTTGAATTCTTTTTAATTAACAAAATGAAATTGGCCTTCATTTTAGCATTCAATTCATACTCATAATTCATCTTTCAGACTTCGAATTTGCACATCTTTAAGTTTCAATGTTCCAATAATTAGTTTGTTTTGAATCTTTTTTAAAAATGTTAAGGAAAACTAAATACAAGAGGTTACTTCATATATTATTTTCATTACTCTTTCGATGCTTGGTCTTACATTAGTAAGGATAAAAAAATAGATGCGCTGTAGTGTTTTGCTTCTTGAAAAATGCTAATTTTTTAAAGTAAAAATTGAGATTGACTAAAAAAAATAAAATAAACTTTAATGATTTAGGTATTTAGGGCTAGTCCATAAAACTTAAGATATTAAGTTTAAGCTTCTCTATATGAGTGTGTGTATGTAGGGTAAAGGTGCAAATCTAGTTACTCATTATTTTTCAGACGTATCTAGTATTTTAAACTATCAGATGGTGTAAAATAAATTATGAACTTTTAAAAACGGAGCATCAAATAGCTCTTTGCTAATTTTAGTGGATAGACGTTATATGAGGCCCACAATGACATATGGCACTCCATAAGCACTTTATGTCGGCATGTGTAAAGATGTAAATTTAGCTATGAACTATTTTTCAAAAAACACTAGGTAGCCTCTACTATAAAAACTAAACCATCCAACACCTTTTCATCAATTTTGATCAAACATTATTTATTTTTTAGATTTATGAGACATAGAATGTATCAATCACTCTAATTTTCTTACCTTCATTCTTAATTTCAGTTCGAAAAGAAAAAGTTTAAAGAATTCTTATCTAAAAATATTTACAAAAACGACGCTAACAAAATATAAGAAATAATTTGTGGATAAATCAATCTAGAATCAAGCTTTTTTCTTGCATAGTAAAATCAAACTTTTACTTTGTTATGAATTTATTTTAACTTTTCGTATTTGAATATTTAAGATTTTTGAAGTTTAATATTTCCTACTAATTATTTGGTCAAAAAAACATATACAAAAAAAGTTATGTTTATTTTTGTCATTAAATATTTCAACTGACTTTTGAATCAAATCATCCAAACAAATTGTAATTTATCTAACTGACTTTTGAAAAAAAAATATCCAAACATAAATCATGTTACATTTACTTATTTTTTTTTCTAATCTTAGTTGCAAATTTTTTTATCAAAACACACACTAATATATTCTGACCATTTAAAAAAAATCCAAAAATTGGATTGAGTTTCCTTTCTATTTACTCATAAAATAATTATAACTGATTTATGAAAACTAATAAAGTTAAGTCTTAATTAAAAGTTAAGTCATATTTATAAAGAAATTTCTATCGAAATTTCTACAAAAATTTATGACTTTTGTTATCATGTAAAGTATATATCAAATAGTTTTACTCAATATGATAAATATGTTTATGGTTGAAATTAGACATTTCTTGAGTTAAAGCTTAAGGAATATAAGTTGTACATATTTTGCATGCTGATTACACCTTAAATTTTGGGAAGTGGCAAGTTGAGAAGACAGTGGTTTTGAAATGAGAGGATCTAATAGTTAATATAATGTATTTAAGTTCTTCAAAATTAATTAAAATTTTTAGGCTGTTCATTTAAGCCATTTCTCTCTTTCTTTCTTTTTTTTTTTTGGTAAAGAAAAATATAAATGAGTTGAGTTCACAATTTTTTTAAAATTAGAATATGCATCTAGGCTATTGAAGGGCACTTGTCTAAGTTGTTGTGACTTGTGACAGCTTAATATGAAATTTCGCATTATGCAGCAATATAATTAAGCATGCATCACTTGAGGTGCTTGTGACAAAAACCTCAAAAAGGGCACATTAAGCGAGGCTTTGAATTAGTCTAGATCGAACTGAGCAAACAATAAACCTAACATATTCAAATGCTTCAGGACGCCGGATGCGAAAGAAAAAATATGCCTCTCAGCTCAAAAAAAAAAAAAAAAAAAATTATAGACTGTCCATTAATAAAGCTCTCTTACATCATCAGCTGAATTTAAGTCTTTGACCTTTTGGAGCAGGTAAAATCTTTACCAATTAAATTATTTTTTATTTTTTATTTTCTCGACGCGGTTTCTTTTATTTTAGTGTTTTTGGCCAAAGAATATTCTCATTCTTTTATGGGTACAATTGACTGGGTCAAGTCAATGTATCATTGTTAATTGCAGTGAGCAAATAAAAGGCTACATGCTTCTGCCTCTCGTAATTTCTAATATTTTAATCGTGTATTATTTGTTTTTAATCGTGTCTTTTTCTTTTTCTTTTTCTTTTTCTTTTTTTGCATGTCCGCGTTGTAGCAGGGTGCGAATGCTAATAATTAATTGAATAATTGAATTGGATTCAAAGCCAATTAAACAAAATTAAGGTCATCAAATCCCCTTGCGTTTAGATGTTCATCCATTTATGCCAAGAATATAATATCCGATCATCTGCTTCCTTGGTCTCCTGGAATTAATCATGTCCTCTTCTTTTGCTCCTTCATCTTCCAAATCTTACGACGTGGTGATAACTCTGAGAGACACCAATCATCCTGTAAAAGCCTATCTTGAAGATGCTTTAGGAGATGCTGGAATCATTCCTTTCTTTGATGATGCACAGATGGAGAATCTTTTCGGACGTAATACTATAAGCATACGAGGGTGTAGAATTGCTATGATTATCTTCACAAGAACGTTCCTTGATTCTGACAGATGTCTGGAGAGGGTGGTGCAAATAATGGACTGTCATAGAACTATGAAAATACAAGTGCTGCCAGTATTCTGTGATCTGGGTAAGCGAGAAGTACAAGAGTTCATGTATGCGGATCGTTCACTAGAACGTGATTTCGCCCTCGCTGAAGTTATTGACTTATCCGGCTTCACACTGTCATCTGAGTTCAGGTAACAAAATTGTACTAAAATCAGTTGTGTATTTACAGAATTATTTTTGTCATGTTATTCTCGTGATTAATTTTTGAACTGACTTTTAGTAGGCTAATTTTAATTTTAAAATATAAAAATTGATTATATAGTATTAGAATTAGTGGGCCAAAACAATTACTCCATAAAATTAAGAGATTAAATTGAAACTTTATATAAGATTAAAATATAAAAAATTATACTTTTATCTTAAATTTTTTAAAAGGGAGAAGAGCAGTGAGGGCCAAGGGGAGGGGGGGGGGGGATACTGAGGGCCCATAACAACATTCATCTATGTATAAGTTCAGATTCATCAATTCATTTATACATAGATGAACATTTGATTATTTTGAGCCTCATCGTTTTTTTCGTCATCCCGGCCCTCCATTCTCCCTTTCTAAAACACTGTTCCCTCTTTTTTTTTTTTTTAACTCTATTCAATTATTCAATTCTAATTGGCCAGCATTAATGATGAAAATGAAATTAACAACCTTGTGGCAAAATTAGACAAGTACTTGCCTCATGATAGTCCATACCATGCAATGGGCATACAACTTCGTGTAAGAGAAGCTGTTGAAAAAATGATGATGAAGAAAAACTTTCATTAATCTACTCAAATGGATATTACAAACAATACAACGTTCCTTCACTTACAAGATTACAAACTATCCTATCTTTGTGGGATGAAAACAAAGCCTTCAAAAGCTCTATCAGATTCCCTGGGGAATGTATTCTCTGCATTCTGCATCCTCTTCACAATAATTTCTTCACATCCTTCTTGATTACTTTCTTCTCTTGGACAACTTTCTCTCTCTTCAATCACCACTGGACCAGCTCCAAAGATTAGACTATCTGGAAGACGAAATTTACCAAAAAGCAACTTGATTAAGTAACCAAAATCATTTGAACCATGTAAAATAAGCCAATGTGGTTAACCAAAATCATTTGCAGAGCAAAGAAAAGCATCTGGCTAACGTATAAAATCTTTCCATTAAATGCCAAATCAATTGGGAGAATTCTCGCGAGAGAAGGAGCAGCAATTCCAACAAATCCATCACTAGGTCCAGGATTCCGAATAACAACACCAGTTATAGTCTTTCCAAATAACCACAGCCACATGCCAAGTAGTTTAAAGAGATGCTGGCGTCTATGTCCAAGACCCCGTCCTCATCCAAAGCACTGTAAATTGTATTTGCTTTCCAAGCTGAAAAACGTCCCAGAAGGATCTGTCTGGTACAGGGGTGGTGTGCCAGTGTATGGATCAAAACCAACAATCAAGGTTGAAAGGCCAAATGGTCTCACACCACCACTTTTGGGTGTACTTTTACTGACGACCAGCAATGAAACGAGTTATGTACTCAACTGCAACTGGGCCCTCAACTATAAGCCTGTGACTTTGACATTCAACTCGAGCCCGATCTGGTGTTTCGAAGCTAGGCGGTGGACTTTTTCTTAACGCCGAGAACGACAGTGTCGGTGCAGCGGACTCCAACAGTGTTCTTTAGTCTTTTTTTTTTTTTTTTTTTATCTGGCGAACAAAGAAATCTCCTGACTTGAAGCGATGACTGGACGAGGCTTAGGAAGCAGGGGCCGATAATGGCGGCAAGCAAGACCCCATTGACTCGCACATATTTCCAGTCAGAGAAACAAATGCAAGAAACCAGACACCAGAAAGCTCACCTTCAAGATTTCGTCTTCTGACTCATTCAGGAAAACAGTCACACACTTGCCAATGAACTCACCACTGAACAATCGAGGCATGATTTCGAGCGAAAGTAGCGAGCAGAGACACAACCGAGAGAGGCTAGCAATGACGAGAATAAGAATATTCGGGTTGTTGCAGGAATTAGACAAAACGTCAAGGTCGGAGCGGTGGCTATGGAGGACGTCACCGGCAAGGAATCTTGGACGTGGCAGAGAAGAGAGACGCGTTTTCGTTCGGCCGCCGGCGAAGTCGTGTTCTTGGTGTCAAATCGACGTTGTTTAGAGCTGTTGGCACGATAGGGCTTGAGACAACGACAAATCTTGAGCAATTTTGAGGGTCGGGTTCTTGATAGGGCACGGATGTTGGTTACCTGTTTCTGCCCACCACCTGTTGGAAGACTACAATGAGAATGGGCATCTGAATTTTGTTTTCTGGCCCAAATTTTGAGTCTTGACAAATAGAGTTTATGGATGAAAAAGAAATCAGCTGCTCTTCAAGCCCAAATCAGCCAGCTCATGATACAATGTTGAGAAAATGATCTTGGAGAAAACCTTTCATTAATCAATTCAAATGATGATCACAAACAATACTACATTCCTTCACTTGAAGGGTTACAATCAATTAACCCTCTTGGGTGATGAACAAAACCTCATTTTGGGAATTAACTTAAAGTGAGTACTTTTGTTAACCTCCCTCTTGAAAGTAAAATAAAACTTACTTGCTCAACACAATGATATGATCATTTATATAAATTTAGGGATACCAACTAAGCAGGTAATTAAACACTAATTGCTCCTAATGTTCCAACAGAAGTGACTTGCCTATTGAAGAAGGAACACCTTCCAATGAAAGATGCAACCATAATGGAAATATAGAGAGTTAGTGATATTGGTAAAACTACTATCCTTAAAACCATTTATAATAAAAATGGTGGAGGTTTGCAAAGTAAAATTTTCATTGAAAATATCAAGGATGCATGGGAGAAAGATTATGAATGAGTGCTTCTACAGAAGCTGAATTGATGTTGAATGAGAAATGATGTTGAAGTGACACTTCATTAAATGGATCAAACACTTTGTAAAAGAGCTCTATTAGTACTTAATGATGTAGATCAAGTAGAGCAACTTAAAGAACTATATGGACATAGAAACAATCTTGGCAAAGGGAGTTTAATTTTCATCACAACAAGAAATAGAGACTTACTTGATCTCTTTCTTGATGAATCGTGTGAAATGAGAAGGTTGGATAGTAATGAGACCCTTGATCTTCAACAAGCATTGGAAGCTGCATCTTATTGAATGTCTTTTTTCCCATGACTTCACAAACTGAATATATGTTTTCCCTTCTAAGTACAAAATCTTGGCATTATCTAAAATATTTGAGATGAGAGAGCCATAAGGTAGAAATTGAGTTGCTCTCTAATAGCTTCACAAGGTCCCTCATCCTGTTCATGATGATGAAGGGAACATTGATCTTGAATCCTTTCAAGATTGCTGTGATATAAATCAACTCCTTTTGAGTCATATAATTCAGTTGTCTTTGCTACTTTCACATGATGGTTCTTGTCAGAATATGGTGAATGACTCTATGCATAAAAGGCATAGAGGTTGGTTTTGTGAATGGGCTATCCTTAAGATTTCAATTGTGAATAAGAGTCCAGCATATGTGAGGCTTCTCCTTGAGCCATCACTTGGTAGGTCCAATAATCACTACTAAAAAAAGGAATTTAGCAAGGGACAAATTCCTTGCTAAATGTTATTTTTCTTAGCTAAATTGCATTTTAGTGAGGGATTTTGTCCCTCGTTAAATTCATAGCTAAAAAAAAGCTTGCTAAATTTAGCGAGAAATTCTGTTTTTCTCACTAATTAGAAAAAAAATCAATCCCTTGCTAAAATTAACTAGGGATTGACTCTCTTGCTGATCTCTCGCTAATACTATTCAAAATTCAATCATTTTAGTGAGGAATTAGTCCCTCGCTAAATATACCTATATTTAAAAATAATGATGCCACAACACCCACCACGTGTACATCAACTCGTGACATGTAACCAACAACCTCGTGCCTTGTCAACTACTATGTCACCTACTATCTCATGCCTTATTACCCACCATATGTGCGACAACTTATGACATGTCATCGTCCACCTTGCGTCATGTCACTTGCTCCTTATCATGTCATATATTCATTATGTTTATGCCAAAGCTAAGACTTGAACCCTTGACCTCATACCTTCTAAGCCTTGCGCTCTCCTTGTTTGCTAGTTGAACTAAAAGGCACATGCAGTCATTATATGAAAAATTAAATATATATTATTTAACTATATAAATATATCAAATAATATATTATAAAAATATACACATATATACATATTAAATTTTATTTTCAACTATTAATATGTTAAAATATTTATATTTTATTTAAATTATTATTTATAGTATATTTTTAATAAAATATTATTTTATTAATGAAAATCAACTTAAAATGAAGAAAATATTAAATAATTTTATTATGGATATTTTAGATAATTTTTAAATTTAATTTTTATTTTTAAATTAAAATAATTAAATATATAATTAAAAGTCATTGTAAAAAATTATTTTTTGTAGTAATTAGCTAGAGACATAATCCCTCACTAATTATCTTATTTTAGAGAGGGATTGGCAGTTCCTCTTTATTTTTCTCACTAATTGTCTTATTTTAGAGAGGGATTGATAGTCCCTCATTATTTTTCTCGCTAATTATCTTATTTTAGAGAGAGATTGACAGTTCCTCACTATTTTTCTTGCTAATTTTAAGTCAATATATGAAATCAATATCCCTTGCTAATTCCCTCACTAATTTGGTATTTTAGAGAGGAATGAACGATCCCTCACTAATTTGTATTTTTCTAATAGTGAATTAGCCTGATTAGATAGTCTTTAAACACCTCTATTTCTTAACCTCTCACATTTACAGTGAGCTTTCCCATGGCTTTCATCTACTATCATAGAACCATAAAGGGATTTGAATACTTCTAAGCGAATAGATAGATTAATGGCTCTTACCTTTGCGGATTGACAATCTTTGATGGTTTAATTCAACTCCAATGAGGCCATGATCATCCGTTGAATGAATGCATAGATCAATTATATATATATTTCAATTAAAAGCATGGGATAATTAAATTTTAGCAAAAGTATAAATTTACTCCTTTAATTCTATACAAAGTTTTATTTTTAAAACTTAATTCTTAAATTATTTTTTAATTCTATAATTTATTGAAACTGTTAATCTCATTAATAGAAAACGCTAACTCTATAATTTTAAATATTGACAAAGCTGGCTTAAATGCTGATATACTCATTTTTATATTTTAAAATTAAAATAAGCCTACTAGAAATTCATTCCAAAATAAAAAATAAAAAATCTAAAGATTGGTGTTTTACCCAAAGAAAATTAAATTTTTACAAAAAAGAAATAGTTTTTGTGTTGAAATCTTCTAATTGCATTTATTTATTTTTTGCATTCTAGTGGTCTTTTTATCTTTTTAATTTTATTTTTGGACTGAAATTTTAGTGGGCTTATTTAAAGTTTAAAATGTAAAATAATTATGTCAGCACTTAAACAAGTTTTATTAACATTTGAATTTAAAATTGCACTGTCAACATTTTCTATTAATGAGTTTAACAGTGTTACCTTTCATTTTTTTTCCTATTTTACTTAATTCAATTATAATTGGCCAGCATTAATGACGAGGGGGAAATCAACAACCTTGTGGCAAAATTAAACCAATACTTGCTTGGCGACCTTCCCAACCATGCAATGCAGTTACAGCTTCGGGTAAGAGAAGTGATTCACCTATCGAAGACGAAACACTTTCCAATGAAAGGTGCAACCGTAATCGGAATATGGGGAGCTAGTGGTATTGGTAAAACTACTGTTGCTAAAGCCATTTATGATAAAATTGGTAAAGATTTTGAAAGTAAAATTTTCATTGAAAGTATCAAGGATGTATGGGAGAAAGATGATGAGCGAGTTATTCCACAAAAACAACTTCTCTTGGCTATTTATAAAATTGAACTGAGCGAGATAAATGACATTGAATTGACACTTCAACAACTGGATCAAACACTCTGTAGAAGAACTCTATTAGTACTTGATGATGTAGATCGAGTAGAACAACTCAGAGAACTATGTGGACAAAGAAACAATGTTGGCAAAGGGAGTTTAATTTTCATCACAACAAGAAATAGGGATTTACTTGATCCCTTTGTTGATGAGTCATATGAAATGAGAAGGTTGGACAATAATGATTCCCTTTCGCTTTTCAGTGTGCATGCATTCAGGAAACTTAGTCCAACGGATGATTTTGAGAATCTTTCAACAAAAGTAATGATTCAATGTGAAGGGTTACCATTGGCTCTTGAAGTTATTGGCTCTCTTTTGCATAACAGAGTAAAATCGGAGTGGAAAAGAATATTGAATAAATTGAAAGCAATTGTAGCTGGTCAAGTACAACAGAAATTGAAGATAAGCCTTGACTTTTTAACTGATCTAGAGAAAGATTTGTTCTTTAATATAGTTTGCTTCTATGTGGGTCAAAGGAAAGACGATGTCACAAAATTGCTAAAGGGCCAAAGATTCCCAGTAGAAAAGGTAATGCCCTTAATCATTAAGCGAAGAATTGTAAAGGTTGTGAATGGCAAGCTTCTTGTTCATGATTTGCTGCAGGAGGTAGGAAGGGAAATTAGCCCCTATAAGCCAATGCCCAAATATTTCCATGATGTATTTTTAAGTTTTAGAGGTGAAGACACACGTAAATCATTTACTACTCATCTTTATAATGCTCTAAAACAAGCAGGCATTAAGGTCTTCATAGATGATCAAGGGCTTGGAAGGGGAGAAAATATTTCATCCTCACTAATGCAAGCAATTAAAAGTTCTAGAATTTCAATTGTTGTATTCTCAAAAAATTATATTGGTTCTCATTGGTGCTTGCAAGAATTAGAGAAAATCATGGAGTGTCACAAAGCAACTTTTCAAGAGGTTTTACCCATTTTCTATGATGTGAGACCATCTGAATTTCGCAAACAACAAAATACTTTTAGAAAATTCCTTATGTATTGGAGATCTTCAAATGGCAAAAGTAAGAAGTTGACAACCAATTTGCAAAGAGCCCTTACTGAAGCTGCTAACTTATCTGGATGGGATATGCAAAATTACAGGTATTTTTTAATTTATTATATATTTTTCTTGTTATTATTCAAAAACTCAAATTCTATAACCTCTTTGTTTCTTTTGTTAATGTTTGTGTTGAGTTCCTTTTGGTGATAGAGGCTTCAATGGAATAATATTACATGAAAAGAGACATAACTGGCTATAACATGAGCTTATTCTCATGAACAACCTTGATTGAGCTATCAACACATAATTAACTACCCTAGAATCATGGATCTAGCAGCAGAAAAGTTGGTCATGCTATTCATATTTTTATTTTGGTTCACTAAACATGCTTACCACTTCTTGCTTACAGTTTGTACCACACATTTTAAGGATTCTTGGTATCATTTATATATTATATATCTAATATCTTGTTTCCAGAATTGAATCTGAATTGATTGATCATGTTACTGAAACCATCACAATGAAGCTAAATGACAACAAAAGCTTGTTCATTGCTCACCATCCAGTGGGGGTGAAGTCTCGTGTGCAAGAAATTATGCAATTGCTAAATGATAAACCAAATGAGGTTATCATAGTTGGGATTTGGGGGATGGGAGGGATGGGCAAGACCACGATTGCCAAAGCCATTTATAATGAAATTGGTCAAAGATTTGATGGAAAGAATTTCCTTGCAAATGTTAGAGAAGTTTGGAAGCAAGATAATGGTCCAGTTTATTTGCAAGAACAGCTTCTTACAGGAATCTTAAGAGCAAGAAGGGTAACACTACCAAGTATAGAAAGGGGGGAAACCCTAGTTAAGGAAATGCTTTGTAATAAAAAGGCATTTATTGTACTTGATGATGTAAATAATGAAGACCAACTAAAAGCTTTATGTGGAAGTCGTGATTGGTTTGGTCAAGGCAGTAGAATAATCATCACTACTAGAGATGAACGTCTATTCAAGATACTTGGAGTGGATAAAGTATACACTATGAAAGAAATGGATGATGATGAATCTCTTGAGCTTTTTAGTTGGCATGTTTTTAAGCAAGCAGTCCCTAAAAGAGATTTCTTTGAACTTTCAAGAAGGATAGTTTCATATTCCGGAGGGTTACCACTAGCTCTTGAAGTCCTTGGCTGTTACTTGTTTGACAGAGAAATAATGCTTTGGGAAAGTGTTTTAGAGAAACTAAAACAAATTCCAAACGATCAAATACATAAAAAGCTAAAAATAAGCTATGATGGTTTGAGTGATCATACTGAGAAAGATTTGTTCCTTGATATATGTTGTTTTTTTATTGGCAAGGATATAAGCTATGCCACTCAAATATTAAATGGTTGCGGACTTCATGCAGACATTGGAATTAACCGTTTAATAGAGAGAAGCCTTGTAAAAATTGGCAACAAAAATAAGCTTGATATGCATGACTTATTGCGTGACATGGGAAGAGAAATCATACGTGAACAATCACCAGAGGAGCTAGAGAAGCGTGCAAGATTATGGTTTCATGATGATGTACTAGATGTGTTGAAAAATAGCACAGTAAGAATTTTCTGCATGACCTTCAATTGCACTATTTTAGTTATTTCTTCATTACTCATCATTTTGTGTTTCCTATCTTTTCTCATGTCTATTATGGTTTTTAAACCATTAGCATCCATTATTTATTTGCATTTTATGATTTCCTATTAGTGAAATATCATTTATTTTACTTTATTTTATTTCTAATTAATAGGGGACAATAGCTATCAAGGGATTGGCTTTAAACTTGTCAAGGAACAATTCACTATCATTGAGTACCAAAGCATTTAAGAAGATGAAGAGACTTCGTCTGCTCCAACTTGATCGTGTAAAACTTGATGGAGATTATGGTTATCTATCAAAAGAATTGAGATGGCTTTGTTGGCAGGGATTCCCCTTAGAAAACATGCCAATGAACTTAAGTCTAGAAAAGGTAGTTGCCATAGACTTAAAGTGGAGTAATCTCATAAAAGTATGGGAGAAAAGCCAGGTATTTATATGAAGAAATTTTTAAATAATTCATTAATGATAGTGATTTTCTTAATATATTTATTCCCATCTGATATTTTAAAATATTTTCATTGCACAGTTGTTGGAGAGGTTAAAAATTCTGAATTTGAGTCATTCACATTACTTGATAGAAACACCTAACTTTTCAATGTTGCCTAACCTCAAGAAGTTAATACTCAAAGATTGTCTGAGTTTGTCTATGATTCACCCCTCCCTTGGAGATCTCAAATATATTATTTTGTTAAATTTGAAGGACTGCAAAAGCTTAAGAGATCTCCCAAGAAATATATATAAGTTGAGATCTTTAAACACCCTCAATCTTTTTGGTTGTTCAAAGATTGAAAAGTTAGAAGAAGACATCGAGCAAATGGAATCCTTGACAACTTTGATGGCCAATCAAACTGCTATAACACAAGTACCCTTTTCATTGGTGAGAATGAAAAGCATTAAATATGTGTCTCTATGCGGCTATGAAGGATTATCACGTGATGTATTTCCCTCTATTGTTTTGTCTTGGGTGTCCCCAACAAATCATTCAAAGTCCTTGTTCCAATCCTTTGGGATCATGCCATCTTTGATTAAGGGTCTATCACATCCTTCACGTGCCAAAAGTCATGAAATATTAGAAGCAATACCGAGCACGTCTCAAGCTTCATGTAGAAATTCTTCAACATTAATTGGTTTTCAAGATCAAATTCACATGGAAAGGTCAGAAACTTTCATGAGTTCCCTCACAATTCATGTTGGTGGGTTCAATAAAGTTATCGATGCACTTTTAAAAAATATCTCACAGGTTATTTTCTTTATCTCTCTCAGCCACTAATGCATGGTTCAACAATCTCAATTCTCAGTATTCATAAAAGATCTACTTTTCTCATATATATATATATATATATATCTACAAACCCTTTAATTAAGTAACTCAAACATTTTGAAACTTGAATGCGAAATGATTTACTTTAAATTTATAGCTTGTCAATGTTATATGTGCGTAATAATATTGCACATTAATTATACTTTTAACAACATTGAATGCGTTTAAATGTGCAATAATGCACTATTGTATATTTGACGTTATCTAGAAACCCTTACTTTGATACACTTGGAAATAAATATACCATAGTTAGGACTTTAAATTCCCAGTACTTATCACTAATTTGATAATAAGCTTTAGACACATAATCAAGCTGACTTCAGTTAGTGTTTTTAAATATACTTGTTTAAGCATGAGTTCTGATATAATTTGTAGTTGAATAGTGCCCATTTATATGCATATCTTTTTCTCTACACTGTTTATTATTGGTTTTCTTTGTTATTTTCATGGTTCAGGGATGCAGTGAAAGAGGGTTTGGTGACAGTTCTCTTCCCAAAGACAATCATCCTGAGTGGCTAAGTTTCAAAGGTGAAGGATCTTCAATATTGTTTGAAGTGCCTCAAATATTTGGCAGGAGCTTGAAAGGAATGATTATTTGCATTACCTATTTGTCTTCTCAAGACAACATGACATTATATCCTGTTGGTGTCTTGGTATCAAATCGTACAAAGACTACCATTAAATTGTACGAGAAAGATGCAACAACTACTTCAGAGGATGAAGAGTGGAAAAACATTATTTCTAATTGGGAGCCTGGTAACAGAGTAGAGGTTATAGTCACTTTTGCATGTGAATTAACAGTGAAAAAGACAGCTATCTATTTGGTATATGATGAAGATTTTAGCAAGAGAATTATGTACCACTAAACGTCTCCAAGAGCATAATTGTATGAATAATGTTGTATATGCAGTCTTTGATGTAAAAGCAAGCCATATTGCTGTGCATGTTCAGACCTAAACTACAATAGGTTTTAGTTGTCAACTAGGTTGTATTGGCCATGGTATCTTTTATGTATAAAACGGTATGAAATTTTAACTAATTCTATCCAAAAAAATTGAGTCTTTATCTAGAAGTAGCATATATATAGACTCATCGAAGGCAATGAATGGGGGAGAGAAAGATGCATATAAAGATAATGAATATTTATACGTATGATGTTTTGGAACTTCATTCGGTGATGAGCATCGTGCTCATTACTCCTATGGGATGATCTAAATTCTTCATTTTCTCTCAAATGATATTTGCTATTGATTTAAAATTATTAAATAATTTATATTATATTTATCAAAATAAAAATTATGAACAACTATAATATTAAATATGTATGATCTTTTGGAATTGCATTCGGTGCTTATCAATATTGATGAACACCGTGCTCATCATCCCTATGGGGTGATTTGGGCCCTTCATTTTCTCTCAAATGATCTATTGTTGATTTAAAATTATTAAATATTTTATATTATATTTGTCAAAATAAAAATTATAAAAAATTATAATATTTAATATAAACTATCCAGAATATATCTAGATGGTCAATTAGTTAAAATTTTAAAATTTTTAATATTAAATTAAACTTTTTAGATTATATATGTACTGTTCGGAGTTTATTTGGATAGTTAATTTATAAAAATTATTAAAAAATAAAATTAAATTGGGTCATCTAGATTAAATCTATACTGGCCAGATTGGTAATAGATATATTTATTAAAAATTTCTATTTTTTACATATTTTTATTTTAATAAATACAAAATAAAAATAAAAAATTTAAATTTGGACTATCCATATCTTATGAGAGGTGATGAGTGCTATGATATTTATCCTCTAATAAGAATAAAAAATAATTCATATTTAATGTTAATTTTTTTATAATTTTTATATATTTTTATTTTAATAAATATAATATAAAAATATTTAAAAATTAATTTTGAATCAATGACAAAGATCATTTTAAAGAGAAATGAAAGGCTCAAATTATCCCCATAGGGTGATGAGCATGCGGAATTAATGAGTATCGAATGCATTTTCACGATGCGTGCTCATCAGAATTAATGAATACTGAATGCGTTTCCATGATTTTTTTCACTCTAGCTTCCATTAATGCTAGAATAGTATATATGCCAAGTGAAAGTTTATAACAGAATGAGTAAATGGGCTTGGTGACATGATGACTTTTTGAGAGCCCAAAGTAATTTATTCATAAACATGAGTCCATACAATTAATGAACACATGTATGAAGTACAATCATATGACGGCAACTTCATTTAAAACAAATTGTCTTTTACTCTCAATGTTGCAGGAGAGATAATCTCTTATTGTCGCGCCTAAAAAATAGGAGGTGACTAATACGAATATGAACCACTCACACATTCCCGTAAATCTCAAAATGAAAATTTATTTCATTTTACAAAAGAAAAAAAATTAATTAAATTACATGAGAATTAAAATAATTTTTTTAAGCTAATTGTCATAAAAAATATTGACATTTTTGTAGAAATTTCAACAAAACCTCCCCTGTAACTAGGATCTCCCGAAAATTCCATAACAAAATTTTTTACAGATAATAGTATAAACAATCTATATGGAGGATCTATTTTTTCTTTTAAATCAAAAAGACATACAAATTATATATTTACATTAAAAGCAACAGTACCAATCAAAAATTTCTACCTACTATAGTTAGTTTGCCCTTCAGAAGTCAATGGTGAAATCAGCGTCAACTAACAAATCTGAGGCCAAAATAAGTTTTCAATGAATAGCATTCCCAAGTAAAATTGTAAAATCTAAATTAACAACCTCTGATGATAGCACAAACTAAATAAAAATAATTCAACAAAATAAATTTGTAAGTCTGTAAGTCGTAATCATAATCGTAAAATAAAAGTTAGAAGCAATATATTTTTATCATGCTTAAAGAAAATCATTTATTCACACGTAAATCATGTAAATTTTTAATAAACAGATATTTATCTATATTTAAAATTTTTGAGGACTCAATAGAACAAGTAACAAACATGGACACATAATTCATAAGAGTAAATAACCAAACACAGTATATGCCACGAAAACAAACGTGAACACACAGTTTATCAGGGTAAATAATCAAATGCAGTCGAAACTACGAAACAAACGTGGGCACACAGTCCACGAGGGCAAATAACAAAATGTGGCTCAGGCCATGAAATCAAACGCAGGCACAAAGCCCACGAATATCAAACGTGAGAACAAAGCTTGCAAGATAAACTAGCTAGTATTTAATCACAGCGTTACGGGCTAACGGAACTGCCATTAGCAGCAATGTTTTGTTTAGAGTCCTCTTAAAATCACGTTTCAAATATGTAAGAAAAATAATTATTTCTATAATAAAATTTTCATTCTCAATGCCAAACTCGCATGAGTTGTTTCAAATCTCAAAATTTATGAAAACTATACTTTATAGCTATTGTGCCAAACTCACAGTACTATAATAGTTAATGCATTTCAAAACTTAACAACCATACAAAAATGCTTTCATCAACCTTGGAAATACACTTTTGAGAATAAATAAATGCACATACCATAATTCATTTATCCTTTATTAATATTTCATAATTTTCAAAATTAATGTAATTTATAAAAATAAAATATTTCAATAAAAGTCTATGACAATAAAATAAATTAAAGGGAATGCTATTCACTTGTCATAGTTTCAAATCTCTAAAATATTCTTTCTTCAATTTTTTATCAGGATCCTCTTCTTCTACACGTCCTTAGATGAATCAACACACATGGACAAAGGAAGGAGAAACAATTCCAAACAATGAAGGAAGGATTGAATCAGTGACAGAGGTGGATGAACAGCAGCAAACCGAGAAAGAACTCTTAGCTGAGGTGAACGGACGAGCACACCGTCAATGATAACCCATGCGAATGACGGTGCTAGCTACAGTTGAGGAGGAAGAAGGTAGTGATCGGTGAGAGGAAGAGTAGAATGTTAGTCTTGGTCACAAATCCCTCTCTACTCCAGAATTGTCAAGAAATGACGAAGGAAGAGTTTAAAAATACTTGATAAGAATAAGGGCAGTTTGGTAATTTTTAGAAGCAAGAAAATAAAATAAAATCTCCTCCTTTTTTGCCTCAGCCAGGTTCGAACTTTAAACCTATGGGGAGAATATCTACATAGTTGCCACTACAACAACTTCCCTTTTTGTCATATATATATCCCAAGAATTAATATATTATTATTAAAACACAAACTCATATATTTATTTATTACATTATATATATATATATATATATTATTTTATTTTATTTTATTTTATCTTTTTCACTAGGGTTATTACACTTATTATATCATCGGAACCTACCTTTCATGTTTACCTTAAAAAAAAAAACTACCATTTGGCAAATTCATCAGAGTGTCTAGTTTACATTGAATAGATAATTATCATATGGATTTGCCACACCTCAAAAATAGAGGGTGACTGGCTCAAGAGTGAGTCACTTCACACATTTCCACAATCCTCAAAACGCAAATTCATTCAGTTTTCTTTTTTTTATAATTAGATTATATGAAAATTCTAAAACTATTGATATTAATTGTCATAACAAAAACTTCAATATTTTTGTAGAAATTTAGAAAAATCTTCCCTGTAAATTGAATCTCTTGAAAATTGTACAAAATTTTCACAGAACATAACATCAGTCAGGAGTTTATCTCCTTCCAGCCAGCAAATAGTATGTAAATCAAAATAAAACTATAACTATAGCTTATATGGAGCAACTAATCACACCTCTAAATTGAAATACATGAGTCATAAATATTTACATCAAAAGAAAATAACATTACACAAATTTTTCACCCAATGCAGTTGTATGCCATTAGTAGCAGTGTTTTATTTAGAGTCCTCTTAGAAAACACATTTCAAACATGCGAGAAAATAATTACTTCTGAAACAAAGTTTTCATTCTTAATGCCAAACTTGTGTAAATTGATTCAAATTTCAAAACTTGCTAAAATAATATTTTATAGAAAATATACAATCTTGCATTAATTGAAGAAGCAAGAAATTTCAGAGTCTAATAAACAAGGATGCCTTCATCAATCTTGAAAGTATATTTCTTGAGAGAAAATAAATGCACGTCTCATAATTCAATTATCCTTCCTCATTATTCCATAAACTCATAAACTAAAATAATTCATAAAAGAAAAATATTTCAGTAAAAGATTATCAATGAATAATTAAATGGGATGCTATTCACTTACTTGTCGGAGTTTCAATTCCAAAAGATATTCTTCTTTTAATTCTTGTTTGGGTCCTATTTTTCTACACACCCTATAAGAATATAAATAAATATAATTTTTAATAAATTTTTAATTTATTACACAATCTCAACCAACCACCATCTTTTAAAAATTCCAAAACCAAAATTCATGTTTTAGAGTTGGTTCAAATATTATCATTCATATCATTAATCTACTCATATATTTTAACCATGCCAGTTTTTTTTTTTTTGAGACATAATTTTCTCTTAGGCCTTGCACCAAATACCGTAGGTGCATTATTTCTACCAATTTAATTTAAAACACCTAACAATTTACTGATAACCTTACAATTCCCTAAGAATTTAAATGGTTACATACAAATTCATATTTAAATTCTTTTGCAATCTAAAAGTTAATTTGTAGATTCATAATTTTCAAACTAGCATACTTCTCACAAAGACCAATTAAATTTCAAAAATGCAAAATCAAACAAAATTCTCCTATTAATTAAGCATTTTATCAAACACTATATGGGCATAAATTGTCAAGCTAATATTAACATTTTCTTCATAGTTTCAGATTAGATATATTGAGCCATATATGTACCATTAGTAAGCTCCAATATCAACCATTCCAAACAAATTAATTTAACTAAAAAAATATGGCCATATGTACGTTATTATCAAGATTTAAGATGAATTTTCAGCTCAACATTTGAATTTTCTCTTCCTTAGAACAATACGAATAGCAGCAAAAAACACACGCTAACATTTTGTAACTTCGACCATTAGAATGCCCACACACGAAATTAGCGAAATGAAGGGTGCAAAACTTCAGACATGAATCAGCAACAATAAAGAAGAGGAAGAGAAGAATGCCGATCGAAACTGAGGAAGAAGAACTCACACACCAACAGCAGCATCTACAGTGACGCACGAATAGAGGAGTTGCAAGGTTGAAGTTTTTCGACCATCCTCAGCCTCCAGCAGCAGCGATAGAAGAGGAGGAGCTCAACACTTCACAGTAGACACGAGCTGGAGCAGGGTAGATCAGAGGGAACTTGGTAGACGCACAACAGCGATGAACGAACTCCAGCACCTATTAATGGTAGACGGATGAAGCAGTGGGGTCACTCACATCAGTACTGTTGACGGCTGAAACGGAAGAGAAGACAACGAAGGTACAGAGAAGGAAGAAGAAAACAAAAGCCACGAGTTAACAGATCAGAGGCGAATGGAGCTGAGGCAGACCTTCACGTTGGCTAACGCTATGAACGGAGAGGAAAAGGAGAAGGATAAGGTACAGAGGAAGAATGATGGATTAATCAGATCAGAGCATTCCTCTCTCTCCCTCCCTCCCTCCAGTTTGCTGGAGAAAAAAGGAAGAGGATGTAGATTTTTTTCAGAGGATAAGGAGGGCAATTTTGTAATTTTAGAGGAAAAAAAATGTAAAACTCTCCTTAATCTTAGCCAGATAAAAATATGTAGTACATAGTATTAACATAGGCTTGGTTTTCATCCACCAGCCCGGTGTTCAATCTGGTGAACGCTGATTTTGGGCAAGTACTATAATAAACTTATAATAGATTCCCTTTTCATACTTTAATCTAGATCCAACAACTTTAACCAACATCAGTCAAAAAGGAAAAAAGGAACTTGATGTCATGCGATGGCGCATGATGGATGTCATGACACAAGACGTCATATAAGTGCATAACTATACTTGGGCTATAGAACAGGAAAAAAAAAACAGCGCCATGCGGGTTTAACTTGAGGGAATATATATGCGTAAGAACAAAACTGCAGAGATTGAATTATCGACTCATATACATTATCAAAGATGCAACGATAAGACAAACATAATCAATCATCACATAACTTATACTTGCAGACAAAAGCATACCTATAGTTACCAATCAGAAATGTAGCTTTCAGCACCTTTACTCATGCAAGAGCAGTTGAGGAAATAAGGATTGCAACTAGCTAGCCAGCATGACATGACGCGACCTACAACTATGTTATGAGTTCCTCGTTGAAAGAATCTCATAAGATTATAAGTATGAGACGTTTTTCTATCCAGAATGTTAATCTTTAATTTGAGATAAGTTCTTCCTTTGACTTGTACTTATTGATACTTTCATTTGAGGGAACGTTGTCACAAGAAATGGTACACAGAAAGGCTGAGATGGAAGTACTGTAGAGGTATGAGCCTATAAAACTGAGAGCTTATTCATTTGCCAAGGCAGGGTTCTTTTTTAATTATGTAGTTCACGCAACTAAAGGAACATAAGGACATAGATTAGCGGGTCTCATTTAATAGGTGGAGAACAGTTTCCCTAGATGAGCACATAGTGTTCATCCAAGAGATGAGATCTGGACTGTCTAGATTTTAATCTATCTGGACGGTCCATATTTATTATTTTATATTAATTTATTAAAATAAAAATTATGAAAATTATAAAATAATTTTGAAAATTTTTTTATTTGATTTAGATTTAATTTAGAGAGTTTAATTTAATATTAAATTTTTTTTAATTGATGTATATTGACTATCTATATGAACTTTACATAATCCAGCAGTTCAAATATAATATCTAGACTGTACAAAGTTGTAATAACCTAGGAATTATAAGTAAAAATTTAAAATATATAATAGTAAGTTTTAATGGTATTTGTATTAATTTTAAAAATATGTTATCATGAAGCAATGTTAGTCTAGTAAGAGTATAATGATCTTAAATTTTAACTTAAATAAATTCTCTCTCAATTAATATTTAATTTAATTATTTTAATTTTATGACAAATGAGGATGTAGTGACCTGGTTGAATTTATATTGATTACTTATATGAAAGTCTAAAATTTAAATTTTATTTAAGTCAAATATGTTAGTTTTTATTTTATATGGGGGAATTACTAAATGTGCCCTTGCCTATTGTTATAAAAACATTATAACAGTAGTAGTAGTAGGAGAAGCAGTAGTAAGAGCATTAGAAGCAGCAGCAGCAGTAAGAGCAGCAGCAAAGGAGTAGGAGGAGGTGGTAGTAGTGGTTTCTTCTCCTTTTCTCTTTCATTCGACCAACTGGATAGAGCTCGGATGGGAGAAGGATCGTGATTTTTCTTCACTGCTCTTCTCCTCTTCCCCATCACACTTTCTTCCTCCCATCGCAATCAGTTCATCCGCCATTCTCCTCTCCGTTCATTTTCATCGGCCACAGTAGGTTGGATTGCTGGATTCTCTAATCTTCCTCTTCTATCTGCGTCGTTCTTTCTTCATTTTCCTCTGCTTTGCGTCGCCAATCTCTCACTGACGTGGGTCATGGTTCAGTCGCTTGTCTACTGTATATCCATGTCGCCAACTGTTCTTTGATCCCCTCCTCTGTTAGAGTTGTGCAGCTGGTTCTTCTATTTTGTGTGGAGGGATTCGGTTCATGATAGCAGAATGTTCAATCCACTGGTACTTTCATTTTCCCTGTCAAGCTTCTTTTGTTTCTTTATGCTTCAAGTATTGCCGTTAGGTTGTATGTGTCTAGGAAGCATTAAAGTTTCTCTCTTCTTTTTTGTTCATTTTGCTCGTGAATAAATCTCACCTCTTGTTCTCCCTTGTTTGATCTATTTACTTGTGCATAAGTGATTAATGGTTGAAGATGGGAATGTTTATTTTTGGGTTTATTGTTGTGCATGACTGAGACAGTAGCTGGGATTTAGTTAAGCTGAAACTTGTATTTAGGATTATATTGTTGATAGATAAATTCACTTATATTTGTGTTGGATTATTGTAAGTGGAAGGGATTAAAGTTAATTTTCTTTAGTTTAAATGTGTTGCTTGGAAAGAATGAGATTGAAAAATTTGGATAGTTTAAATATTGATAATAAAAATTTTGGAAAGGAAAAATTGAAAGGAGAGAATCTTAGCATTTTAATTAGATATGGGTGCCACCAAGGTGTCTAATAAAATGTTTCAAAGAAAAAATTGATAGAATTATGATTGTTTGAGTTTTATATTGATATGCAAACATAAATGTTGTTTAGAGATATATATGTAGAGATAGTGTGGTAGGTCCAATGGAATAAATAATGAAGTCTAGAAGTATGCATATAAGGAGAGGATGAAATCTTTCATGTTTGGTTTGCTTGATAATATGATCTATGTTCTTACATTGAAGCTCATGTTATGTTCTTTCTAAGAAAGCTTAAAAATTTTTTTGCCTCTGATGTGATTGTACTATGTGAAAGAAGTGAATTAAGATTCTCCTTTCTTGATAACTTTTGCAAATATGCAAAAAGATTAAGGTTAAGAAATCCCTTTCTACTTTCTAAATGATGGTGATTGTAGAATTTCATAATAAAACAAAATATATGTATATATAATATTTGTATGTTTTTACAAAGTTGTAGAGTGAAAATGTTAATAGTGTTGCTTTGGGTATTAGGGAATCTTAGACTGAAAGTTTCATGAAAGAGGCCCATTTGAAATAACTAGTATTACATAGCAGCACACCAGGTAAGTGGATAACATTCTAATCGATTTATATATTAAAAGATTTTCTTTATCAAAATATTGATTTTAACAATTTACAGATATTTATATATATTTCTTTTGAATTAGCTACTTTTGTTAATTAAACTGTTTATTCTTGGAGTTAAGACTTATACTTTTCAAATTAAAGAAAATGCTTTTACAAATTCTAGCAGTCCTTTATTTGATAAAACCAATTGTGAAATTGGTGAATGGTTTATGAAATACTAATTATGAATTTTCATATTTAAAAAGATTGGTATTTTATATGTTTCATGCGAGTTTGATACTGAGAAGAGAAATTGTATTTTAAAAGTAATGATTTTCTTGCATGTCTGAAAGTGGATTTAAAAAGAGACTTTATATAGAACCCTAGTTGCTAACGGCAGTTCCGTTAGCCCTTAGCTCGCCATGATCAATAACTAGCTAGTTTGATTTTCATGAGCCTTGTTCTCACGTTTGTTATTTGTGGGTCTCATACCTGCGTTTGTTTTCATAGTTTTGGCTGTGTTTGGTTAGCATTACCCTCGTGAACTGTGTGTCCACGTTTATTTTGTGGCTTCAGCTACGTTTGGTTATTTACCCTTATGGACTGTGTGTCCATGTTTATTTATTGTTCTAATAAGTTCCTAAAAATTTGTGAATTTAATTATTTGGTGATTTTATATTCCATTGGTTTTTATCTAGTAAATTATTTACAATCATTTATTTCATTTATGTGCTTTCTTGAAATTAAGTGATAAAAACATTTGTTGTGATAGTTCAATGATTTAAGATTTTATTTAAAATTTTATAGAGTCATGTTATTTTGAAGTTTATTAAATTTTTATGGAAATTGTTGTCTATTTGGACTTACATAATTATTTCAAACCTTCCTTTTTATTCATGTCCAATTATTTATTGTTGGAAAACTATTCATTTAAAAATATTTTTTTGGTCTCAGATATCAAAGCTGATTTTGTACTCCCTAGTCATTTCTAATGGGCTCATTGTTGAAAAACCTATGTAGTATCTTTTGAAAATCCAAATTAGAGTGCTCCACATTAACTATAGTTAGGGTCCTGCCTCTTTTTGTTACAATAATTATTTGCTGCTAAGGAGCAAAGCTCTATATTGTTGGATATATTGTAAATTTTCTGTTGAAGAGATTTCGGAGGATCCTACCTCTAGAGGAGGTGCTGTAGAAATTTCATAAAAATTTTGATATTTTAATTTATTGAAAAATAAAATTTGATATATTAATTCAGAACTTTTTTAATTGAAGCTTTAGGGATGTGAATTTGTACATATATCTTATGTCTGTCATGTTAAAATTTTAGGACGAGACAAAAGTACATCCAAAAAATTTAAAATATTTAATTATAAAACTTTTAATATTAAATTAAATTCTTTAAATTAAATCTAAATCAGATTAAAATAAAAAATTTATCAAAATTATTTTATAATTTTTATAATTTTTTATTTTAATAAATTAATATAAAATAATATTTTAAATTTAAATTTTTTAAATTAAAATTTAAACAATCTAGACCTCACCTCTTAGATGAGCACCACCTGCTCATCTCTTAGGTGAGTAGGAAATGTTTCCTTAGCAGGTGAGGCAAAGTACTGTTCCACTTCGTCTCAAAATAATTGCACTAATTGCTACATGCATGCATATTGTTTCAGAAAAAAAGCCCATTCTAACTAACAACATGAACACACGCCCTCCTCTTTTGGACTTTTCTTTAAGCCACAACATCAAATCAAGATTTTTCTGTTTAAGGACAAAGACCTACCATTAGGAGTCAGGCTCAGAGCAGAATACCTTAACTGTCCTCTCAAAAGGGGGAATGCATGTACACCTGACCTTACCTGCATATAAAATTCAAAATAATTACTGATCGCCTAGCAAATCGTCATCGGACGGCTTTAGATCTTAAAAGGACAAGCACATTAACATGAAAATATTGAATAAGCAACAACGAAAGAGCTTATCATCTTTTATCCCTTCTATATATTAGCATTACACGAAAAACAAATAGACAAGCAGGGCAACCACAATAGTTACCAACATTATTCAAAGTAACACGTGCGCGCGAGTTCAAACTCCATAGAATTGAATTCAACTGCTCAGTCACTTAACCAAAGTTGCAACGGCAAACATCAACAAGCAAACAAGGAAGGCAGAAACAGTGAACCACCACGTGATACTTGCAGGCAAAAGGATACCCATTATTCCCAAGAACCCAAACGTACCAATCAGAAACGCAGCTTTTTGCATCTTCTTCGCGATGGTTGGCTTTTTCTTATGTAATACAAGAGCAGTTGGAGAAATAAGGAACGCAAGTGCAGAACAACCCACCACAGCATAAATCATAGCCTGGTAATTATGTTTTGCCCTTGATGAAACAACAAGATTAGTTAGAGCACCTAGAAGTTCAACAGCAAAAATTGTGAATCCTAGTTTGCTAACTTCGTGTGGTGGTGATGTAGAAGGGGTCAAGGGCATGTTAATGGTGAAACTATCACTTTCCATGGAGGTAACATTATCAGTCCTCGTAGGGTTAACTTGTTGGACTTGGATTTCGTGTAAAACAGTGGGGTTTGGAACAATAACAATACTACTAGAATTGTCTGTGATAGGCCTTGTTGAAGGCAAATTATGGGAATGATTTGAATTGATTATGGAAGCATTAAGATCTTGAGTTCGCTCTCCATGGATACCAAGAGTACTCTGCAACGACTCCTTCAACTTAGATCCTGTAGATGAAAATGTTTTGAAGAATAACGAAACAGACGTACAGAACGATGATGACAATATAATATAGTAAAGTCACTATTAGATGGATAAGAATATCATTGGGTAAAAAAATTGACAATAAAAATGTTAAGACAAATTAATCATTACTGAAAAAATAACTAGCTAGTCTGGTCGACATGCAAACATGTGAAAGATAATAAAGAACACAGCTTACCTCAGTTTTACAGGAGCTATAAGCCTAAAAGTTCACTGGCCATATATGTTGTCATTTCTTATCAAGATATAGATCAACTCAAAAAAATTACCTTGAATTCATCAATTGGAGCAGCATATTGACCGAGAAGAAACTAATTAATGTGTATGAATGCAATCATTTAGGTAGAGATCATCAGAAGAGGAGATTATATTGATTGACGAGAGATGGTAGTAGCAAATATCTGAAAGGGTCAGTTTCGAGCATGAGACTCGAGATTCTGCTTCTCCATTGGAGGCAGTTGAGCACTATTCTCCTTTTGCAGGCCTTTAGTCAAAGTCCATGCTTTATCCGAGAAGGTGTGTTTTTGCAGTACTGATGCACTGATGTTATCTGGATACTTTGAAGTAAAAATAGAGTGAGAGAGCGAGAAATAGAGAGGAATCCTAAATGGCACACCTCTCTCTGTCTCTCATCTCTTTAGAGATGTATATGCTTCAAAGAATCCTAGTTGTGGCATTGTTAAGTACCAATATCTTGAATTAAAAAAAAATCATTTAATTAGTAAATATATAGGAGGACAAAAGTCATAGCTACCACACACGCACATATATATGGTGAAACACAAACAATATAATTTTCTATCATGTAATTAAGTCATACATGAGTGATAATTGATAAATATGCAAGTAGAGGAAATGTATATATGTATAGTAAGGGTGTGTTTTTAAGCTTACATATATATAATTTTCATAATTAAACTAATTTAATACATATATTATAAACTTAACTTTTGTGTGTGAGAGAGGGATGTAAAAATAGTCAACTATTTTTTTTTACAGTAAAACCATATAAAATTAAATAAGTTGAGTAGAATATACTCCCTTCGTCCCAAATTATAAGACACTTTTAAATAAAATCTTATACACCAATAAATCTTATTAAATAGTTGGCAATGAGCCTAGAAATCTCAAGCTTGGACTATATACAAATGGAATGAATTCTTATGGCAATCTTAATAGTCAACATAGCTCATGGCTTGTTCTGTTAGTGATTTACAATCTTCCTCCATGGTTGTGCATGAAACACAAATATATCATGCTGTCTTCAATGATTTTAGGTCCTAAAAAACAACCAAGAAATGACATAGATGTTTACTTGGCACAATTGATTGAAGATTTAAAGATGATGTGAGAGGTAGGTGTTGATGTGTTTGATTCATATTAGAATGAGTCTTTCAAGTTATGAGTTATAATTTTTTGCACAATAAATAATTTTTCTACATAAAAAAACTTATCTCTATACAGTGTGAAGGAGCATAAAGCATGTCCTATCTGTGAAGAGAATGCATCCCATCAACAACTAAAATATGAAAAGATTCTTGAGATGAGACCACCCTTATTGCAAGTAGAAGAAGTCATTCAATGGCTATCAAGAGTATGACGAAGTTCCAGAGCCATTAACTGCAAGCTTGATATATGAACAAGTGAAAAACATTAATTTGGTATTTGATAAGAGTTAGAAAAAAGAAGCTAGAAAGAATCAGTGAAAGAAGAGGTCTATCTTTTTTTGATCTCCCTTATTGGAACACCTTTGTGAGATACAATTTTGATGTGATACATGTAAAAAAAATGTGTGTGATAGTCTAATTGAAATACTGTTAGACATAAAAGGAAAGACTAAGGATAGAGTCAAAGCAAGACTGAACTTACTTAACATGAGAATATAAACAAATTTGGGTCCAATAGTAGAAAGGAAGAGAACTTGCATAAGCCTATCCCCTAATACTTTTTTTAAAAGAGAGAGAAAAAATTTTGTAAGTATCTACATGGTATTAAGGTACCACAAAAATATTCTTCAAATGTCAAGAACTTTATATCAATAAAAAATTTAAAATTAATTAGTTTGAAATTTCATGATTGTTATATACAAAAACAACAATTGTTACTAATAGTAATTTGAGACTTACTAAAAAAAAAGTGAGAAAGTCAATTGTTATCGTCACCATAAATGGGTCTTCTTAACACATTTCATCACAGGTCCAAGCTTCACCTGTGATGAAAAATATTTTATGCTATTTTATTAAAAATTAGTCGAAGGTGGCATGGAGAATTCAACATTGCCTGATTGACAGTTGACTTGATTAAAAGGGTCGCTAATGGAGTGACAGCCTAATAGTAGAAAGGAGAAATGCATTGATGGGAAGGTTCTAGGTGGTTGGCGCCTCCGAATCACCCCATGATGTCTAAAACATTCTGGCATGTTCTTAACAATTGATAAATGTGTACATACAAAAATTACACACAGAGGAGCAAAGTTTTAATGAGATGAAACCATTTCTAAAGACCGAGAGTATAGCAGTCGCTAGCGAAGCAAGCTGGGAGAAAGAAAGTTCTCTCATTGTTACGCTGTTTGCCTGTTATTCCCATGGAATCGAAGCCCCAATCCTCAAGTTCGTGTTCCCATTTTTAATTTTCTATTCATCATCTTTTTATCATCTCGGTTACCTCTTTTTCTGGCTTAAAAATCCCTTTAGCTTCCGCCTGGACTCTAGTTGCATTTTGAATAATTTTGACCCTCGATTCTGAATAAAAATTCGGTGTGTGTATTCAAAAATATTTATCTTTACAATTTATATAGTGTTTGAAAATATTTTGTACATCATTTAAATCTTTCTTTTTTTCTTTCCCCCTTTTTTTAAGTTTACCTATTCTCATTTTTTAAATTTCTATTTAGTATTCATTAATTTATTCTATAATCATAATTGATTGAATGTTTTGTCTCTTTTGTGTTATTCATATTTTTCTTAAGTATTTTTTTAATTTTTAATAAATTTTTACAAACTAACAAAACTGCCTTGAAAGAAATCACTAACAATATTTTATGACAACACATTAAAATAAGAAAATAAAATCAAAACTCCATCTATGAAATTGAATATTAAGAAGAATTAATAAAAATACATTTGAAATGACTATAAATAATATTTATACAACCAGAGTTAATTATTTTAATATAAAATATCATTTTTATTCTAATTATATAATTATATATATATATGAATGATATTCATTCTCAGCATAGGAAGGAGAAAAGAAAAATAAATTTTGAAGCATATAAGAAAATAAATTATTTTACTGATATATAGTATAACTTCAAATTATATAAGTAATTAATATTTAATTTATGATAAATAGAATTAAGTATTACTCTATATATATAACATATTTATAAGATTTACAATTTTGAATTTGTTCCATGTTAAATAAATTTGATAAAAAAAATTTTTAAAAATAATTTTTAAAAATTCATATAAATACATTTAATTTAAATATTTTTTATTTTAAAAATGACAATTAACAAAAATTTATATCGTCATAATTATTTTTATTAAAATAATTTTAAAAATAATTAAAAATTGTAAATAAAATTTATTTGTAAGAAAATAATAGGAAACATTTAACATTTTGGAAGAAGATAACATTTTAATTATTTATAATTTTTGAGACTAATATGGAGAATATGAAAGTAAAAAATATTTAATATAAACTAAAATTTTAAATAAATAATATACCAAAGTATTTTAATTTTAAAAATAATATTTTATATTAAAAATGTATTTTATTTTAAGTTCATTTTCCTAACAAAATAATATTTTATTAAAAATATAATATAAATAGTCATATAAATAATTTTATCACATTAATAATTGAAAACAATCAATATATATATATATATATATCTTTGTAATAATATAATATTTTATATATCTTTATGAAGTTAAGTAATATATAAAATAATTACATGTGTATTTTAGTTCAACTGGCAAAAACAAAAAAGACTTAAGGCTTGAAAAGTGAAAGGTCAAGGGATCAAACATTAGCCTTGACATATTTTGTAACAAATATGTGATGTGTTAGGTGGTGACGGCTGACATGACATGAGGTGGCAACACGATGCGTGATGTGGCCTTGATTGATCCACACATGAGCAGGTGAGTTGGCATATACAGATGCACATATGACTAATGAGGTGTCAAGTGACATAGCATTGAAATGAACTTATAAACATGAGGAATTTAGTTTTCATGTTTTTAGAGATTGATTTGGAGATTATTTTATTTCATTTCTATCATTTGATATAATTTTTAGAGCATTTAATAGCAATGGATTTTTCATGAAAATTAAAGACGGCATTTTTTATTTACATCTAATTAGCGATGGCTTAAAAACTTTGTCTCTAATTATTTAGCAACGTCCCTTTTAGATCGCAATATTATTCTTTAAAATCATCTCTACTTGTTTAGAGACAGATTTTTTACTAGTTAGAAATGAATAATTGTGCGTCTTCAAAAAATATTTTTTTTGTAGCAATGGTTTAATAATTTGACACTTTATACGTGAGGGAATGAAGATCTGCGGATTGAGGAAATTAAAATGCTAGAATTAAAGTTTGCAATGAATGCTATGTTACACCAGAAAAATCAATATCTTACCGAGCATGCGTCAACTTGAAGAGCTTAAGAGGGCCTCCTGCCTTGTCAAATACTGATTTGAAAAAGAATACCATCATCAATTGTATTGAATCGGATTCAGAGATCACAGATTTGATGGAGCAAAGACAATTAAGCTGTACACTATTATAGTATTATTAAATGCAAGGAGGATAAATAATCATAGATCACATTTTAATCTTCAAGTCCTAGAATATTTACTTTTTGCTAATTTTTAGTTTTAATATCTAATTTGCAAAATCTACTTTATCCAAGTAATTTTTTTTTGCTCAACTTCATTAAATTTGCAAAGTTTTTGACTTGATCTTATTTTTAATATAAATCTCTGTAGAAATGATAATTTATACTCATACTTTGTTATATATCACAATCCCTGCACCTGCGAACGCAAGAGGACGGGTTTTTGGTACCTGGGTTTAAAAATATTTTGTCAATCTTATGCTAGTGATGATAAATTTCACTCGTAGATATTTTATCTTATCTTTGCTTTATGTATTTGATACTTCTTTGATTGTTCTCCTCATTCAAGTACCACTCTTGCAAATGCAAGTCTTGGATTCAGAGGGATTAGAAGTTATGTTTGAAGGAGTAACAATCTAGACTGAGATTCCCATTCTCTCGGGCCCATGGGAACTTGGGCCCACTACTTCAACTATCCCATTCTTAGAAACCCAATCCTCAAATTGCCTGTTAGGTCCAATACAACTTCGTGTCCAAGAGATTCTGTCATGAACCTTCAGCGTGGCCTTGAAGTCTTCACAAGCACACCATTAAGCTCTAAATATAATTCCACCTTACTTTTTCATTTTCAATTAAAAGTTTTAACACATGCAATTTATTTAATGTAAATCATATTTTAACATTCAGGCCAAAATAATTATATTTTAACATACTCTTTCCATTAAAAAATATAAAATATTTTTATTCAAATTTCACCTTCAATAAAGTTATTACTTATTTTCAAACTAACATTATCTTTTCATATTTACTCATATTAAACACTCTATAATAAATAATAAGGGTTATTTTTAAAAAAAGACAGTAATTACACATTAAAAAATTAAAAATATTTTATATTTTTAAATATTCAATTTTTTAAAAAATATTTTTGTTTATGAACGGAGGAAGTATATAGAGAATCTTTAATTAATTCAAAGACAAAGAAATGCAAATGTAAGATTGTATTCAAACAAAAAATAGTATGAAAATGTTTTTGTTTTCTCGTGATCTGCCCACCTACTCTCTTAGCTCAGTCTCCAGTCAATCCCGCCACGTCACCACTTGCCTTGTCGGATCCGGTTTGGGCGCTCGCCGAGCACAGGTGCTCATCACCCACGAAAAATTTGGCCATTCAGATCAAATTTTTAACTTTAAATTTAAATTTTATATTTATAAAAATAAAAATTTATAAATTTTTTTATAAATATATTCATCATTAATTTGGATAATACTGATTTAATTTAAATAATTTAATTTAATGTTATAATTTTCATAAACTGACTATCTAGATGTACTCAGACAATCTAGATTTAATATTAAATTTTTTAATAATTTTTATTTTAATAAACATAAAATAAAAATAAAAATAAAAAAATTTATTTTAATAAATATAAAATTAAAAAATAAAAATTTTAAATTTAGACCTTGCACATAAAAATTTAACATTAAATTTGGACTGTCTATAATACATTTAGATAATCAATTTATGAAAATTATAATATTAAATTGAACCACCTAGAGTTTCAGATTAAATTAGTACTGTCTAAATTGATGATAAATATATTTATTAAAAAAATTTATAAATTTTTTTATTATAAAATTAAAATTAAAAAAAAATTTATACCATTTAAATTAAAGATGACGTAAATCTTCCTTGAGTGATGAGCAACTCGGTGCTCACCACGCAACCCTTGCCTCCCCCAGCTCCCTCCCTCCCTCTCTCAAGTAGCAATTCGGCGCCGGTGCTTACAAATTAGAAGAAAAAAGTGAGGAACGAAAGTTGGGGGAGGGGGGATGATATTTTCTTCTACTTAGTTGGGAAAAGGAGAGTACTAGGCTTCTTTTTATTTAGTGTCTCTCAACCTCCTCTTCACTTATTATCTCAACCCTTGAATTAAATTTTTATTAGTTAGGATTTGGATTATATTAAACTATTATCAAAATGTGAAATTATGAAAAATAAATATATAAATTTAACATATTACAAATTTGATCTAAATCATAATTCAAGATTCAGGATTGTAATTAAAAAATAAGATAACTAAATTATATAAAATATTAAATCATAATCATTCAAAAATTAATCTAAAGAGATGCTAAGGGGAGAGGAAGAAGTGAGGAACTAAGTGGAGACTAGAGAGAAGCCAAATTCAAGAGAAAATTGGATAGGAAATAATTTGGGGAATATAAAAAATCAAACTCTTTCTTCTCAATAGTTGTTGAGATGCCATTTTTATTGGGGACAAATTATCTGTCAAGTTGGAAAATTAGGCCCATTTTTATTGCCATCGTTTAACATTAACCTTACCCAAAACGACAGGACAATATCATGGGATGGGACCCAAGAGTAGGGATCAAGGTGGACTGAGTCCTTCCACGCTCCTTGCTCCACTCCTGGGATGACTTGGCTTGAACAGCCACGGCAAGTCAACCACTCGTGAAGACTTATTAAGACTTAGTTCTTTCTTCCTTTGCTGATGGGTTGGTGAAAGAGAGACGATCACAAATTTAGCTAGTGCTGCTGCTATATACTCATGAAGAAGGGGTAGTGAAAGAAAAGAATAGCTACCATAAAGAGAGATGTTAATGGATTTTTGCTCTCAAGAAACAAAGGGCTTCGGAAATGGTTACACATTAAGCGCCATTGATGACCTGACTTTGTTAATTAAAAGAAATGATTACACATGTGGGAGCGCATTGTCTTTGCCCTTTTCTTTTCTGCCCTACCAGGCCAACACCACTCATTTTTCTCTTTCTCTCTCCCTTCTCTCAATCACTCCATCAATTAACGACTGGGCGGCCTTGGACAGTCTTCATAAAAAATAAATAATTTTTTAGTGGGAGAGTGGCAGGTAGAGGGGGTAAACTGACAGGCCAAGAGCTTATATAAGTTCAACCTTCAAACTAAAAGCTCGATTATTCTATAAAAACAGTCATTTTTTCAAGCCAGGCTTTCAATGATCGGGCTTAAAATTAAAGAAATAATTTGTATGATAAATAATTTCAGAATTTATGACATTATTAGATTTAAAATTTAATAAATAATTTATTCATTCATCCAAAAATTAAATGTGCTCATCCTTTTCAAGACTCTCAAATAATCAATAATTGGGAGACAAATTAAAGCGAGAGTAGCTGATGGAAATAAATGGACGTACGTTGAGCATAGAAGGGGTAATTGCCCCTAGTAAAAAAGAAAAATTGTATTTAAATTTTAGTTAAAATTACACTTGTCCTCTTCTAAAATTACAATTGCCTCCTTAAAAACTCAATTATCCCATGCTTGCTTTGAAATTATCAAGTATGCATATTTAAAAATATTCTTTGATTTTATATTTATTATTAAAAATAAATTTATAATACAAATGAAATTAATATATATTTTTAAACTCTTTATATAATTTATTTATATATTAATTTAATTAATATTTAGATTTTATTTTTAAAAAATATCAAAATATATATTTAGCTTAAATATTAACCCGTCTGATAATTTTTTTTGGGTCCGTCGTTGCATACACACATTAGATTTTTCATTTCTAATAGATTCAAAACACGTCATATATTTGAACAATTACACCTCCTTTTTGCAAATCACACATTTTATTTTTATTTTTAAATAAATTCTAGAAATATAATTACTCTCTTCTCATTTTGTTACACATGATTTTTAATTGCATGCATGCATTGACATGAGTGAAACAAACACTCGTATATTTTGATTTCAACAATTTCATTCTGTCAGAGAATTTTTTGAAATTATGTTTATGACCCCAAAATTCTCAGAAAAATTTTTTGTCGCCGTTTTCCAAAATTTTAATTTAGGTCCCCAAAATTTCTAAAATTGCTTGATATGGCTTTGGTTGGTAATTAAGGAAACTGGGTGGATAATTTTTTTAAAAAAATATGGTCAACCACTCAAGGTCTTTATATATATATATATATATATATATTTAAATAAAGCAAGATGAGAAAGTTCTTTTCATCGTAAAAAAATATAAAGCCAGTATCTTTAAGAAATGTAAGTAACCTACTTTGGCTTTAATTTTTTAGCAGTTACACACCTCAGAAAGCAAACCGCGCAAAAGCCAAAAGCATCCAATCCTCAAGTTGGTTGGGCATCTTACACAAATTTAGAATGAAATTTACTTCAAGCATTTAGAATGTAAAAAATGAAATTAACACCTACTTCCATGCCCATTAAACTTTTCTCTGAATTCCTTAGCCAGAATCACCATCAATAGTTTTAATTTTTTCCCCCCTTTCTTTCTAAACAAAAATTTAGGAGTTAGATAAGTTAGTCATCTTAATAAGGAAGATCCATAAATCAGTGAATAACTGAGTATTCTTTATCCCGTCTATATTTTTAATCTTTTAATCGGTTTAACAAATTATAAATTTCACATTTTCCTGAGAAAAGAAAGGACTCAAGGTGAGTTTTGAAAACGTGACAGATCGAATTGAAACCATAAAAAAAAAAAAAAACAGAGGGGAGGACATGTTTAATTTGTTCTTGTAGGCTCCATCAGTATTGATCAATTTAGGATTACAGCGAGTCATCATGCAAAGTACTTACAATTTCAATTTTTCATTTCAGTGTTAGGATGTCTTCCTTATTTGCTATAGAGTTTTTTTATTTCATTTTCCCCCCCGTGATTTTTAGAAAAATCCGCATAGTGGAAGCATTTTTAAGAAAGCAAGCAACTTTTGCTTTAACCTTTTGACCAATCATCCACTAATTAATAGATTGAATTTTTAAGCCCCTTGCGTTTAGATATATCAAGAATATCCGATCATTTGCTTCCTCGGTCTCCTGCAATTAACCATGTCGTCTTCTTTTGCTCCTTTATCCTCCAAACCTAAATTGACTTCCCAATCTTACGACGTCGTGATAACCCTGAGTAACACCCATCATCCTGCAAAAGCCTATCTTGCAGATGCTTTAGCAGATGCTGGAATCATTCCTTTCTTTGATGATGCGCAGATGGAGAATTTTTCGGACGTGATTGTAGAATTGCTGTGGTTATTTTCACAAGAACGTTCCTTCGTTCTAACAGATGTCTGGATAGAGTGGTGCAAATAATGGGCTGTCGCAGAATTATGAATTTACCAGTGTCGCCAGTATTCTGCTATCTGAGTAAGCAGGAAGTACGTGACTTCGCGCTTGCGGATGATTCACTACGCCGTGATAGAGCCAATGGTGGAACCATATGTAATTGAGAGGGAGCATATGCCTATCTCACTTAAAAAAAATGGCATGTTTAAAAGTATAGATTTTTATATTTTGCAATTTGCACTTTTTACTTATTACATTTTACACCTCCTTATTTTTATATTTTAAATTTTAAACTCATTTCAATCTTTTTTTTTGGCTCAGATCTATTCAAATTTTTAACTTAGCCTCGTAAATATTAACCCACAATTTCACTATACCTAAATACCAGTATTATTTATTAATTTTTTAAAAAGTAAAAAAAATCTAATATGATTAAATAAACTCACTCTTCATCCTGAATACTACTCAGGGACTAGTTAAAAAAAGGCAATGATAAATAATGAAGATTCAAAATTCAAGAATAAATTGGGTGAATGTTGTTTGCTAGTTCATTGCAATTATGAATCTATAATTGAAAGCTAGATAGTGAATAAAGGAAAAGAAAGAAAAAAAGAGAAATAATTAATTTGAAATAGATAGAAATGTCTTCCTTTTATTCAAGAGCCTAGCTCCATCATTGTCTACCGACTCAAGATTTTGGCTCCGCCACTGGATAGAGCCCTCGTTGAAGCTATTTCCCAATCAGGCTACACGCTGTCATGTGATTTCAGGTAACAAAACTGTACTAGAATCAATTATGTATTTAATGAATTATTTTGTGATGTTATTGTGGTGAATTATTTTTGATAATTTTAATATAAACAAATGACAATAAAATTTTTTAAATTTATATAAATGACATTTTAATTCCTTAAAATGTCATAATTCCATTACATTTAGATTTTCTTCTATTTGTATCAAGAATATCCGATCATTTACTTCCTTGGTCTCCTGCAATCAACCATGTCGTCTTTTTTGGCTCCTTCATCCTCCAAATCTAAATTGACTTCCCAATCTTACGATGTGGTCATAACTCTAAGAGACACTGAACATCCTGTAAAAGCCTATCTTGAAAATACTTTAGCAGATGCTGGAATCATTCCTTTCTTTGATGATGCGCAGATGGAGAATCTTTTTGGACGTGATACTATACGCATACGAGGGTGTAGAATTGCTATGATTATCTTCACAAGAACGTTCCTTCGTTCTAACAGTTGTCTGGATAGAGTGGTACAAATAATGGGCTGTCGCAGAACTATGAATTTACCAGTGTTGCCAGTATTCTGCGATCTGAGCGAGCAGGACGTACGTGAGTTCGTGTATGTGGATCATTCACTCCTCCGTGATCGAGCCCTTGTTGAAGCTATTTCCCGATTAGGCTGCACACTGTCATCTGGGTTCAGGTAACAAAGCTCCACAAGAATCAATTGTGTATTTACAGAATTATTTTTGTCATGTTATTCTCGTGATTAATTTTTGGACTGAGTTTTAGTAGGCTGATTTTAATTTAAAAATATAAAAATGATTATATCAACATTTAAGCAAGTTTTATTAGCATTTTCTATTAATGAAATTTATGGTATTAGAATTAGTGGACTAGAAAAGTTACTTTATAAAATCAAGGAATTAAATTAAAACTTCACATAAAAATTTAAAAGATCAGAGTTAAACTTTTGCCTTAATTTTTTTAAAAGGAAGAATAGCAGTGGGGGTCAAAGGAGGGAAAAAAGCGGTGAGTCCCCATAACAACATTAATTTATGCATAACTCCAGATTCATCAATTTACTTATGTATATATAAACCTGGAAATGATTTTCCTGCTTGGATGAGGAGATGAGATCTGGACAGTCCAGATTAAAAGTATTATTTTATATTAATTTATTAAAATAAAAAATTATAAAAATTATAAAATAATTTTAATAAATTTTTTATTTAATCTAGATTTAATTTAAATGGTCTAATTTAATATTAAAATTTTTATAATTAAATATTTTAAATTTTTTAGATGTACTTTGTATGGTTCAGATATTATATCTGAACTGTGAGATTGTGTAAAGTTCATATGAATTATTAATATATATCAATTATAAAAATTTTAATATTAAATTAAATCTTTTAAATTAAATCTAAATCAAATAAAAAATTTATTAAAATTATTTTATAATTTTTTATTTAATAAATTTATATAAAATAATATTTTTAATTTGGATCGTCTAGATCTCATCTAGGAGCACGTGAGCAAGGAAACAATTCCCATAAAAACTTTAGTTATTTTGGGCACTCATCGTTTTTTTACTTATCCAAGTGCCCTCACTGACATTCGCCCTTTTTAAAACATGTTCCCTCCTTTTCTTTTCTTTTTTCTTAATTCAATTCTAATTGGCCAGCATTAATGACGAGAATGAAATTAGCAACCTTGTGGCAAAACTAGGCAATTACTTGCCTCATGAAAATCCATACCATACAATGGGATACAACTTCGTGTAAGAGAAGTTGTTAAGAAAATGATGATGAAGAAAACTCTCCATTGATAAGTTCAAATGATGATGACAGACAATACAATGTTCCTTCACTTAAAGGATTACAAGTCAATCAAGCTACTTCAATGATAAACAAAATTTCATTTTGGGGACTAATTTGAGGTGAGGATCTCTGTTAACCTCCTCCTTCTTAAAACGTAGGATTAAAACTCCTTGCTCAACACAATGATGTGGCCCTTTATATAGATTTAAGGATACCAATTAACTAAATAATTAAACACTAATCACTCCTAATATTTCAACAATTATCTCAAGTTGACAACCTTTAACTCTGTGGTCAACTTGCCGGCAACAAGGAGAGAACAACAATATGTTGAAATATTAACTGTACACCTTATGAATCAACCAGACCAATACAAACTATTATCATTGTAGGATGAAAACAAAGCTTTAAAAGCTCTATCAGCTTCACTAGGGAATGTATTCTTTTGTGCATTCTGCATCCCTTTCACCATAATTTCTTCATATCGTTCTTGATTACTTTCTTCTCTTGGACAACTTTCTCTCTCTTCAATGACCACTGGACCAGCTCCAAAAATTAGACTATCTGGAAGACGAATTTTGCCACAAAGCAACTTGATTAAATAACCAAAATCATTTGAACCATGTAAAACAAGCCAATGTGGTTAACCAAAATCATCAGCAGAGCAAAGACAAGCATCTGGCTGATATATAAAATCTCTCCATTAAACATTGCCAAATCAATTGGAAGAATTCTTGGGAGAGAAGGAGCAGCAATTCCAACAAGTCCATCACTGGGTACAGGATTCCGAATAGCAACACTAGTTATAGTCTTTCCAAATAACCACTGCGACATGCCAAGTAGTTTAAGGATATGCTGGTGTCTATGTCCAGCACCCAGTCCTCATCCAAAGCACGTCAATTGTATTAGCTTTAAAACATCCCAGAAGGATTTGTCCGGTACAGGGATGTTGTGCCAGTGTATGGATCAAAACCAACACTCAAGGTTGAAAGGCCAAATGGTCTCACACCACCACTTTTGGGTGTACTTTTGCTGAAGACTTGCAATGAAGCGAGTTATGTACTCAATTGCAACTGGGTCCTCAACTATAAGCCTGTGACTTTGACATTCAATTAGAGCCCGATCAGGTGTTTTGAAGCTTGGCGGTTGACTTTTCTCAACGCCGAGAACGACAATGTCGGTGCCAAGGACGCCAACGGTGTTTTTTAGTTATATATATATATATATATATCTCCGGCGAACAAAGAAATGTCCTGACTTGAAGCGATGACTCGCACATATTTGCAACCAGAGAAACAAATGCAAGAAACCGGACACTAGAAAGCTCACCTTCAAGATTTCGTCTTCTGACTCATTCAGGAAAACAATTGCACCCTTGCCAATGAACTCACCAATGAATAATCGAGGCAAGATTTCGAGCGGAAGTGGCGGAGCAGAGACGCAACGGAGAGAGGCTAGCAATGACCAGAATAACAATATTCGGGTTGTTGCAGGAATCAGACACAACGGGTAGGAGCGGCGGCGGAAGCTAAGGATCGTTGTCTATGGACGAAGTCGACGGCAAGGAATCTTGGACGTGGCAGAGACAAGAGGCGCGTTTTCGTTCGGCCGCCGGCGAAGTCGTGTTCTTTGTGTCAAATTGACGTCGATTAGTGTTGCTGACGTTATAAGGTTTGAGGCAACGATCGAGCTCGTGCGATTATGAGGGTCGGGTTCTCAATAACTGGGCCACGGATCTTGGTTACCTGTTTCGGCCCGTCACCTTTTGGAAGGTTGCACAGTGAGAATGGGCATCTGAATCTCGTTTTCTGGCCCATATCTTTATTTTTCACAGACAGACTTTATGGAAGAAAAGGAAAACATCTGCTCTTCAGGCCCAAACCAGCCAGCCCATGATATGATGCTGAGAAAATGATGATAAAGACAACCTTTCATTAGTCAATATTAAAAAAAAAATTTCATTTAGTCAATTCAAATGATGATTACAAACAATACAACATTCCTTCATTTGTCAATTAACTCACTTGGACAATGATGAACAAAAACCCATTTTGGGGACTAAAATAGAGTGAGGACTTTTGTGAACCTCCCTTTTGAAAGTAGGATTAAACCTCCTTGTTCAATACAATGATGTGATCCTTTTATATAGATTTAGGGATGCCAAATAACTAGGTAATTAAACACCAATTACACATAATATTCCAACAGAAGTGACTTGCCTATTGAAGAGGGAAAACCTTTTCATGAAAGATGCAACCATAATCAGAATATGGGGAGCTAGTAGTATTGGTAAAGCTACTATTGCTAAGCCATTTATAATAAAAATGTTGGAATTTTTGAGAGTAAAATTTTCATTGAAAATAGCAAGAATGCATGGGAGAAAGATGATAAACGAGTGCTTCTACATGACCAACTTCTCCTAACTATTTATAAAACTGAACTAAATGAAAAATGATGTTGAAATGACACTTCAATAAATGGATCAAACATTCTGTAGAAGAGCTTATTAATATTTAATGATGTAGATTAAGTAGACCAATTCAGAGATCACTGTGTGGACATGGAAACAATCCTGGCAAAGGGAGTTTAATCTTTATCAAAACAAGAAATAGGGATTTACTTGTTCACTTTGCTGATGAATCATATAAAATGAGAAGGTTGCATAGTAATGAGTCTCTTGATCTTTTAGAAGCATTGAAAGCTACATCCTCTCAAGTGTCTTTTTTCTCATGACATCACAGACAAAATATGCCTTTCCTTCCAAGTATAAAATCTTGGCATTATCTAAAATCTTTGAAATGAGAGAGCCATAAGGCAGAAATTGAGTAGCTCTCTAATAGCTTCATAATGTCCCTCATCCTGTTCATGATGATAAAGGGAACATTGATCTTGAATCCTTGCAAGATTGCTGTCTTATAAATCAACTCCTCTTGAGTCATATAATTCAGTCGTCATTGCTGATTTCATATGAGGGTTCTCGTCAGAACATGGTGAATGACTTTATCCATAAGACGCATAGAGGTTGGCTTTGTGACTGGGCTATCCTTAGGATTCCAATTGTGAAGAAGAGTTTGGTATATATGAGGCTTCTTGTTTTTTTTTCCTTGATAGCAAGGGATGACGTTAAGCAATAAGGATGTCTTGTTGTAGCCATCTAACTAGTTCCGAAAAAGGAGTAAACATAGGGTGAAAACCAGTTACACAAGATAAAGCTTGTTTAGCAAGCATGTCTACGACTTCATTAGCATCACACGAGATATCATAAACTTCCACCTTCTAATCTTACCCCAATAGTGCATGAATGTTAGAGATGACGTCATTATTTGGATGTGGAGATGGCCCTTTATCCTTCACAAATTCTATTGCTTCAGATTTAAGAATTACCTGGTCGTAGCCAAGGCGCCAAGTAAACTTAAGGCCCCACAAGCATGCCTAGAGTTTAGCAATCAGTGGGTCACCACCCTTCATGTTAAGCATGAAACCAGCTTTAAATTTACCATCAGAGTTTTAACAGACACCACTATAATCCATAATGTTATGATGCATAGCAAAAGCACTATCTACATTTAGCTTAAACCAATCTTTATTTGGTATAGTCCAATCGCCATTATGGATGGGGACATCACGTTATCTCCAAATAGTACCCTTTAATTTACTATTATAGTCTTTATAGGCTTTGATGATAGCTAAAGTCTGCGTGTTAATGGTAGTGTTTGCGGTAGTTTTATCTTGAAAATTTTTTTCATTATGCCTTCTTCGAATAATCCAGCAAGCAATAGAGAAATACGCACACCAAGGAACACCATCTTTCTTTCAAGAAGATTGTACATTCTATTTGAGCCATGCATTTATGTTTGCCTAAAAAAAAACTTCTATGATCATGCTTAAGAATCTCCCTTTAGAAGCTTCTAGTTATAGGACAATCACAGAGAACATGAAGAGTATCCTCGATAGCATCCTTGCAAATCTCACATTGATCATCATCATGCATTCCTTGGCTCTTTCAACCTGCATTCGTAAGAAGTTTATTATAGTAAGAAAACCCAAAAAAAAAAACTCACATCGTTTTGGAACCTATAACTTTCATATCTTCCTCCATGTGGTATCATAGACTTCAATATGTTAAGCCAGAGAGTCGTAAGCATTTTTGACTGAGAATCGACCATTTTTACTTCACTTCCATGAGACGTCCCTGCCATATGTACTTAACAAAGTCCTTGCTTTCACCTCTTCCCAAGAAGACTTGATCCCAACCCAAACATTAGAACTTCATCTCTTCTTGTCAATTTTAGGAAGAAGATCTAGGCCACATTTATATTTATTGCGAACCACTTGGACCCAAAGGGTATCCTGACATTTAATAAGTCCCCACCCCAACTTCATATGAAAAGCTAGATTCTATTAATGAGCATGTCTGATTTCGAGTCTGCCATGAGACTCAGGTTTGCAAACCTTATCCCAAGCAATAAGATGAACCTTTTTCTTTTCCATTGTAGAACCCCATAAAAAATTCCTATTGTTTCTATCCAATTCCTCACAAGTAGCCAGAGGAAGAGTTGCCATTTGCATGGTATAATTAGGAATACTAGATGTAATTGATTTAATCAAAGTAGTTTGCCTAGCAAAAGCTAGTGAACTTGCCTTCCAATTAGAAAGCTTTTTCTTTACCTTATCCATGACTTCTTTGTATATCTCATTATTAACTTGTTTATGCAAATAAGAACCCCCAATACTTTCCAAGATCCATCGTGCAAGAAAATCCAAGAGCATTACTCAACTCCAAACTTCTAGTACAATTGACATTAGAGAAGAAGAACACCTTAGTCTTCACTGTATTAACCTTAAGTCCTGAGCTATCACAAAATTGTTGGAAGCAATCATTAATCACATCAACCTATTGCAAAGAAGCTTCTACAAAAAGAATAATATCATCAACAAAAAATAAATGAGAAATAGGGGGACTATCTTTACAAAGCTTCCATTCCTTTTCCTCTATTTTTTTTTTGTTGAATTAGATGAGCATGCTTCTCCATGCATATTACAAAGAGGTAAGGAGAAATGGGATCTCCTTGATGAACCCCACACAAAGGTTGAAAAGCATTCGCTTTTCCCCTATTCCAAAGGAGTTGCATAAATGAGGTAGACACAATTCCATATAAGACTGATCATATAGTCTAGCAATTGCATCTCCAGAAGGCAGCATTTCAAGAAATTCCAATTAACTCTATCATAAGCTTTTTCCATATCAATTTTGATAGCCATATAGCTTTTCCTCCCTTTCTTAAGATTACGCATGGTATGGATAACTTCTTAGCAACAATAATATTGTCATAAATTTGTCTACCAGACACAAAGTTGCATTGATTTGGACTAATAACAAGAGGGAGGAACACTTTCATTCTCTTAGTAAGAATCTTTATGACCACCTTGTAAATGACATTACACAAACTTATAGGATGTAAGTCTTTAATCGTATCATGGTGATCCTTCTTCAAAATGAGGACAATGAGAGTACCATTAATGAAAGAAATATCTGAAGGATTGCAAAACACATGCTTTACCATGGACACCACAGGCTCCCTAATGTGATCCCATTGACTTTGGAAAAATAAAGCATTAAGTCCATCAAGCCTAGGCGCTTTTAAAGGGTATATGTGAGGCTTCTCATTCAGCCATCAATTGGTAGGCCGAATAACTCGATCAGAGAGGCTTTAGACACCTTTATTTCTTGACCTCTCACATTTACAGTGAGCTTTTCCATGACTTCATCTATAGTCATAGACCATAGAAGGCTTTAGACACTTCTAAGCAGATAGGTAGATCAAATGGCTCTTGCCTTTGTGGATTGACGACCTTTGATGGTTTAATCCAACTCTAATAAGACCATGATCATCCATTAATTGAATGAATGCATAGATAAATTCTATATATATTTCAATTAAAAGCATGGGATAATTAAATTTTAGCAAAGGTATAAATTTACTCCTTTAATTCTATACAACATTTTATTTTAAAACCTTAATTTTTAAATTATTTTTAATTCTATAATTTATTAAAACTGTTAATCTCATTAATGGAAAATGCTAATTCTATAATTTTAAATATTGACGAAGTTGGCTTAAATGCTGATATACTCATTTTTTTATTTTAAAATTAAAATAAGCCTACTGAAAATTCATTCCAAAAGTAAAAAATAAAAAATCTAAAGATTGGTGTTTTATCCAAAGAAAATTAAATTTTTATAAAAAAAGTGATAGATTTTGTGTCTGAGAAAATCTTCTAATTGCATTTATTTATTTATTTTGCATTCCAATTGTCTTTTTATCTTTTTAATTTTATTTTTGGACTAAATTTTTAGTAGGCTTATTTAAATTTTAAAATGTAAAATAATTATATCAGCATTTAAACAAGTTTTATTAGCATTTGAATTTAAAATTGCACAATCAACATTTTCTATTAATGAGTTTAACAGTGTTACCCTTCATTTTTTTTTCCTGTTTTACTTAATTCAATTAATTGGTCAGCATTAATGATGCGAGGGAAATCAGCAACCTTGTGGCAGAATTAAAACAATACTTTCGTGGCGATCTTCCCAACCATGCAATGCAGTTACAACTTCAGGCAAGAGAAGTGATTCGCCTATCGAAGAGGGAACACCTTCCAATGAAAGATGCAACCATAATCGGAATATGGGGAGTTAGTGGTATTGGTAAAACTACTATTGCTAAAGCCATTTATGATAAAATTGGTGAAGATTTTGAGAGTAAAATTTTCATTGAAAATATCAAGGATATCTGGGAGAAAGATGATGAACGAGTTCTTCTACAAAAACAACTTCTCTTAACTATTTATAAAAATGAACTGAGTGAGATAAAATGATATTGAATTGACACTTCAACAAATAGATCAAACACTCTGTAGAAGAGCTCTATTGGTACTTGATGATGTAGATCAAGTAGAACAACTCAGAGAATTGTGTGGACAAAGAAACAATGTTGGCAAAGGGAGTTTAATTTTCATCACAACAAGAAATAGGGATATACTTGATCACTTTGTTGATGAATCATATGAAGTGAGAAGCTTGGATATTATTGATTCCCTTTCACTTTTCAATTGGCATGCATTTAAGAGTCATATTAGTCCAACATATGATTTTCAGGAACTTTTAGAGAAAGTAATTATTCACTGTGAAGGGTCACCATTGGCTCTTGAAGTTATTGGCTCTCTTTTGTATAACAAAGAAAAATTAGAATGGAAAAAAATATTGAATAAATTAAAATGAATTGCATTTGGTACAATACAAGAGAAATTGAAGATCACCCTTGACTTTTTAACTGATTCAGAGAAAGATTTGTTCGTTAATATAGTTCGCTTTTATGTGGGTCAAAGTAAAGACGATGTCAAAAAATTGCTGAAGGGCTCAAGATTCCCAGTAGGAAAGGTAATGCGCCAAATCATTAAGCGGAGAATTGTAAAGGTTGTGAATGGCAAGCTTCTTGTTCATGATTTGCTACAAGAGGTAGTAAGGGAAATTAGCCCCTATAAGCCAGTGCTCAAATATTTCCATGATGTATTTTTAAGTTTTAGAGGTGAAGACACACGTAAATTGTTTACCACTCATCTTTATAATGCTCTAAAACAAGCAGGCATTAATGTCTTCATAGATGATCAAGGGCTTGAAAGGGGAGAAAATATTTCATCCTCACTAGTGCAGGTCATTGAAACTTTAAGAATTTCAATCATTGTATTCTCAAAAAATTATATTGGTTCTAGTTGGTGCTTGAAGGAATTAGAGAAAATCATGGAGTGTCACAAAACAATTTCTCAAGAGGTCTTACCCATTTTCTATGATGTGAGACCATCTGAAATTCACAAACAACAAAATTCTTTTAAAAAATTCCTTGTGTACTGGAGACCATCAAATGGAAAAAAGTAAAAAGTTGACAACCAATTTGCAAAGAGCCCTTACTGAAGCTGCTAACTTGTCTGGATGGGATATGCAGAACTATAGGTATTTTTTTAATTAATTATATATTTTTCTTGTGATTATTCAAAAACTCAAATTTCATAGGCTGTTTGTTTGTTTTTCTTTTTGTTAATATTTGTGTTGAGTTCTTTTTGGTGATGGAAGTTTCAATGGAATAACATTACATGAAACGAGACATAACTGGCTATAACATAAGCTTATTCTTATGGACAACCTTGATTAAGCTACCAACACAAAATTAACTACCCTAAAATGATGGATCTTATAACATCCCAATTTAAATTTTAATAGTTAATTTGGGTTAATAAAAATTTTAAAAAATATTTAGAGGTAAATAAATTAGTAGAAAATGATTATTAAATCTAACTTAAAATATAATTCTAAATTAAAATTTTTTAAAAAAATTAATTAATTAATTAAAAAAATATTATTAAATTATTATTATTATTATTATAAAAAAAAGAGAAAAGGTATGAATAAAAAAAAAGGGAAGAAGAAGTGAACTTTCGGCGCTCTCCCGGTGTAATGATTATGTATATATAATAATAATAAAAAAAAGAGAAAAGAAAAGAAGAGAGAGGAAAGAGGAAAATAATAAAAAAATGTGTGGGACCCACAGTATTTTTTTAAAAACTCACTTCTTTCCTTCGTTTCTTCATTTCTTTCCTTCGTGCGCGAGCTGAGGCAGAGTGAGCGCGAGTCTGCCGACGAGAAGAGATCTGAGTTTTTAAGGTAAGAGTTTTTAATATGATATTTAGGGTGTGATTTCAAGCTTTTCAAGACTAAGTAAGTGATCTAAAATTTGTTCTTAGTCATCCTTCTTCTTTGGTTTCTGATTTTATGGTGGTAGAAAATTTAGGATTTGGAAGAGTGATGAATTTATGTTGAATAAATATGATTTTTGAGGTTGTTAGTAGTATAATAAATATTTTAGAGTATAAATTTGTTGATGATCTTTGAAATTGTGGCTTAAGGATCAAATCTTAGATTAGATTTTTATTAAATTTGAAAATATATGTTGAATTATTAAGGTTTAGATGATTATTTGGGATGAGAAATGAATTATTATGGCTATAGGATTATGATTCTAAGCTTGAGACTCAATTTTTAATTTTTGGGTATTTTAGGTGTGAATTTATGAAATAAAAAGAAAATTTTGATAATAGAAATTAGTTTAGAAGTTGCTTTTTACATCATTAATGTTTATTGATGAGTAAAAAAGAAGTTAAAAATTTTAATTAATAGTATTAACTCTAGATTTATATTAAGATTGAGATTAGGAATTATGTTATATTTTTAATTCTATTATTAGAATTATTTTATTAGTTTCAATAATTGAAACTAATATTTATAAATAATATGTCATTTGTAAATTGTATTGTTGGTGAAAATCGTGGTGGGAGAGAAATTTGTAAGAAATAATTTATTGAAAAAAAAACCACGAGGTAACCATGCTTTTAATTTGTAATTAGTGTTACTTCATGTTAATTGGGTGATTATTGAGAAAATTATGAATTTTATAATATTATATAATTGTCCAATATTGTTATGAATTTTGTTTGATTATTGTGGAAAGTGTTGGGAGATTTGCTATTGTTGTATTTATGTGCCACGTGGTACGCCCCTATTGGAGCTCAATAGGTGGCTTGTAAGGGATCGGGTTAATCTACCTTTAACCGGGTAATTTAGCATCGAGTGAGGGCTACGGCTCGAGGTTAATGGAGGGATATAAAGAGGGTTGTTTGTGTGTATTGTAATATTTTTTATATTTTATTGGAATTATATTATTTTTAATTCTCACTTAATAAGCACACACTTAATTGTTTGTATATACTATCATAAATTGGCTATGGTTACTGGGACTTTTGAGTCTCATTATGTGGTTAATAATTTTTAGGAGAAGAGCCACGAGTGACATGCGGAGGAGACTTCGTTTGAGAAGATGAAGAGACTTCGTTTGCTCCAACTTAATCATGTAAAACTTGATGGAGATTATGGCTATCTATCAAAAGAATTGAGATGGCTTTGTTGGCATGGATTCCCCTTAGAAAACATGCCAACAAACTTAAGGCTAGAAAAGGTGGTTGCCATAGACTTAAAGTGGAGCAATCTCATAAAAGTATGGGAAAAAAGTCAGGAATTCATATAATGGACTTTTTTTGAATAATTTCATTAATGATAATAGTTTTTTCATCTATGTTTTCCCATTTGATATGAAACTAATTTATTTTAAAATATTCTCATTGCACAGTTGCTAGAGAGGTTAAACATTCTGAATTTGAGTCATTCCCTTGACAGAGACACCTGACTTTTCAATGTTACCCAACCTTGAGAAGTTAATACTCAAAGATTGTTTGAGTTTGTCTATGATTCACCCCTCCATTGGAGATCTCAAATATGTTATTTTGTTAAATTTGAAGGACTGCAAAGGCTTAAGAGATCTCCCAAGAAGTATATATGAGTTGAGATCTTTGAAAACCTTCAATCTTTTGGTTGTTCAAAGATTGAAAAGTTGGAAGAAGACATTGAGCAAATGGAATCTTTGACAACTCTGATGGCCAATCAAACTACTATAACACAAGTACCCTTTTCATTAGCAAGAATGAAAAGCATTAAATATGTGTTTCTATGTGGCTACGAAGGATTATCACGTGATTTATTTCCGTCTATTGTTTTCCCTTGGATGTCCCCAACAAATCATTCAAAGTCCTTGTTCCAATCCTTTGGGATCATGCCATCTTTGATCAAGGGTCTATCACATCGTTCATGTGCCAAAAGTCATGAAATGTTAGAAGCTATACCGAGCACATCTCAAACTTCATGTAGAAGTGCGACAGCACCAATTGGTTTTTAAAATCAAATTCACATGAAAAGGTCAGAAACTTTCATGAGTTCCCTCACAATTTATGTTGGTGGGTTCAACAAAGCTATCAATACACTTTTAAAAAATATCTCACAGGTTATTTTCTTTATCTCAACTACCAATACAATGCATGATTTATCAATGTCAATTTTCAAATGTTCATAGAAGATCCACTTTTATCATATATGTTTACCTGGCTTTTAATTAAGTAACTCAAATATTTTCAAACTTAAATGTGAAATGATGTACTTTAAATTTATAACTTATCAATGTTCTATGCACGTAATAATAATAATGATAATGTACATTATACTTTTAACAACATTGAATGCCTTTTTTTTTTGTCAAAACATTGATTGCGTTTAAGTATGCAGCAATGCACATTACATTGCTTCAAACATTGGCTATTGTATATTTGATTCATCTAGAAACCCTTACTTCGATGCACTTGGAAATAAATCTGCCACACTCATAGGACTTTAAATTCCAATACTCAATCACTAATTTGATGAGAAAATTTAGACACATATTCAAGCTGACTTCATTTAATATTTTTAAATATACTTGTTTAAGCATGAGTTCTAATACAATTTGTAATTGAATAGTGCCCATTTATATGCATGCCTTTTTTTCTACATGGTTTATTATTAGTTTGTCTTTGTTATTTTCATGGTTCAGGGATGTAGTGAAAGAGGGTTTGGTGATAATTCTCTTCCTAAAGACAATCATCATGAGTGGCTAAGTTTCAAAGGTGAAGAATCTTCAGTATTGTTTGAAGTGCCTTAAATAATTGGCAGGAGCTTGAAAGGAATGATTATTTGCATAACCTATTTGTCTTCTCAAGACAACATGACATTATATCCTGTTAGTGTCTTGGTATCAAATCGTACAAAGGCTACCATTAAATTTTACAAGAAAGATGCAACAATTACTTCAGAGGATGTAGAGCGGCAAAACATTGTTTCTAATTTAGAGCCTAGTAACAGAGTGGAGGTTATAGTCACTTTTGCATGTGAATTAATAGTGAAAAAGACAACTATCCATTTGGTATATGATGAAGATGTTAGCAAGAGAATTATGTACCACTAAATGTCTCCAAGAGCATAATTGTATGAATAATGTTGTTTACGCAGTCTTTGATGTAAAAGAAAGCTACATGGCTGTGCATGTTCAGACCTAAACTACAGCAGGTTTTAGTTGTCAACTAGGTTATGTTTGCCATAATATCTTTTATGTATACAACTGTATGAAATTTTAACTAATTCTATCGAAAAATAATGAGTCTTTATCCAGAAATGGCATACATACATACATACATACATACATACATACATATATATATAGGCTTATTGAAGGCGATGAGTGGGAGAGAGAAAGATGCATATAAAGGTAATGAGTCTTTATACGTATGATTTTTTTCACTCTAACTACCATTAATGATAGAATAGTATATAAACCAAGTGAAAGTTTATAACAAAATAAGTAAAGGGGCTCGGTGACATGATGACTTTTTTGAGAGCCCAAAGTGTCACGCCCTGAAAATAAGGCATGACCGACACGAAATATAAAAACAAAAATCCATATCCTGAAACATCTCAACTTAAGAAACTCTAATTTCTAAATCATCAAAACATTTGACAGCCAATCAACCCATTTTTAGTGTGAATAATAAAAATAATATATTTTTGTAAAAGTTGCCACAGAACTTTTCCTTAAGATAGGATCTCCTAAAAATTGTACAACAATATTTTTACACAAAATAATCAAGAGCTCAATTCTTGATAGTAAACCAACAATAAAGATAATCAAATGAAGATCCTAATTATAGTATATTTGGAGCACCTAATCATATTTTCAAAACATAATACATAAATTGCTTAATTATATTAAAAGAGGTATTACAAAACAAATCTTCACTAGCCAAAAGTCCTTCAGTGGTTAGCAAGACGCACACTATCAGTTGCACTATATGAGATCAAACAAATACTTTCTAGTGAATAACATTTCAACCATAAAATTTTGCAACATTAAAATGAATAATTTACAACAGTTATGAAAATTAAAAATAAAAGAATTCAATATAATAAAAATTTGTACTTTTAATTTTTTTTAAAAAAATCTATACAAGTTTAGTAAAATGAATCTTTAGATCTTTACTGATGAAGTAGCTCTAATATTTAATCTTGACAAGTCAATTGGATTAAATAAATAAGTAAAAATAATAACATTTATAAATTAAAAACTTTTAGAATATGAAATCATTAGTTAATTTAAAAAAATTTATATTTTGAAAATTTATCAGAATAATTTACAAATATGGACACACGGTCCATAAGAGTAATACTAACCAAACACGACTTGAAGATATGAAAACAAACGTGAGTACAAGATCTATGAATAACAAACGTGAAAACAAAACTCATGAAAATCAAATTACTTAGTCATTATCTATGGCACGCCAAGGGCTAATGGAACTACCATTAGCAATCAGTGTTCTGCATAATATCCCTTCTAATTTCATTTTCAAACATGTGAGAAAATTATCACTATAAAAATATAGTTCTCATTCTAAAAGTCAAACTCACATGAAGAATTTTGAGCATAAAGAAAAAAACTTATCAAAATAAAATTTCGTAACTAATATCTATGTTTGACATTTATTAAGTAACCTAAAAACAGCTAAAGTTGATAAAAATAATCTATCACTTTTGAAAGTAGCCGTCATAAGGAAAAATACATACAAATGTCATAATTCAAATATTCTTCAACATCTCTTTATAATTTCCCCAAGAAAAAAATAATTAATTAAAAAAGTATTAAATATATAATATAATTATTATTAAATGATCTATGTAAAAAAATATTTGAAAAAAGAATTTTTATTGATAAATCAGTTGGGACGTTATCCACTTACCTATAGTGTACCTAAGTATTAGAATTCATTTCTCAAGACTTCAATCAACTCTTCCTTACTACTTCAATTGAGATTTCCTTTCTCCAAATTCCCTGTTCAATAATAACAACACCATAGTCACTATGTTATTAAATCAATCCAACTTATACTCTTCATCAATCAATTCCTTCAAAACTATTATATATATACATGTCATACATTACAACTCAAAATCTACAATCCAAATTAATTCAAAGGAGTAGAATAGATAAATCTTAACTCCAATATTTCTCAAATACTACATTAAACATCCAATTGTCTACATATAACTTTTATAATCATCAAATTTGTCCGCAATTCTCAAGTTAAAGTCACAATAGTTTTATAATCAAAATTCTTCATCTAAACTAAGTTAAATATGAAATCTCCAGTTCTTTTTTTTTTCCCCAACTATCCTATTAAACATTTTTTATTTTGAACAATACTTAGACCATAAGACCAAGTTCTTTTCCTCCTCAATTCTTTGTCAAAAGTTGTCCTATATTAATGTTTGAACTTCTCAACTTCCAACTTCTACTAAAGAGAAATTTTCTTCTAATGATGGTTTATTTAATCAGCAATATAATGGTCAGATATATCAAGCCATTATATAACAAAACTCTCACTTAATCATTTTATCGAACACTTGAGCATTAAACCACAAATTATTATTAGCAAGATTTCTCCTATCCTATTTCCAATTCCCAAAATCCTTTAACATAAATATATAAATTAATTAGCTTCCCAATTTTCATTGGTTCAATAAACAAATCATTCTCTAACTCTAATATCAATATTTGAATAATTCTAGCTTACCAAATTTCATTCCTTCAACAGAAAAATAAGCCTTAATTCACGGAAAAGTTTCAATCTACCTATTATTATATAGCTCTCAACACCATAAATTTTACCTTGAATCAGTTTCTCATCCCTATCCAAAACTCACAGCAGAAAAAAAAAAATCATCACCTAAATCACATGGCATTCACACGCACACACAGAACGACAAATGGGAAGAGGGGTTTTCTTCTATACCTCATATCATCAACCAATCATGGAGAAGGAAAGGAGAGATCGAAGCTCACACTGAACAGGTGAGAGGAAAGAAAATGACCTCCACAGCAGCACAAGTTCTTGGCAAGCACAGAACAGGGGAGAAGACCGACTGTGATGTTGCCAGAACTCCTTGCAGCGACGGAAAAATAACGATGGAGGGGAAAGGAGAAGAAAATCCGAACACCCACAACCACACGGCCAGGAGAACCACTGTCGACGCCTGCGCTCTCATTTGAAGAAGGAAGAAGCTTGAAGATGCCGTGCGTAGAAGATTCACGGCGACAGTCCCAGCACCGGCGACGGCAAAAATTGAGAGGGTGGAGGCGATGGTCCGAAGCTCTCATTCTCTCACTCTCGCACGGTCTCCTTGCTCTGGAACCTTCGAAGCTGAAGACGGAAAGAGTGAAAGGGACAAAAAACTGATGCGTGACTCCCCTGATTTGCAATAGCCTGTCAATATATTTGAAGGGCAAAAATGGTAATTTATCGGACAACCAAAATGAAAATTCCCTGATAAGCAAGGATGAAGAGAACTTTCACTAAACCAACAGCACATCTTATTACATTTTCAACAATTGATAAAAGTACAATAAATTTATCTTACTATTTTTTAAATTTATAAATATAACCTGGGTCATTATATAAAATAATTTCTTCGTAGACATGAGTCCATACCATTAATAAACACGTGTGTATCATTAATTACAATCATATGATAGCAATTTAGTTAAAAGAAATTTGTCTCTCACTCTCAATGTTTCAATGTTTCAGGAGAGATAATCTCTTATTTTATATATCTTCAGAACCTACCCTTTATGTTTACCAAAAAAACTACTATTTGGCAAATTCATCACAGTGTGCAGTTTACATTGGATAAGATAATTATCACATGGATTATTCCTAACAATGGCAAGTGTTTTCCAGGAAAATATGTAGTACGTAGTATTAACACAGGCTTGGTTTTCATTCACCAGCCGGGTATTCAATACTATTAATAAACTTATATAGATTCCCTTCTCATACTTTAATCTAGATCCAACAACTTTAACTGACATCAATCGAAAAAAGGAAAAAGAAACTTGATGCTATGCGATGGTGCGTGATGGATGTCATGATACAAGACTTCATATGAGTGCATAAATTTAGCTGGCCCATGGAATCAAAAAACAAACAAAAACAAAACAAAACAAAACAAAGAAAGAAAGAAAGAAAGAAGAAAGACCTTGAGATGCGTGGGCCATGCACGGGGACAGACAAGACAATATATAACAGCAACTAGCAAGAACAGCGCCTTGCGAGTTTAACAAGAACGTTGCACAAGAAGTGGTACACTGAGAGGCTGAGACTGGAGTTCTTTTTAAATTATGTAGTTCATGCAACTAAAGGAAGATGAGGACATACAATAGTGGGTCTCATTTAATAGGTGAGGCTAAGCTAAGTACCGTTCTCTCCCCACCTCCTTCTCTCAAAATAATTGTACTAATTGCGACAAACATATATATATATATATTGTTTCAGGAAAAATTCCCCTCCACTGTTGTATTCTCATGCATGACTGTTCTTTTTTCTCGAACCTCCCTTGAGATCCTTCCCCTGAGAACTTCTAGAAGTTCTAGCCAACAACAAGAACACATGCCCTGCTCTTTCGGACCATTTTTCAAGCCACGACGTCAAATCTAGATTTTTCTGTTTTATAGGACGAGGACCTACCATTAGGAGTCAGACTCAGGACGGAATAATTTATTCGTCTCTCAAATCTGAGAGTGCATGTACACCTGACCTAACTTAGATATGAAATTCAAAATAACTACTCATGGCTTCGCAAATCATATCATGGCTTTATATCTTAAAAGAACAAGTATTAATAAAATGAAAATATTGAATAAGCAACAACGAAGGGACTTTTCATCATCGTTTTCCCTTCTATATATAAATTAGCATTACACGAAAATCCAAGAAATAGACAAGCAGGGCAACCACAATGGTTACTAACATTATTCAAAGTAACACGTGCGCAAGTTCAAACTCCATAGAAATGAATTCAACTGCTCGGTCACTTAATCAAAGTTTCAACAGCAAACATCAACAAGCAAACAAGGAAGGCAGAAACAGTGAACCACCACGTGATACTTGCAGGCAAAAAGCATACCCATTATTCCCAAGAACCCAAACAAACCGATCAGAAAACTCGGCTTTTTGCATCTTCTTCGCGATGGTTGGCCATTTCTTAGCTGAAGAAATAAGGAACGCAAGTGCAAAACAACCCACCACAGTATAAATCATAGCCTGGTAATTATGTTTATCTCTTGATGAAACAAGATTTGTAAGAGCACCCAGATGTTCGGCAGCAAAATTTGTGAATCCTTGTTTGCTATCTTCGTATGGTGGTGATGCAGAAGGGGTCAAGGGCATATCAATGGTGAAACTATCACTTTCCATGGAGGGTAACATTATCAGTCCTCGTAGGATTAACTTGTTGGACTTGGATTTCGGGTGAACACAGGAGGGTTTTGGAAGAGTAACAGCATTACTAGAATTGTTTGTGATAGGTCTTGTTGAGGGCAAATTATGGGAATGATTCGAATTGACTATGGCGACATTAAGATTTGGAGTTCGCTCTCCATGGACGACGAGACGCTCTGGCTCCTTCAGCTTAGATCCTGTAGATGCAAAGAATAACTAAACAGACGTGCAGAACAATGATGGCAATGTAATATACTAAAGTCACTATTAAAAGGATAAGAATATCATGGGGTATAAAAATTGACAAATGTTAAGACAAATAATCATTACTGAAAAAATAACTAGCTAGTTCTGGTTGACATGCAAAACATGTGAAAGATAATAAAGAACACCGCTTACCTCAGTTTTACAGGAGCTAAAAGCCTAAAAGTTCACTGCCATATGTGTCATTTCTTATCAGGATACAGATAAACTCAAAAAAAATTACCTTGATTCATCAGCTGGAGCAGCATATTGACTGAGAGAGGAAACTAGTTAGTGTGTATGAATGCAATCATTTAGGTAGAGATCATCAGAAGAGGAGATTATATTTGACTGAAGAGAAGCTGGTAGCAGAAACATCTGAAGGATCAGTTCCGAGGATGAGACTGAGAGTTTGCTTCTCCATTGGAGGAATTGAGTACTCTTCTCCTTTTGCAGGCCTTTAGTCAAAGTCCATGCTTTATCCGAGAAGGTGTGTTTTTGCAGTACTGATGCACTGATGTTATCTGGATACTTTGAAGTTAAAATAGAGTGAGAGAGAAATAGAGAGGAATCCTAAGTGGCACCCTCTCTCTGTCTCTCATCTCTTTAGAGATGGATATGCTTCAAAGAATCCTAGCTGTGGCATTGTTAAGTATCAGTATCTTGAATAAAAAAAAAATCATATAATTCGTAAATATGTAGGAGCACGAAAGTAATAGCTGCCATATGTGTGTGTGTGTGAAATACTAACAACAAAATTTTCTGTCGTGTAATTAAGTCATATATGAGTGATAATTGATAAATATGCAAGTACAGCAAATGTATATATGTATATATGTGTATAGTAAGGGTGTGTTTGCGGTCTTTGCTTTCAAGTCTTGTCTCTAAATAGATAAATATTTTTTAAGCTTACACATATATCATTTTCATAATTAAACTAATTCAATACATATATTTTAAACTTAAGTTTTGTGTGTGTGAGAAAAGATGTAAAAAAATAGTCAAATAGTCAAACTATTTTTTTTTCACAGTAAAACCATATAAAATTAAATAAGTTGGGGTATAATAAGTTATGCATGGTAAAGATCTGTATATACGAAAATAGAAAAACAGAGACACATGCAATATATATATATATATATACAAGTTTAATACTAAATTCAATTTTTTTTTTTTTTCACATGAAGAGGATTTATCTCTTGGCTACCTGCACCATACCTGGTTCCACTCTTAGCATATGAGCCCGAGATAAACTAAATCTCAAGTACTGGCTATATTCAAACCAATTTTTAATGGTTAGGCAAATTCATAAGTGAATTTAAGGTAAGGATTTGAACCCTAATTTTTATGCACGCTCTAACCCACCTTATTGCCACCTACCTATCCTTAGCTAGTTTCTCGAATATCTGGCTAAACTAGAAGATGTATAAAACGATTTATTCTTAAATAATAAAAACTATTTGACCGGCACTATATAGCGCCAAAGAGGTAAAAAGACAAATAAATTAGAGTAAAATTCTAGTATGGTATGCATCTACAGCAGCAAGAGCTAGCATTATAAATATCAGCCGAATTAAGAAACCATACAAAACAATAGAAGGCCAGCCAAAGAAAGTGCGCGCGCGCGCGCGCGCGCGCGTATCTTTCAAGATAAAGATCAAAGCTTTACTTTAGATCTTCAAATTAGAAAGATTTCAAACGAAGAGCACATTTGACATTATGCATTTACTGTGCTAGTCTCTCTCTCAGCAATGAGAAATAGATGTAGCAGCATATCAGTCCTCATGCCTCTCTGAGGTGAGTCTCCATGGCTCCGAAGATCGCCCTTTTGAACACATTATGCTAGAACAATCATGCATAATATATGCAAAATTGGGCTGGCTGGTTGTGTAAGTCAACCAAAGATTAGATTTTGTTCATACGAAGAACCAAAATCAACAGATCTAACAATATAAACACGAGTAAGTAAATTGTGGGAAGAAACCATACCAAGTGATGCATTTGCAGGCTCCTCATTAATAACTTGAGGATCATGAATGACCATTTTGATCAGATCTTCCCAAAGTGGAGGCACATGCTGCTCTGAACCGCCATGACGAGAAGCCAATTGAGCGATGATTTGATGGAGTAACTGGAACGATGATGGAGGATCTGAAGAAAGCGCTAAATCTTCCAGTACAGACAGTCCCAGGTGTTTCCGAACCAGATCTAGGTGTGAGAGACTGGATATTTGAGATCAAACTCAAGCTCTTTCTTTGAAGCTTCGATGAAGCTCTCTATGAACTTCTGATCAGGATCCATGGGATCATGATCACGAAGATGATGGTGGTTTTGGGGAGCCATGAACAATGGAGGGTGCTGAAGGCTAGTCGTCAAGAAGGGTACAGAGAACAGGGAGCTTAAAATGAGCACTGAGAAGTAGTGAAGCTGCCTTATAACAGGGGTTAGGGCCCTCCACGCCTCCTTTTTTAATATCTATTGTAATATCTCAATTTTTAATTTTATTTTTTTAAATAATTAACTTTTATATAAAATAAGAATATTTTAATATTTTAAAATGATAAAAATTTATATTTTTTTTAGTTTTTTAAAAATAAAAAGATATATATGTGATATTTTTTAAAAAAAAATCATAAAAAATACAAATAATTTGAACATAAAGATACCAAAAACGTCTTTTATTTTATATAAAAAACATAATAAAAAATAAAAAATAAAATTGAAAAGGAGAAACATTATAGATATATTAAAAAAAAAATATTAAAGGCTAATGGTGCTTGTTCTGTATTGAGAGAGGTTGATTGGTAGGTGAGCTTGGAAATATATTCCAAGAATAAAGCAATACTGGATGGGAAGGATGGCGATCCCACATGAATGGGGAGTGCGCATGTGAATCTTTTGTTATGTAATAATTAATTAAATAAATCCGTTTTAAGAGTTGTTACTACAGTGCAAGTGGAGTTCAACAATTAGGGTTGGATATTGGTGGATCTAGAAAGATCTAATGTACTGACGTTACCCGGTTTCCATTCCGAAAATTGCGGGGCTTTTGTCGTCATACCATTTTTTGCCACCTGGAGGCCACCATGAATCCCCTCTCTTCAACGTTTTGTACCGTTAGAGGTCCCATGTTGCATTTCGGTGCACCGAATGTTATTAACATAAGAGCAATTTTAACCTTTCATTTTAATTTAGTCAATCCATTCATTTAAATTAATTTTTAAATATTTTTAATATTATATTTAATAAAACGAAAATATAAAAATTTAATATTAAATCTGGATTATTTAAAGTATATGTAAATGATTAATTTATAAAATTTATAAATCTTTTAATATTAAATTAAATCATCTAAATTATACTTAAATTGTATAGAGTCTATCTGTGTAATTAAATTGTAAAATTATAAATTTTTTAATATTAAATTGGATTGCTGGATTAAATTTGTATCATACAGATTGATAATGAACTGATATATTAAAATTTTTTATATTTTTTATATTAATAAATATAGTATTAAAATATTTAAAAAATTAATTTAAACCAGACAGCATGAATCAAATAAGGCTAAAATAAAAGGTCAAGATTGTTCCTGACTTTAATAAGCGAATGCAATTCCCATTTTCTAGCACCTTTTAAATGGGTTCCCAACTGTATATATATTATCTCTTGACTGCGTACGTCAAGGTGACTCAATGGTACCAGATTCAGCCTCAACTTCGCTATGTAGGAGAGGTTGGAGGATCGAACCTGGAAGGCTCCCTTAGCGTAGTGGGTGCGGGAAATAACCCATGAACTACCATGGGGAAAGCCGGCTGGTGGTTGCGTGAGGTGGCACAGACCAGTCCACCACTCACAGCAGTGGGCTCAGGGGGTGTGACTGTTACATAAAAGGCGCCTTTTATGTAACAGTCACACCCCCCCGAGCCCACTGCTGTGAGTGGTGGACTAGGCCGTGCCACCTCACGGCAACCAAGCCGGCTTTCCTCCTGGTAGTTCAGGAGTTATTCCCCATACCCACTGCGCTAAGGGAGCCTTTCCAGGTTCGATCCTCCAACCTCTCCTACATAGCGAAGTTGAGGCTGAACCTGATACCATTGAGTCTTTTATGCTCTTTCCCTTCTACCACTAACCTGGACTAATATTGTTTTTCTTTCTCTGGTTTGTTCCTTTAGGAGGGGAGAAAGGTCCGTACGCTTGTGGCCGTACACCTTTCAGTTCTAATATGGCTCGAAGGGGAAGGGGTAGATCGAGGAATGAGGAACGACCACCACCTCTACCTCCTCTGCCTCCGCCTCCGCCTCCACCTCCATCACCACCACAGGGGACAGATGCAGTCATGGCTAGGCTGCTTGAAGTTATGGTGGATATACAGCAAAATCTTAGAAGTCATACTGTTCCAGATCAGCATGTTGACCTAAGTGCTGGGCAGGGATCTTCTAGTATTATGGGAGCTCATACACCAGTTTTAATAATCGAGAGGATGACATATCCGAACCTTGGAAGGAATTCTCTCGTTCTAATCCGACCACATATGATGGTAGTATGCTTGATGGGAAAGCTGAGGAGTGGTTGGATCGGATGGAGCAGTTTATTTACTGTTGTGAGGTGTACATTTGAGCAGAGGGTTATCTTGGCTACGATGCAGCTTGTTGGTGAAGCCAAGCATTGGTGGGATTCTGTTAAGCCCACAGATGGAAGATCTATGTCTTGGGCTGAATTTAAAGAAAGATTTATGATTTTCACTTTCCACCAGCTTTCAGAGATGAGAAAGAGGCAGAGTTTCATGCATTTCAGCAGGGGAACTTAGACGAGGAGACTTTTATGAGAAAATTCAATCAGCTGTCTAAGTTCTCAACATATCTGAAGGCTTCTAATGATAGCAAGTGGAAAGCAAAGAGGTTATTAGAAAAGATGAGGCCAGAATATCGCCAGTAGCTATCTTTGTTGGGCGAGGCGACATATGATGAGATGTGCAATCGTCTGAGGATTGCCGCTCGCCGAGGCCGAGACACAGAGAGTAGCCGGAGTAGGGATACACGAGGTCGATTTTCTTTTGGGTTGGCTCCTACTAGTGGTGTATCCAAGAGAATGGGTTTTAGCTCTGGTTCTTCTTCTAGTGGCTCCTTTAGAACCGGGTCTTCTTCTGCTTCTGGTAATCAAAATTTAAATAAGGGTTCAAGATTTCAAGGTAATCGGGGTGGTAATATGAGATCTGGGGGTTCTCGTTTCTCTGGGAATGCTCCAGCACGTTCTTCACAGACCAGTCAAGCCCCAATTCTAAGCACAGCGAGGTCACCTTGCAATAGATGTGGTAGGGTTCATTTTGGTCGCTGCTTTGCTTGTTACAAGTGTGGAAAGTTAGGCCATTTGATCCGTGACTGCCCTGATTTACATGAGAGCTCGGACCGGAGGAACGTGATTCCTGGTAGAGTGTATACAGTATCTCAGGAGGAGGCTAGGAAGTCATCGAATCTAATCACTGGTATGGTTTCTATCTGTGGCCTCGATTTAGAAGCTTTGTTTGATTGTGGTGCGACGCATTCTTTTATTTCTGTCGAGCGCTTAGATAAAATGGCTATGCCTGTTGACCAGTTGCCCCATGATATAGAAGTTTCCTCTACCTCTGGTTTGGTTGGTCGATCCAGTGTGGTGTGTAGGAGTAAGATGACTTTTAATGGGCAATCGACTTAGGTAAATATGATCAAATTACCTATGCAAGGGATTGATTTAATTATTGGTATGGATTGGTTGATAGCTTATGGTGCTGTCTTAGATTGTGTAGCTAAAACAGTGACTTTGGTAGAAGTACCGGAGGTGATCAAGGAATACCCTGGTCATTCTTGTTTTCTTTCTTCTTTACAAGTTGAAAGGTTAATTGAGCAGGGTTGTGAGGCTTACGTGGTAGTGCTCGCTACCCAAGGGTTTGAAACAGGTATAGTGGATGAAATTGAGGTTGTTAGGGAGTTCCCAGAGGTGTTTTCTGAGGATGTATCAGGATTACCTCCAGAACGTGAGGTTGAATTCTCGATTGACCTGGTACCGGGGACTCAGCCAATTTCAAAGGCTCCCTATAGAATGGCTCCTTCAGAGTTAGCTGAGTTGAAGAAGCAACTTGAGGAGCTGTTAGATAAGGGATTTATTAGACCTAGTGTTTCTCCTTGGGGATCTCCTGTCTTATTTGTGAAGAAGAAGGATGGTAGTTTAAGATTGTGTATCGATTACAGGCAGTTGAATAAGGTTACGGTAAAGAACAAGTACCCACTGCCTCGCATCGATGATCTCTTAGATCAGTTGGTTGGTGCCACAATTTTCTCTAAGATTGATTTACGTTCAGGGTACCATCAGCTGAGGGTTAGTGAGAAGGATGTGGCGAAGACTGCTTTCAGGACTCGATATGGTCATTACGAGTTTTTGGTTATGCCATTCGGGCTGACTAATGCGCCTGCGGTTTTCATGGACTATATGAACCGCATTTTTCGGCCTTTCTTCGATCAGTTTGTGGTAGTTTTTATTGACGATATACTGATCTACTCTAAAGATGAGGAGCAGCATGCCAAACACTTGAGGATTGTCCTAAGGTTTCTACGAGATCATAAGCTATATGCCAAGCTCAGTAAGTGCGAGTTTTGGATGAGAGAGGTTAGGTTCTTAGGACATATTGTGTCGGCAAATGGTATTGCAGTTGATCCATATAAGGTTGAAGCAGTCATGCAATGGGAGAGACCAAAATCGATAACCGAGATTCGTAGTTTTCTGGGATTAGCAGGTTACTACCGGCGTTTTATCAAAGGTTTCTCTCAGATTTCTATGCCTTTGACTAGACTCACAAGGAAGGATAGGCCATTTATCTGGGATGATAAGTGCGAGACAGCTTTTCTTGAGTTGAAAGAAAGTTAACAACAGCTCCAGTGTTGGTAATTTTGGATCCTCAAAAGCCCTATGATGTGTATACTGATGCCTCTCATAAGGGTCTTGGTTGTGTTCTAATGCAAGATGAGAGGGCAGTGGCATATGCATCTAGACAACTTAGACCGCATGAGGAGAATTATCCAACACATGATCTCGAGTTGGCTGCGGTGGTCTTTGCGTTAAAGATTTGGCGTCATTATCTTTATGGAACAGAGTTCAAGGTCATGAGCGACTATAAAAGTCTTAAGTACCTGGTAGATCAAAAAGAGCTAAACATGAGACAGAGATGTTGGATGGAGTTTCTTAAAGATTATAATTTTGAATTTAAGTATCATCCGGGGAAAGCAAATGTGGTAGCAGATGCTCTTAATCGCAAGACCTTACATGTAGCCTATTTAATGGTTCAGGAGCATAGATTGATGGAATCTTTGGTTGAAACTTCTTTAGGTATGACTAAGTTCTCTTTGAATGGTCTTAATACTATGGTTATTTCTAATGAATTTTGGAAAGAGATACGAGATGCTCAGCTTCAAGATCCAATTTTGTCAAAAATAAGTCAAGACATCGAGAATGGTAAGATAATGGACTATTAGTTTAGTGATGATGGGTATGTGATTTTCAAGGATAGGGTGTGTATTCTTAACAATGAGTCTATTCGAAAGAAATTGTTGGATGAGGCACATCGAAGTAGCTACACCCTTCATCCCGGTGCTACTAAGATGTATCATGACATGCAGCGTCATTGGTGGTTGCCGTGAGGTGGCACAGCCCAGTCCACCACTCGCAGCAGTGGGCTCGGGGGGTGTGACTGTTACAAGAAACCACGTCACTTTTTGTAAAAAAGGGATGTAGTTTCTCTAGAATCCACATTCCCTTTTTACAAAAAGCAACGTAAAAGTAACATAGATAAATAAACTTTTTATACCACCTGAATCTATATCCCCCACAATAGGAACGTGAAATGTCCTAAAAAAGCAACATAAAAAGGTTTTTTTATAGTAATGTGTGTGTTGGTTATTTTATTTTTTTTTCTTATATTTAAAAATGGAGTAGTATTAATTAAAAAAAGTTACTCTCTCCTATTTTTAATATTGGATTTAATTAATTAACTAATCCATATAGATTAATAAAAATTAGATAAGTTACTAGTTGTATGTAAAAAATAATGTATGTTGTCTTTTTTAAAATACTCCTCCTTTTAATAATTTACATTGGAGTGTTATCAATATAATGCTTATACATCATACAAAAATTTTTGCTTTACAAATTAATGAATATTACTTACAAATTACTCCCTTTATTAAAAAATGTAAGGCATTTTTTGAGAAGTTAGATGTTAAAAAATGTAAAATATTTTTGATCTTTCGAGTTGTAATCATTGCCTTTTTTAAAAGTGTCCCTATTGATGAATGACTTTATATTTATTATCAGGTGTTTAATAAGAGTAAATATAAAAAAATAGGGTTAGTTTAAAAGTAAGTAATTACTTTATTGAAAGGTGAGATTCGGTTAAAAATATATTATATTTTTAAATAGAGAGAGTAGTATTTTGTAAAATTTATAAAAAGTTAGAGTAATTATATTATTCATAAACCATAAAAAGTATGACAATCAATATCATATTTCACGATATCCACATTCTAATTTATTATAATAATATTAGCTCCTTTTTCCTTCATCAAGCAAGTTTGGTTTCCTTTGCCATGATATATAACTTTTTGTGCAAAATTTTGTGTGTGCATGGACCGAATCAAGTCTAATAATTTTATCATGGTTTGAATTCCTAACCAACAATTTCTTATAGTTATTAATTGTAAAGAAGGGTAAAATTAAAAAGGTATATATATATTTTTTATAATTTTAAGTATATAACTAACATTTCTTAATAAGCTCAAAATTGACTAGCTTTATTTTATATTAAGAACCGACATGAATACTATAACAGCCCTCTGGGTCACCACTGCCTCTCCAGGGTCTTTTCCCAGCGCTGGACAACACACATGTCACCACATGATTGCCGGCTTTCCCACTGGTGGTAAAATAGTTATTCCTCACCCCACCCTCACGGGGGTCTTTTGGAACTTCCCCAGACTCGAACCTCCAACCTCTACCACCTTAACGAAGTTGAGGCGAAGTCTGGTACCATTGAGTCACTGAAAATATAGAAAATTTGGTCTAATATTTAATTATTAACTTTAATGAATAATTAACTTTTTCAAAATATAGAAAATTTGGTCTAATATTTTGGCCAAAAAATTTATCTAATACAATATTTTTATTTTTATTAATTTTTATGAAAAGTCTATATGTATAAAATTTATTTTGAAAACATAAGCTATTATATAAATTTTGCGTTATAAAAATTATGTACTTAATTCTAAAATTATATAATCTTCTAATGAACATAAAAAATTTTTTAATTTCACTTTTTTATAAAGGAAAAATTTGAGGACTTTAACAATCAATAAGTAACACATTTAATCAAATAAACTATAAGGACTCTTTATTAAAAAAAAACTATAAGGATTTAATTCAAAATCTAGTAAAACTATAAGGCCTTATAAATTAATCTTTTTTTTTTCCTTTTTTATTTTGATTATGTCATGTAACTTGATTTTATGGCTCTTTCTTCTGTGTTAGGCCTAAATAAACCCAACCATGCCATGTAACACCCCATGCAAATCATTGTCTTAAACCCAAAAAAAAAGGCCCTTAAAAAGTGGAACATGGTTGTCATCTACCCTCTAAATTTAACTAAATTCTTACAATTATGTATTCGTATATTTAAAGATATTTTTTAGGGAAAAAAAATAGTGTTGCCGTGATAGATAATTTCACTAGCTTCTATTTAACATAGAAGATTCAAATTCATACACAATGGTGTAGGGACCACAATTATGCTTTGGATTGTAGGGATGCCCTGATGAGGTACTAAAACTAAACTACTAATTATGATCTTTGATTGGATCCTAATTATGGGGCAAGCTAACCAATTCCACTATTTTTAAGGAAGGGTAGTTAATATCCTTAATTAAAATTGCAAACCATGCTTGACTTTCTGGTATACTCTTCACTAAAAATAAAACTACAATAAAATGTGTTTAGGAATACAAGTAGGCGAGATTAAAGAGGGGAAATATTAAAAAAAAAAAATAACTACTACGTTTTTATCCGATATTCAGAACTAAATAGGGTTCTATAACTTTAAAATATAATTAGAACTGGAGGGAATAGTTTAGAAGTCATTCTTTTAGGTATCAAAGTTTTCTTTAAGGAAAAAAGATTATATTATCAATTCGTTTCAGATCTAAAGCTTCTAACTAATATTGATTATTTATGACAAAGTGTTGAGAATGGCCGTAGCTTCCTGATTTCATGATGAGAAAATTTAATAATCTTTTTTGTAAGTTGACTAGTTCATCGTAGAGGGTGTACAGGGGCTCATAAAGGGATATTAATTAAAAGTGTAATATCAGTAAAACAAAAGAGAGATCATTGTATTTTATTCAAATACTTAGAAATAATTTTTTCACATTATTGTCAGCACAGAAGATATGATTACATAAATTCAAAATCCTACAATTTGAAGGAACGAAGCGGTTAAACAAATTCAAAAACACATATTAACAAATTTTACAACACATATTATTTGAGAATCGTTTGTTCACAAGCAAAGCCATTCCAAGTTCAAACTCTATATATATGTATATACACACATATATATACATATATGTGGATACAAAGACACAAATGTGCGTTTTATTTATGAACTATAATACAACAAGCTGTTGTGAATGCTCCAACACATCAAATTGCACTTATGTATCACATTTTGCAGATGACCTCTTGTACCAGCTCATGAATTTCGCTATGAACTCTGAAGGAAAAAGAAAGATCTAATGTACTAACGCTAGCTGGTTTCCATCCCGAAAATTGCGATACAACTGGATGCCAGAATGAATGAATCCCTCTTTTAAAGTTGTTGACCGTTGGAGGTCCCACTTTCTTCGTAATTGACTTCGTCATAGCTACTCCGTTCATTTTTTTAAAAAAAAATTATAAGAGAAATTCTTATATGTATTTTTTTTATAAGTAAAACCATGGGTTTTAAGAAATATTTATCACATATTATTTTCAGATTATTTCTCATAAATTTGATGCTTATTAACAAATTTATTGAAGGGATACTTTAGTTTAATTTTTTAATTTCAGACATGATTATGATTATGATTATTATTATTATTATTATTATTATTATTATTATTATTATTATTATTATTATTATTATTATTATACTTAACTAAGTTTCTTAAAATGTGTGAGTTGGTTATTTAATTTTTCTCTTATACTTAAAAGTGGAGTAATATTAACTAAAAAAAAATTACTCTCTCCAATTTTTAATATTGGAGTTAATTAACTATCTAATTCATGTAGATTAAGAAAATTATATAAGTTATTAGTTGTATGTAAAAAATAATGTAAATTGTCTTTTTTTTTTGAAAAAAAATACTCCTCATTTTAATAATTTACATTGGAGTATTATCAATATAATGCTTATATATTTAATACAAGCACTGGGTGATTGCATCATCTAAACCATTAAAATCTTAATCAATAATTCTAAATTCATACTTTACTTAAAATTAATAAATGAATGAGTTTATTTGCACCATTAATATAGATTTCAACAGTTGTTTGATGCCTACAGTCACCAAATCCAAGTCCTTTTGCTTTATCAAGCAAGTTTGGTTTCCTTTTCCAAATGCATGCATGGTGAATCTCCCCTTGGGATAATATATAACCTTTCATGCAAAATTTAATGTGTGTGCACGGGCCGAATCAAGTGTCATAATTTTATTATGGTTCGAATTTCTAACCAACTATTTTTTATGATTGTTAATTGTAAATATGGGTAAAATTAAAAAGTTATATATATATATATATATATTACAATTTCAGGAATATAACTAACATCTTTTAATAAGTCCAAAGTTGATTAACTTTGTTTTATAGGAGAAAGTACAATGAATCCCTCTTCTCTTCATTTTTTACTGTATCACACATTTTGGCACTTTTTTTTATTACATATAGGTGCCCTCTTATTAAATGTAATTTTGTACAAGACATATTTAGGTATTAAATATAGTCACATCTGTGAACAGGAATCCAAATTTCAGTTCGCCACTCCATCTGCAAGACCAAACATAACCCAACTTTTAAGAAAATGACTCAGTGCCTCGAGTGATATTTCCTCATATCCATCTTAAATATTTTATCCGTCTCAAATTATAAAATATTTAAAATAATATTACATATACTGATAAAATTCATTAAATATACTTTATAACTTTATTTTTTTAAAAAACATAAATTTAAACTTTTAAAAGTACACTTCATCTAATATTTATTTATGAAAGAATATTAAAAAAAAAGAATATAATGAGAATAGTAATATAGAAAAAAATATTATTAATAAAATATAATTTTTTCAAAATGTCATCTATGTAACTTTGAAATGCCAAATCTCTTTAAAAAAATCTCTTATACTTTAGAATAGAGGTAATTGACTGGGTCAAAGGTATTTATAAAATTATTACAATTAATTTGTTTCAACTGGGCCCTACTATCATGCTAGTTTATATGGGATCCTCTTTTTTCTTTCTTTGTTTTTTATTTTTATTTTGACTATGTCATCCAACTTGATTTTCTGACTGTTTCTTCTGTGTCTGAACCAAACATAACCCAACTTGTCAGGGCATCGTTAAATTTCGTGCAGCGGAACATCTCATTCATGGTTGTCATCTGCCCCCTAAATTTAACTAAATTCTTACAATTCGTAAATTTAAAGATATTTTTCATTAAAAAATTTAAAATAGTGTAGGAACCACAATTATGCATTTGAATTGTAGGGATGCCCTAACGAGGTACTAAAACTAAACTACTAATTATGATTTTTTGATTGGATCCTAATCACGGGGCAAAGTTAGCCAATCTTACTATTCTTAAGGAAGGATACTTAATGTCTTTAAACTTGTAAAACATGTTTAACTTTTTAATTTACTGTTCACTAAAATTTAAAACTATAATAAACTGTGTTTAGGAATACAACTCGGTGAAATTAAGAAGGGGAATATTTTAAAAAAATAACTCCTACATTTTTATCCTATATTCAAATTAAATAGGGTTTTATAACTTTATAATACAATTAGGACCGTAGGGAATAGTTTAGAAGTCATTCTTTTAGGTATCAAAGTTTTACTAAAGATATAAAAATTATATTATCAATTCGTTTCAGATCTAAAGCTTCTAACTAATATTTATTATTTATGAGAAAGTGTTGAGTGTAGCCGTAGCTTCCTGATTTCATGATGACAAAAGTTAATAATCTTTTTCGTAAGTTGACCAGTTTATTGTAGAGGGCGTACAAGGGCTCATGAAGGGACATGAATTGAATATGTAATCTCAGTAAAACAAAAGGGAGATCATTGTATCCTGTTCAAATATTTAGAAATAATTTTTTCACATTATTGTATGCACCGAAGATATGATTACATATATTCAAAATCCTAAATTTGAAGGAACGAAGCGGTTAAACAAATTCAAAAACACATATATATATTAACGATAAGTAAGTTATATATAAATTTTACAGCACATGTTATTTGAGAATTATTTGTTCACAAACAAAGCCATTCAAACTCTCTCTCTCTCTCTTTCTGTGTGTGTGTGTACGCACATACACAAAGTTTCTTAATATATATATATATATACACATACATAGATGGATACAAAAACACAAATGTGCGTTTTTTTTTTATGAACTATAATACAACAAGCTGCTGTAAATACTCTGACACATCAAATTGCACTTATGTATCATCACCTTTTAAAGATGAACTCTTGTACCAGCTCATGAATTTCGCTATGAACTCTGAAGGAAAAAGAAATTAATTAGCTCAAAAAGTAATGAGATACATGCACACACACAAGTTGAACTCACCTTATTAGGATCTTCTAAAGTATTTATGGTGAAATAGAAAGAGATAAACAAGAGAGGTGGGGTGATCACAAGTCTAAAGAAAGAATTCATCCCAAAAGACTAGTCTGGTAGGAGTGCCCCAAACCTATAAGCTTAGAGGCTCCATCTTGATGGCACTTCACCTAGCCATGGCCGATCAAAATCCTCAGTGGGAGGCCTTTTTAGAAACTACAAGCTCAAAAGAAGTAGTACCACCACCTAATAGACTAGTTTGTTAGGTAGATGAGCCCTTCATACTTATAAACCCTACATTATTACTTGTGAGGTTCCTTGATATGGGACTTACGTCAATGCCACCTCTGTAGAGAGCCAATGTCTCCAGCAGCTCTACTCTAACACTCAGCCTCTTGCTAGTTAAAACATTCCATGGGTAGCCCTTTCAATAACACTAGCCTCTTAACAAAAGCATTAATGTTATGAGCACAAGCTTAAAGAGAGAGCCCATCCTAAAAGACTAGCCTAGTAGGAGTACCCCCAAACCTATAATCTCAATAGCTATCACTCCACTGCACTTTACTTAGCCGCAGCTAGTCAGAATCCTCTGTGGAAGGCCCTTTCAAAAACTACAAGCTCAAAGGAAGTGGTGCCACCCCCCAACACACTAGTTTGTTGGGTAGGAGAGCTCTTTACACTTATAAACATTACACCACTTATGAGACTCTCTAATGTGAAACTCGTGACCGAAGGCCTCCACTTTTGTCATTCCCACATGCACAAGTAGGACCCCATGAATTTATTTCTATATATTTATCTAATTTATCTTTTTTTAAAGTATTATTTCAGAGGATCCATATTGAAGATTGATAACTATAGTGTCCTACTCTTTTCATCTTTGAATTAATGCACGGTAGAAGATTATCAATATCCTAGCTCAAATATTTGAGAAAGAACAGTTTATTCCAAGGATATTATGATATATAAATTTCTTATTTATCATGAACTCTCATTAAATGTAAAAATTAGATTCGTCAAAAACACCGTCTTGTCTATTAGATCATATTCTCAATTTATCAATATAATTATAATTTTCAATTACATAATAGATCAAATCAATTTTAATTTTTAATGACGGACATTTATTAATTAAATGCAAAAAGGAAAAAAAATTACCTTCAACTTCTAAGAAACTACGAGCATTATTCTTTTTGGGTAGTTCATTTTTCCTTTCATCAGATAATTCCCTTTGTTTGCTGTGAGCTTGACCAGAATGCTTCCCACTTCTCGATTTCATTTCGTAAACATTTTAAAATTGAATTTTTTTTTTTCAAAAAAAAAGTTTCGTATTTTAAAATTATCATGTAAAAAAATGAGTGTATAGATCACTTATTCTCAAGTTGAGTTTGTACATGATTGTACTCCTTCTCGAGATTTTCAAGCCCTCGTTTTAGTAATTCATCCACCAAACAATTTAGCTCTGATACCAAATTCTATATCAACAATGATATCATTATTAGAATGTAAAAAAAGTCTCATATCTAAATATTAAAAGATATATCATAAATATATCAGTTTAAGAAGTATCTATCTAAATGACTTAAGTTATTTTAGTGGAGTATACTATCTTTAAGCATATTTAATATAAGAAATTTGATATGGTATCATCAGCCATTTGATCGGGGACAAAAAAAAAAATAGAGAGATAAAAAAAGAAAAAAAATGAAAGAATGAAAAATAAAATAAAAACAACAAGAGATTAAAAAGAAATAAAGAAAGAGAGGGAGGAGAAGAAGAAGAAATTGAATAGACCTGAGCCATCTGAGATTAAAAAAATACAAACCCAAGTAGGAAGAAGAAGAAAAATGATAAAAATGAGAAAATAAGTATTTTAATAATCACCCTCAATATCATAAGGTTTATTTAGAAGAGAAATTAGTTTAAAAATATGCCAACAAAAATTGAATCTGTTCTTAACCTTGTGAACAAAGTCTGGTGAAACCTTGTGAATCATGAGACTTTGAAGCTTCACATGAATCGAGTATAGCCTGTTCAAACGGAATCATTAACTTTTACTAATAAGCAATCTGTCCCTTAATATATATATATATACCTATATATATGTTAATACAAAAAAAAAAGAAGAAGAAGAAATAGTAATGTATGATTGAAACGTTACTCACTGTTTTGAACTTTGCTCCTGAAGTATATTCTTAGCGATATTTGCAATGTCATCTTCCCATCCAGTTAAAATTAACTGGTCTTCTTTGATTGAATCCCTATAAGTTTGAAATATCCTAGATCAATACTCCCTTGATCTCAAATTATAAAATAATTTTGGATAAATTTTTTTATCTTAAAATATAAGACAATTTGAGAAAAATAATATTTTATTAATAATAATTTTTTAGTATTACCATTCAAGTGGAGAGATAATGTAACTAACTACTTTATTAAGGGTGTGATTCGGTTAAAAATATTTTATATTTTTAATTTATATATATAATTTAATAAATAAGAATTAATTGTGCATGTATAAGCAATAAATACATATAATTGAATCTTGTACTTGTTGTGGCAAGTGGCCTCCAAAGAACGAATGGCCTGGCGAAGATTGTTCTTGGACTTCTCAACAACCTTTACGAGGAACTCTGGGGACAATTCTTTTCCTTCCTCTTTCCCTATGTATTCCAAAACCTCAACGATCTGTTTACTAGAAAGCATGAAATAATTAATCTGAACTTTGGTGAATTAAGATAATATAATATTGATGATGATTTATGGGAGAAATTCTGACCTATTGAGTGGAAGGAGGAGAAAGACGAAAGGTGTTGCAGAGAGGTTTGACAGTTTGGAGCTTTGATTCATCAGAACAACAAAAGAAGACTTTATTGGCAACCCTTGATATATCTCTCCAGCATCCATTTTATGTACATCAACAATTCTGTTGACAGTCTCTCGGCCTCGTATATAATTATTGCTTCCATAATATAAGCAAAATCATATTAATTAATTAATGCCATTCCTCCTTCCTCAGCATTTACTAATTATAATTTTATTCATTTCATTACTAAAGAATCTAAAACAATATGTCATAACTATCAAACTAAGGTTTTGTTGGTCCGAACTGATGTTCCAAACCCAAAAAAAAAAAAAGGTAAGAGGTTTGAGGTAAATTTTTATGTTTGGACAAAAATTGAACTGAAATGAATTTTAATTCTAATACACACGTATATTCTTGGTGAGTATGTTGAGCTTGAGCATATCATCTAAATTCTTGGAAACAAAATATTACTTTAACTCAAACAAAAAAAGAAAGAAAACAGTCCATGGACCATTGAATTCTTTTGAAATTGCACAAAATTGATATATTATAAAAAATTCTTGAACTTATGAAATTGTGAAGGTTCTTGAGATGGAAACAACTAGTTCAAGTTCAATCTAGAGTGAAATGGTTTCGCTTTTTTGAAGAAAAATGACAGCCAGGTTTCAAAACTTCAATTTAATATAAAATGATTTTAAACAAAATTGTTGAAAGAAGAGATGCAAACATGAGAATCTCGACCAATTGCGAATTATCAGAGTGACTTATATGTAAATTACAATTGAGATTTTCATATTTACAACTGTTTAAATCTTAGGGAAATTTTTTTAGACCTAATTGTCATTAAGTTAATTTCTTAGGAGATTAATGTCTCTCTCTCGCTCTCTCTCTAGTTGTAGCCAAATTTAAAGTACAGAAATTACCTTGGCAATTTTTGGGGTGCAAGGCAAAGAATTGTTGAGGATAATGTTTTGATAAGTTTCTTTCAACAAGTCAACAATCACTTGCTTCTCATATCATTTGGTTTGTGAGAGATTGACCTCTACATAATGTGCTGATTTCTTTATTGGCACTTGGATGCTTCCTATCATTTCTCCTGTAAATTCACCATTTTCACCTTAAAATTATTCATCTATAAAAAAATTAACTGCAAGTAGTGCCCAATCAATTATATATAGGCATATTATTGAGAGTGATCGTGTGAGTAGCATTAAATTAATACTTAATTATGTTCTTAATTTTATGATTTTATGTTCAAATAATTATGAGAAAATTAGGATCTCCTGCACTATCGTATAAGGAAGTTAATCTAGCATGTAAGAGATGCAATATTTACAATTGTTGATGTTTACACCAATATATTGAGGGAAAAGTTATTCCCTAAAAATCTCTAATTAGTTCCTGTTTGTTTTCTGCTTTTAAAAATTATTTTTTGTTTTTAAAAATAAAAATTAAAAACCTATTTAGATACGTGTTTTGGATTTAATTATTTTTAGAACTATTTTTATTTTTTTCAAAAAATAGAAACAATTTCAAATGCTTTTGTTTTCAAAATACATTATATTTGATTACTGAAAATTACATTAATTTATATTATAAATTACTATCATTAACTATCCACAACCATCACTATCATTCTATTTTTTTTAATTCAAAAAGTGTTTTTAAATTAACATAACCAAAGAGATTTTCATTTTGTTTAGAAAGAAAAACAAACAAGTCCTAAAAGTCCTAATTTTTTATTTTGTTATGTCCTTGATTATAAGTCACCTTACAAAAATTCTTGGTGTAACTAAGATATTTTTTCTAAAATAATGCCCCTTATAAATGATGTCATTTAATTGAAGTTGAAAAATTGATGCCATTTAATTGATGGTAAAACAGAAAGAATAAAAAAAAAGTGTTGCATATCAACTAAATTTCAGTGCTTTCTTTGTATTTGTGTTTAGATATGTTAGGACTTATATAATTCGGAGGAATGGAGTATTATTCATTCCAAAACTCTCTCTCTCTCTCTCTCTCTCTCTATCTCACACGATTCATCATTTTCATTTATTTAATGAATTTGGAGTACTTTAAGAGCCATTAATTTGGGGCTAATTAAGCATAAAACCTGAGAGAGAAGCAGCAAGAGTTCTAAAAAATAATTAAGCCTTACCTTCGGTGTGAATGTTTTATATTCTTCAGTCACCTGTAACGTGGAAGCAAATTTAATTAAAATGAAAGAATGACGTCAAATTTTCATTATATATACTCCTTCTGATTCCATTATCAGTTACTTCTAGAATTTTCACCCTAACAAAGTTGATGAATTTTGTCTAAAAATTCAACAAGTTTTAAATTTTAGCCCCATTAAATATACATAATTTGAAAATAAAATACTAGTATTTAATAATCTTCTCAACATCTAATAGGGACAAAATGGTAAAGATGGACATCATAATCATTGAGGTGTTTTGTAATATAACCAAAATAAATACCCTCTTTCTCTAACAATAGGAGTATATAGATATATATATATATATAATACACACACCTTATACATATAGGCACATAATACACCATACCTTAAGTCTTTCAAGGCCAAAACTCTCAAAGCAAAGCTCAGATCATATTTTCTTAGGTACCCAAATTTATTTGGGTCCTAATGGGTTAGTAGATCCCTTTAGAACTTACTTCATATTTCACTCAACCTTTATTTCCTATGATACATGACTTAGTCATGTGCCCTTTCTTATTGCATTAGAAATAAGTGAATTTGGATGAGTTAGTCATAGTGATAGGAACAAAGAAATTTTTATAATACTTTTGTTTTTTATTGGGTTTATAGCCTATGCCAGCTTTGTCAAATATACTTCTTTGTTGACTTAAAAATTTTTTCGAATTATCTCTACCCTTAACAAATTTTGCAAGAATATCTTTCAAATCTTCTTTTTCTAAACGTGAAGAGGACAATTAGCACACTGATTTCTTTTTCTAAAGTAGAAATATTCTTTTTTTAAAGCATCTTTCTCATTTGTGAAAGACAATATTTTCCTTTTTAGAAATTGCAAGCTTCTTCTTGACTTGAGAAAGATTTTTCATAAGAAGATAAGATTCATTGTGCAATTCCTCAAAAGCAATTTTTAACTCTTCAAAAGTGAAATCAAATTCTGAATCTACATCTAAGTCATTTACCTAATCAGAGTTGCTTTTGGCTATCAGACAAAAATTTGCTTCTTTTTCTTCTATGGACTCCTCATCACTATCACCTAAATTGAAGAGAGATAAGCCTTGAACTTCTTCTTATCATATTTATAGATCTTACTCTCTTATTTCAGAGGATAGTCAGCCTTAATATGTCCAAGCTTTTTGCACTTGTAGCATATGATTTCTTTTTCCTTCTTCTTTGAGAATTTCTTTCCAAACTTCTTCTTCTCAAAGAATTTGCTAAACTTCTTGACAAACATGACCATTTTTTCATCAGAGTCTTCACTATCATTGGTCTCAAAATTAGACTCTTCCTTTGTTACTTTTAGCATATATAGTCTTCCTTCATGTTTTGCAAAACTTCCAATAATGTTGCCCCAGGTCTCATGAAGTCACTTTTTGCTTCTTCAATGGCAGTAATTTTAGGTTGCCATTCAGATGGGGGACCTCTCATAATTTTTCTAACTTGCTCCTTTTAAGTGTTAGTTTTTTTAAGTATTGCGAGCTCATTCATCATGTATGTGTATCTCACTTGCATTTCCTTGATGCTTTCTCTGGGCTTCATCTTAAACAACTCATATTGCTGAGTCAATGTAACTCATTTTGTCTCCTTGACTCCTTTAGTGCCTTCATGAGCAATCTCTAGAGCATCCCATATCTCCTTTGTTATTTTCAAATTGTTGACACCGAAGTATTCTTGTTGACTCAAGACACTTGCAATAATTAATTTTGCCTTGAAGTTGAGCAACATGAGTTTCTATTCCTTTTTTATAAATTCACTCCTTTCTTTTCTCGCAAGTTGTCCTTCTACAGTTTTATAAGGAATGTGAGGACCACTCTCAACAATCTCTCATAGATTAAGGTTTGAGGCCTCAAAGAATAATCTCATCTTGCTTTTCTAGAAGGTGCAGTTTTTATCATTGAATCTTAGAGGCCTATTAATCTTAGCACCATCTTGAACTAAGTAAGAGCTCAAATATTTTAGAAATCAGCTTATAGCAACATTGAAGCAAAATTATTGGATTTGATTAAAAGAATGTGATGTGGTAGAAGCAATAGTAGAAATAAAGATTCAGGACACAGTGGTCAGATTGTGACACTCAATTTCTTGACACTCACCACTTCTCCTTCACTCCCACATGCAAAACAGGGCTTACAATGGGACCAGATGTTGGATTTAGACACCAAAGAAGATGGAAGACGGCAGAGGACAAGCAAGTTAGAGATGGGATAAGCAGATTAGAGTAGAGAATAAGGACTCGTTGGTGTGAGCATATCGAAGTTGAGAGATGACAAAGTCACTAATATGAACAGATCGGAGCAGATTGGGGTCGATAAAGATGGGAGGAGGACGATAGAAAGGCAGGTCAAAGGACAACAGAGAGATGGGAGGAGATCTGAAACTCATGAGAGATCAGAGGGGAAGGTCGATCACTGGAGAAAGGAGGAGGTGACGCATAGCTATGGGGAGTTAAAGCTCGAATGACTGAAACCCGCTAGACTGGAGGATATGCTTGGGAGGTAAAATTTTTGACAAGCAATAAATGGAATAATGGAAAAATTAAATCTAATAAGCTATTGTCCCCAGCTTATGCTAAAATGTGATTCTGGCACAATTAATCGATTATGAAAAAATGAGGATGTTTGGGTATTTTTTATCAAAATCATAATTTGGCTCTTATAATCTATTTTGTCCTCTATCTAAACAGGCACATAGTCAATTACCATTTATACAATTTATTAGTCAATATATATATATATATATATATAATGGGCAGGCAAGGTTTGGTGGGGCACTCACCTAAAAGGTGCTAGAAAGTGGGAGCGCTCTAACGATCAAAAACGATGAAAAGAAAAGGGATTCATTCATTTTGGCTTTTTGAAAAAGTTATTAAACTCGCGAGTTTAAGTAAATTTGTGAGAAGAGTGTAAACTCAAATTGCTAATTCAAATAGTAAATTATAAAAATTTAACTCAATTAATAAACAAATATTAAAATATTATTATAATTTAATTTAAATATATTTAAAATATAAATCATTGGAATTAAACTCATTTACATTAATATATTATCATATGTAAAATATATAAAATTTAAAATAGAGAACTTATTTTTGGTTTTTTTTTCATTTTTATTAGTATTAGTTTTTACATTTTAAGTTTTTTTTAGCCAGATCCTATAACTTTTATTAATCAAATTCTTTATAATATATACTTAACTTGCTCAATTAATAAAAAAATTAATGAGCTTAACAAATTAACTAAGCTTGCATATAGTCTGAATTTATGAATTAGTTAACACGATTTTGTAAATTAAAAACGTAAAAATAGTAAACTCAGAAGTGAACTTACAAGTTCAACTGATTTTATATCTAGTCTGAATCTATAAATGAGTTGACACTATTTTATAAATTAAAAATATAAAAATCTTAAATTCAAATAGCCAACTGGTGAGTTTATCAACTATGCTTCCTGGTATGAAATAATGTATGACGACAATGACCCCCAATTTTCGGGATGGAAACCAGGTAAAGTTGGTACATTAGATCCTAACAAAAAGACGGATTTATTTAATTAATTATTACATAATAAAAGATTTACCGGTAATTAATTTTCGGGGGTCCATGCGCACTCCCATTCACGTGGGATCCACTTCTTTCCCATCATTATTGTTTTATTCTCGCAGAAAAAGAAAAAAAAAACTTTGTGGATATAATACGTTTAATATAAATATGTCAGATTATTATGAATATAAATTAATTTTTTATTAATAATGATAGAAAAAGAAAAGATAAAAAAAAGGTAAGAAAGCACTCTTTAAAAAATAAAGTCAATAATTAAATCTGCCTGAATTCCATTATTTCTATATCTATCTTGCATTAATCAGTCCTAACCAAGACTGAACCTTAGAAGTCGGAACTGAGAACTCAGCGAGGCAGAAATGGACGAGTGTACCAAAATATTGCCTATCTGCTTTTCTTAGTTAAATGTTACTTCCTCCGTTTATAGAAGTTAAATGTAAAAAATATAAGATATTTTTAATATTTTAAAATATAATTATTGTCTTTTTTTTAAATACCCTTATTGATAATGACTTTATATGTATTATAGAGTATTTAATAAGGGTAAATATAAAAAGATAGAGTTAGTTGGAAAGTAGGTAATTACTTATTGAAGGGTAAAATTTGATTAAAAATGCATTACATTTTTTAATAGAGGGAGTATGTTATTTTTTAATAAGCATTTGTACCCCCTAAAACTAGAAGCTGCTTCCGCCCCTCAATAGGACGGGTAATGAATTAAGGTTTGAATTTTTTTTTTAAATATATGTCTATATTTAGTATTTAATAGTATCTTAAAGTAATTACATTTAAATGGAGGACACCTTTACGTAATAAAAAAATGCCAAAATGTGCGGGGAACTTTTGATCATAAAAAATGAAGGGAAGAGGGATTCATTGTACTCATTTCGATACTTAATATAAAACAATATCAACTTTGTGTTTATTAAGAAATGTTAGTTATATACTTGAAATTATAAAAAAATTATATATATATATAACTTTCTAATTTTACCCTTCCTTACAATTAATAATCATAATAAATTGTTGGCTAGGAATTCAAACCATAATAAAATTTATTATACTTGATTCGGCCCCATGCAGAGTAAATTTTGCATGAAAAGTTATACATTATATATCCCCAGGGGAGATTCGCAATGCGTACACTTGGAAAAGGAAACCAAACTTGCTTGATGAAGGAAATTAAGGAGCCAGGTTTCCCTTTCTTCAGGCTTCAAATCAGCCAACCAAAGGTTACATTTTTCTTGCCTTTTTAACTGCTTTGGTACGCATACTATTGTAATAAATTAGAATGTGGATGGCGTGAAATATGATATTAATAGTCATACTTTTTATTGTTTATGAATAATATAATTACTCTAATTTTTTTATAAATTTCACAAAATACTAATTTGCAAGTAAGATTCATTAATTTGTAAAGGAAATATTTTTGTATGATAATATAAGCATTATATTGATAATACTCCAATGTAAATTATTAAAAGGAGGAGTATTTTTTTTAAAAAAAAAACAACGTGCATTAGTTTTTACATACAACTAATAACTTATCTAATTTTCTTAATCTATATGAATTAGATAATTAATTAACTCCAATATTTAAAAATGGAGAGAGTAATTTTTTAATTAAAACTACTCCACTTTTAAATATAAGGAAAAAATTAAATAACCAACTCACACATTTTAATAATATTAGTTAAGTATAATAATAATAATAATAATCATGTATGAAATTAAAAAAAATTAAACTAAATTATCTCTTAAATAAATTTGTTTCATGAAAATTAAGCATTAAATTTATCAGAAATAATTTGAAAATAATATGTGATAAATATTTCTTATAACATATGGTTTTGCTTATAAAAAAACGAAAAAGACATAAGAATTTCTCTTATAATTTTTTTAAGAAAATGAAAGGACCTCCAATCCAACGGTCAATTACGAAGAAAGTGGGGCCTCTAATCCAACGGTCAAGAACTTTAAAATAGGGATTCATTCATTCTGGCATGCAGTTGTGTCGCAATTTTCGGGATGGAAATCAGCTGACGTTAGTACATTAGATCTTCTAGAACCCCAATTATTGAGCTCCACTTGCAGTAATGAACCAGTTGTATCAACTTTCCTACTTGTGCATGAGGATGTGGGCATCACAGAAGTGGAGGCACCATCTCTCTCTTTTATCTCTTTCTATTTTCACCACAAAATACTTTAGAAGATCCTCATAAGGTGAGTTCAGCTTGTGTGTGCGTCTTATTACTTATTGAACTAATTTCTTTTTCCTTCAGAGTTCATAGCGAAATTCATGAGCTGGTATACTTGCTACATATATACATACATATATAGTTTCAGAAAAAAGTCCCTACCACGATCATATTCTCATTACTGTTCCCTTTTCTTTCTCTAACCTCCCTTAAGATCTTTCCCGTTAAGAATAACTTCTAGAAATTCTAACTAACAACTAATGAACGCATGCCCTACTTTTTTGGACTCTTCTTTAAGCCACAACATCAAATCTAAATTTTCTGTTAGGACAATGACCTACCGTTGGGAGTCAGACTCAGAACGGAATAATTTACTCACCCCTCAAAACGGAGAGTACATGTACACCTGACCTAACTTACACATAAAATTTAAAATAACTTCTGATCGCAAATCATCATCAGACGGCTTTAGATCTTAAAAGGAGAAGCATTAACATGAAAATAGTGGATAAGCAACAATGAAAGGACTTTTCATCATATTCTATTCCTTCTATATATTAGCATTACAAGAAAATCCAAGAACCAAGTAAAACAAATAAACAAGCAGGGCAACAACAATAGTTACTATAACATTCAAAGCAACACATGCGCGCAGGTACAAACTCTATAGAAATAAATTCAACCCGAAAATCCAAGCTGCAACGGCAAGCATCAACAAGAAAACAAGGTAGGAAGAAACAGTGAACCACCACGTAATACTTGCAGGAAAAAAGCATGCCCATCATTCCCAAGAACCCAAACACAACAATCAGAATCACAGCTTTTTGCATCTTCTTCGCGACGGCAGGCCTTTTCTTATGTAACATAAGAGCAGTTGCAGAAATAAGGAAGCCAAGTGTAAAACAACCCACCAAAGTATAAATCATAGCCTGGTAATTCTGTTTAGCTCTTGATGAAGCATAAAGATTAGTTAGAGCACCTCCAAGGTCAGCAATAAAAAATAATAAATCTAGTTTGTTATCTTCGTGTGGTGGTGACGCAGAAGGGGTCGAGGGCATATCAATGGCGGAACTCTCACTTTCCAAGGTTATAACATCATCAGTCCTCGTAGGATTAAATTGTTGGGCTTGGATTTCGCGTGAAACAGTGGGGTTTGGAAGAGTAACATTACTAGGATTGTCTGTGATAGGTCGTGTTGAGGGCAAATTATGGGAATGATTTGAATTGATTATGGCAGCTTTACAGTCTTCAGTTCTCTCTCCATCGACACCAAGAGTACTGTCCGATGACTCCTTCAACTTATATCCTGTACATGCAAATGCTTCGAAGGATGACTAAACAGACGTACAGAACAATGATGAGAATATAAAATAGTAATGTCACTATTAAATGGATAAGAATATCATGGGGTATAAAATTGACAATAAAAATGGTAATTAAGACAAATTAATCATTACTGAAAAAATAATTAGTCTGGTCGACATGCAAACATGTGAAAGATAATAAAGAACACAGTTTACCTCAGTTTTACGGGACCTAAAAGTCTAAAAGTTCACTGGCCATGTGTTGTCATTTCTTACCAAGATATAGATAAACTCAGAAAAAATTTACCTTGGATTCATCAGTTGGAGCAGATATTGACTGAGAAGAAACCAGTTAGTGTGTATGAATGCAATCACTTTGGTTGAGATCATCAGAAGAGGAGATTATATTTGACTGAAGAAGAGAGATGGCTGTAGCAAATATCTGAAAGTATCAGTTCTGAGGATGAGACTTGAGAGTTTGCTTTTCCACTGGAGGCATTTGAGTACTCTTCTCCTTTTGCAGGCCTTTAGGCAAAGTCCATGCTTTATCCGAGAAGGTGTGTTTTTGCAGTAATGATGCACTGATTTATCTGGATACTTTGAAGTAAAAATAGAGTGAGAGAGAGAGAAATAGAGAGGAATCCTAAATGGCACACCTCTCTCTGCCTCTCATCACTTTAGAGACGGATATACTTCAAAGAATCCTAGCTGTGGCATTGTCAAGTATCAGTATCTTGAATTAAAAATAAATCATATAATTCGCAAATATATAACGAAATTAATAGCTACCATATATATATATATGGTGAAATGATAACATCAAAATTTTGTTTCATGTAATTAAGTCATATATGAGTGATAATTGATAAATATGCACACCTTATTGCCACCCACCTATCCTTAGTTAGCTAGTTTCTTGAATATTTGGTTAAACTAAAAGATGTATAAAACGATTTATTCTTAAATCATAAACTATTTGACCGGCACTATATGGCAGCCAAAAAGGTAAAAAGACAAATTAGAGTAAAATTCTAGTATGGTATGCATCTAAAGCAGGAAGAGCTAGCATTACAACTATTAGCCGAATTAAGAAAACATATAAAACAAAAGAATGCCATCCAAAGAAAGTATGTATATACCTCTTTCAAGATAAAGATCAAAGCTTTACTTGAGATCTTCAAATTAGAAAGCTTTCAAATGAAGAACACATTGACATTTCCGTTTACTGTGCTAGTCTCTCTCTCAGTAATGAGAAAATAGATGTAGCAGTATATCAGTCCTCATGCCTTTCTGAGGTGAGTCTCTATGGCCCCAAGATCACCCTTGTGAACACATTATGCTTGACTAATCAAGCATAATATATATACGGAATTGGGCTAGCTAGTTGTGTAAGTCAACCAAAGATTAGATTTTGTTCATACGAAGAACCAAAATCAACAGATCTAACTATATGTAACACAGGTAAAGTAAAATGTGAGGAGAAACCATACCAAGTGATGCTTTTGCAGGCTCCTCAGTGATAACTTGAGGATCAGGAATGACCATTTTGATTTCCAGATGTCGCTGGTCCAGATTTAGTGTATCAGAGACTGGATATTTGCGATCAAACTCAAGCGCTTTCTCCTTCTGGTATGAAGCTTCGATGAAGCTCTCTTTGAACTTCTGATCAGGATCCATCGGACCATCATCACGAAGTTGGTGGTGGTTTTGGGTAGCCATGAATGATGGAGGGTGCTGAAGGCTAGTCATCAAGAAGGGTACAGAGAACAGATAACTTATAGTGAGAACTGAGAAGTGAAGCTGCAATATATAATAGTGCTTGTTTTGCACTGAGCGAGGGTTGATTGGTAGGTGAGTTTGGAAATATATTCAAAGTATAAAGCAATAGTGGATGGGAAATATGGCGATCCCACATGGATGGAAGTGCGCCTGTGGATCTTTTGCTTGCTATGTAATAATTAAATAAATAAATCCGTTTAAGAGTTGTTACTGCAAGTGGAGTTCAATAATTGGGTTCAATATTGCAGGATCTAGAAAGATCAAATGTACTAACATTACCTGGTTTCCATTCCGAAAATTGCGGGTCTATTGTCGTCATACAATTTTTTCCCACCAGGATGCCAGCATGAATCCCTCTTTTCAACGTTTTTAACCGTTAGAGGTCCCACTTTCTAGCACCTTTTACTTCCTTCCTCTGTATATATATTATATCTTGGCTTCGTAATTGACTTGGTCGTAGGATTTTATTTTTTATTTTTTTGCCAATTATAGGTACTCCCTTCATTTTTTTTTTTTTTTAACTAGACTGAAATTCAGTGCATTGCACGTAGAGTTAATCCAACACATTTTTTTTTTACAAAGAAGAATTCCTATATGTTTCTTTGTTTTTTTTTATAAGTAAAACCATAAATTTTAAGAACCTTTTATTACATATTTTTTCAAATTATCTCATAAATTTAATTCTTATTTTCAAGAAACAAATTTATTTCATTAATTATATGGATAATTTAGTTCAATTTTTTAATTTCAGACATGATTATTATTATACTTAATCAAGTTTCTTAAATTGTGTGAGTTACGTTGGTTTTTAAGTTTTCTCTTATATTTAAAAATGAATTAGTATTAATTAACAAAATTACTCTCTCCAATTTTAAATATTGGAGTTAATTAATTAACTAATTCATATAGATTAAGAAAATCATATAAGTTATTAGTTGTATGTAAAAATAATATATGTTGTCTTTTTTTAAAATACTCCTCCTTTTAATGCAAAATTTAATGTATGCATGGGCTGAATCAAGTTTAATAATTTCATTAAGATTTGAATTCCTAGACAACAATTATTAATTGTAAAGAATGGTAAAATTAGAAAGTTATATATTTTTTATAATTTTAATTATATAACTAATATCTTTTAATAAGAGCAAACATTAATTAATTTTGTCAATGAATCCCTCTTCTCTTCATTTTTGGCTGTCAAAAGTCTCTCACACATTTTGGCACTTTTTTATTATGTACAAGTGTCTTCCATTTAAATGTAATTTTGTTCAAAATACAATTGAGTATCAAATACGGAGATATCTCTTGAAGAGAAATTCAAATCTTAGTTCATCACCTCTTCCAACACCCAATGTAACCTGCCTTTTAAGAAAACAGTTGCATAGCCCAAGTAACATTTCCTCCTCCTGTCTATATTAAATATATTGTATACCATAATTGACCGCATCAAAGGTATTTAAAAAAATTATTAAAATTAACTTGTCTCAACTAATAATTATTGTTTAGACTTTGCTACTTTACATGGAGTTCTCTTTTTATTTTTTATTTTTGAAAAATTAATTTACAAATCCTTCTAATTTTTTAGAATTTTTGAATTAGGTCTCTATAATTCATTTTATTTTAATCAACCTCTTGTAGTTTGATTAATTAAATATGTTAGCTCTTGAAGGTTAAAATTTCTAATGAATGATTGACTTTTCAAATTAAAAAAACTTTTAAATTTAATAGAAAATTTGGTTTAATACTTTGGCTAAAAAAATTATCTAATACAATATTTTTATTTTTATTAATTTTTATGAAAATTCTATATTTATTAAATTTATTTAGAAAACATAAATTAATTAATTATATAAATTTGAGTTATAAAAATTATGTAATTAATTCTAAAATTATATAATATTTAAATAAATATATAAAAGTCTTTAATTTTATTTTTTTAAATGGAAAAACTAAAGGATTTTAACAATCAAGAACTACCATATTTAATTGATTAAACTATAAGAACTTAATTAAAATAAAATAAATTATAGGAATCCAATTTAAAATCAAGTAAAATTATAAGGACTTATAAATTATTTTTTAATTCGATTGAGTCATCTAACTTGATTTTTTGACTCTGTCTTCTGCGTTTGACCCAAACAAACCCAACTTGGCATGGTATCATTGAATTTTGTGCAGTATAACATTAATATCCCTTACAAATCAGTGTGTCTTAAACCAACAAAAAAAAAAAGTCCTTAACAAGTGGAACATGGCTATCATCTACCCTCTAAATTTAACTAAATTCTTACATCATGTATTCGTATATTTAAAGATACTTTTTAGAAAAAAAAAAAGTGTATGGCGGGATAGATAATGTCACTAGTTTCTATTTAACATAAAAGATTCAAATTCATACACAGTGGCGTAGGGATCACAATTATGCTTTTGGATTGTAGGGATGCCCTAATGAGGTATTAAAACTAAACTCCTAATTATGATTTTTTATTGGATCCTAATCATGGGTCAAAGTTAACAAATTTAACTATTCTTAAGGAATGGTACCTAATATCCTTACATTTGTAAAAACATGTTTGACTTTTTAATTTACTCTTCACTAAAATTAAAAAACTATAATAAAATGTGTTTAGGAATACAACTCGGTGAAATTAAGGTGGGGAAATATTAAAAAAAAAAAACTACTACTTCTTTGTCCTATATTCAAAACTAAATAGGGTCTTATAGCTTCAAAATTTAATTAGGACTGGAGGGAATAGTTTAGAAGTCATTCTTAGGTATCAAAGTTTTTTTTAAGAAATAAACATTACATTATCAATTCGTTTCAGATCTTAAGCTTCTAACTAATATTGATTATTTATGACAAAGTGTTGAGTGTAATAATCTTTTTTGTAAGTTGACCAGTTCATTGTAGAGGGTGTACAAGGGCTCATAAAGGGATATTAATTAAATGTGTAATCTCAGTAAAACAAAAGAGAGATCATTGTATTTTGTTCAAATATTTAGAAATAATTTTTTCACATCATTGCCAGCACCGAAGATATGATTACATAAATTCAAAATCCCGCAATTTGAAGGAACGAAGCGGTTAAACAAATTCAAAAACAAATATTAACAAGCAGTAAGTTATACATAAATTTTACAACACATGTTATTTGAGAATTATTTGTTCACAAAGCCATTCAAACTCTCTCTCTCTATACACACACACACACACACACATAGTTTCTTAATATATATATATATATATATATGGATACAAAACACAAATGTGGGTTTTATTTATGAACAATAATAGAACAAGCTGTTGCAAATGCTCCAACACATCAAGTTGCACTTATGTATCATCACCTTTTGCAGATGAACTCTTGTACCAGCTCATGAATTTCGCTATGAACTCTGAAGGAAAAAGAAATTAATTAGCTCAATAAGTAATAAGACACACACACACAAGTTGAACTCACATTATTAGGATCTTCTAAAGTATTTTATGGTGAAATAGAAAGAGATATAAAAGAGAGATGGGACCTCCATTTTTGTGATACCCACATGCACAAGCAGGACCCATGAATTTATTTCTACATATATATATATATATATATATACATGGTAATCTAATTTATGTTTTTTTAAGTATTTCAGAGGATCCAGATTGAAGATTCACTATGGTGTCCTACTCTTTTCATCTTTGAATTAAAGTACGGTAGAAGATTATCAGAATCCTAGGTCAAATATTTGAGAAAGAACAGTTTATTCCAAGAATATTATGATATATGAATTTCTGATTTATCATAAACTCCAATTAAATATAAAAATTAGATTCATCAAAAACACCATCTTGTCTATTAGATCATATTCTCAATTTATTAATATAATTATAATTTTTAATTACATAATAGATCAAATCAATTTTAATTTTTGATGATCTACATTAAGTAGGTGCAAAAAGAAACAAAAAAAACTATTTACCTTCAACTTCTAAGTAACTGCGAGCATTATTCTTTTTTGGTAGTTCGTTGTTCCTTTCATCAGATAATTCCCTTTCTTTGTTGTGAGCTTGACCAGAATGCTTCCCACTTCTCAATTTCATTTCGTAAACATTCTGAAATTGAATTTTTTCAAAAAAAAAAACAAGTGTCATATTTTAGAATTATCATGCACAAAAATGAGAGTATGGATCACTTATTCTCAAGTTGAGCTTGTACATGATTGTACTCCTTCTCTAGTTTTTCAAGCCCTGGTTTTAGTGATTCATCCACCAGAGAATTGAGCTCTGATACCAAATTCTAAATCAACAATGATATCACCCTCGTCAATATCATAAGGTTTATTTATAAGAGAAATTAGTTAAAAACCAAATATGTAAACATAAATTGAATTTGTTCTTACCTTGTAAACAAAGTCAGGTGAAACCTTGTGAATCATGAGGCTTTGAAGCTTCACATGAATCGTGTATAGCCTGTTCAAAAGAAGTCATTAACTTTTAATAATAAGCAATCCGCCCCTTAATGAGTGTGTGCGTGCGTGTGTGTGATCCAAAAAAAAAAATGAATAAATAGTAATGTATGATTGAAACGTTACTTACTGTTTTGAACTTTGCTCTTGAAGTATGTTCTTAGCGACATTTGCAATGTCATCTTCCCATCCAGTTAAAATTAACTCGTCTTCTTTGATTGAATCCCTGCAAGCGAAATCGTTTTTATTGGAGGAAAAAATAAAGTTACAAGTTTGACATATCCTAGATTAATACTCTCTCTATTTCAAATTATAATACAATTTTGAAGGAATTTTTTGTCTCAAAATATAAGACAATTTGAGAAAAATAATGTTTTATTAATGATACTTTTTTAATATTATCCTTCAAGTGGAGAAAGAATTGCAATGATATTATAGTATAATGATTAAGTGGGTAGGAACATTTTTAAAAGTTTATAATTTTGTTTTGAAAAAATAAATTTGTAAAGTGTCATTATTGTATTTTATTAGTATGTATAATCTTATTTCAAATTGTCTTATAATTTAGGATGGAGAGAGTACATAAAATAAGATCATCATCATCATCATCATCATCATCATTGTAAAATACCACACCTGAAAACCCTAATCATTAAATTATGTGTGCTCACCACTTTAATCACAGCTTTTACTATACCACTTAAATATTATATATCCATTGGCATGTCATTCATATCATTTTGCAAGCTACTTCTGAAAATTATCAATGAAGACTATTAAAACAAATGCTAATAAAATTGAATTGGATGTTATGGATATAAGTTCAAAAGGAAAGCTCATTCTAAAAGATTAATCATTTGGATAGGAGCTAGAGCCTATTGAACTTACAAACATCGTTTCTCTTGTGGAGTTCCTCAATGAGGGACTTATAACAAAATAACCCTATTTAAGAGCTAACATCCCTGATAGCTCTATTATTCTATGATACTTTAGTCAGCTTCCTAGTGATCAAAATTCTATATAGATAGCCCTCTCTATAATGTCTGCCTCTTAATAAAAGCACCAATGTTTTAAGTATAAGTTTAATGAGAAAACTTATTCCAAAAAAATAATATGTTGGGTAGAATAAATCCTTAAACTTTTAAACCGCACTTCTCTTGTGACATTTGCTAGTGTAGTACTCATAACGTTAGATGTTATATTTAATTTGATCATGACTTTTTAAATTAGTAGCTTATAAAAGTTTATTTTACTATAAAATCTGATTTACGATTTTACTATAAACACTTCTAATATATATATACACACACTTTCTTTGCTAAAAAATATAAAGCGTTTTTAATCTTTTAAGGTGTAATCTTTTTTTCAAAAATGTCTCTATTGAATAAATTATTTTATATTTATTTTAGGGTAAAACACTCTATTAAGTAGAGGTTAATATAGAAAGATAGGATTAGTTTGAAGACAAGTAACTAATTTATTAGAGGTGAGATTTGATTAAAAATGCTTTATATTTATGGATAGAGGGAGTATATATATATATACACTCCTCCCATTTAAAAATATAATGCATTTTGAAGGTTTGAGTATTAAAAAAGTGTAAAGCATTTTTAGTATTTTAAGGTGTAATTAATATGCTTTTCTAACAGCACTCCTAATAAATAAATTACATTATATTTATTTTAAAATAAATGTTAAATATGGATAAATATGAAAAGATGATGTTAATTTGAAAACAGATAGTTACTTTAATAGAGATGCGATTTGGTTAAAATGCCTTATATTTTTAAATAGAAAAAGTATTTATATATATAATTTAATATATAAGAATTAATCTTGCATGTATAAGCAATAAATACATATAATTGAATCTTACTTGTTGCGGCAAGTGGCCTCCAAAGAACGAATGGCCTGGCGAAGATTGTTCTTGGACTTCTCAACAACCTTCACGAGGAATTCTGGAGACAATTCTTTTCCTTCCTCTTTTCCTATGTATTTCAAAACCTCAACGATCTGTTTACTAAAAAGCATGAAATAATTAATCTGAACTTTGGTGAATTAAGATAATATAATATTGATGATGATTTATGGGAGAAATTCTGACCTCTTGAGTGGAAGGAGGAGAAAGACGAAAGGTGTTGCAGAGAGGTTTCACAATTTGGAGCTTTGATTCATCAGAACAACAAAAGAAGACTTTATTGCAACCCTTGATATATCTCTCCAGCATCCATTTTATGTACATCAACAATTCTGTTGACAGTCTCTCGGCCTCGTATATAATTATTGCTTCCATAATATAACCAAAATCATATTAATTAATTCCATTCCTCCTTCCTCAGCATTTACTAATTATTATTTTATTCATTGCATTAATGAATCTTCTAAAACATTATGTCACAACTATCAAACTGAGGTTTTGTTGGTCCGAACTGATGCTTCAAATCCAAAAAAAGTAAGAGGTTTGAGGTAAAATTTTATGTTTGGACAAAAACTGAAATGAATTTTAATCCGAATAATTCATAGGTATATTATTAGTGAGTATGTTGAGTTTGAGCATATTATCTAGATTCTTGGAAACAAAATATTACTTTAGCTCAAACAAAAAAAAGAAAGAAAGAAAAAAGTTCATGGACCATTGAATTCTTTTGAAATTACACAAAATTGATACAATAAGAAAAATTCTTGAACTTATGAAATTGTGAAGGTTCTTGAGACGGAAACAACTAGTTCAAGTTCAATCTATGTAAAACGGTTTCACTTTTTTGAAGAAAAATGACATCGAGGTTCCAAAACTTTAATTTAATATAAAAAAGATTTTAGACAAAATTGTTGAAAGATGAGTATGCAAATATGAGAATCTCGATCAATTGCAAATTATCAGAGTAACTTATATGTGAATTGCAATTGAGATCTCATATTTACAACTGTTTAAATCTTAGGGAAATTTTTAAGACCTAATTGTCATTAAGTTAATTTCTTAGGACATTAATGTCATCCTCTCTCTCTCTCTCTCTCTCTCTCTCTCTCTCTATATATATATATATATATATAATTGTAGCCAAATTTAAAGTACAGAAATTACCTTGGCAATTTTTTGGGGTGCAAGGCAAAGAATTGTTCAGGATAATGGTTTGATAAGTTTCTTTCAACAAATCAACAATCACTTGCTTCTCATATCCCTTGGTTTGTGAGAGATTGACCTCTACATGATGGGCTGATTTCTTTATCGGCACTTGGATGCTTCCGATCATTTCTTCCTGTAAATTCACCTTTTTCACTTTAAAATTATTCATCTATACAAAAATTAACTACAAGTAGTGCCCAATCAATAATAGATAGGCATATTATTGAGATTGATCATGTGATTAGCATTAAAATTAATAATTAATTATGTTCTTAATTTTATGATTTTATGTTCAAATAATTATGAGAAAATTAGGATCTCCTACACTATCATACAAGGAAGTTAACCTAGCGTGTAAGAGATGCAATATTTACAATTGTTTCTGTTTATGCCGATATATTGATGGAAAAGTTATTCCCTCAATATCTCTAATTAGGGCCTCTTTGTTTTTTGTTTTTAAAAATTATTTTTTGTTTGTAAAAATAAAAAAAATAAAAATTTATTTAGTTACGGGTTTTAATTTGGATTTAATTATTTTAAAACTATTTTTATTTTTTAAAAAATAGAAACAATTTTAAATTTTTTTTGTTTTCAAAATACATTATATTTGATTATTGAAAATTACATTAATTTCTATTATAAACCACTACCATTAATTATCTGTAATCATTACTATCAGTCTATTTTTCTAATTCAAAAACTATTTTTAAATTAACACAACTAAATAGATTTTTTATTTTTTTAAAAACAAAAACCAAACAAGTCCTAAAAGTCCTAATTTTTTATTTTATTGAGTCCCTGATTATAAGTCTCCTTATAAAAATTCTAGGTGTAACTAAGATATTTTTTCTAAAATGCCCCTTATAAATTATGATGTAATTTAATTGAAGTTTAAAAATGGATGCCCTTTAATTGATGGCAAAACTAGAAAGAATAAAAAAAATCTTTTCATATCGACTAAATTTCAGTATTTTCTTTGTATTTATGTTTAGATATGTTAGGACTTACTCCTTGCATCCTTATATATAAAGTATTTTTTAAAAGCTTATTTTGTTCTTAAGTATAAGAGGTGGCAATGATATTTTTTCAGTAATTAAATAATTTTACCCTTATCTTGGAAAATAGAATAGATCATTAATTATATGTTTTCCTTTTCACCATCATGATATTAATTATGATATTATTAGGGGTAAAACTGAAAAATTATTGTGTTTTTATATGAGTTCAACTAAATAATAAATTTTTATTGATATGTAGAATTCAGTTAAAAACAGTTTATATATAGAGATAAAGGGAGTATATAATTTGGAGGAATGGAGTATTATTTGTTTCAAAACTCTCTCTCTCGCCCCCCTCCCTCCCTCCCTCCCTCTCTCTCACAAATCAATCATTTCCATTTATTTAATGAATTTCGAATACTTTAAGAGCCATCAATTTAGGGCTAATTAATTAAGCATAAAACCTGAGAGAGAAGCAGCCAGAGTTCTAAAAAACAATTAAGCATTACCTTCGGTGTGAATGTTTTATATTCTTCAGTCACCTGTAACGTGGAAGCAAATTTAATTAAAATGAAGGAATGACATCAAATTTTCATTATATATACTCATTTTGATTCTATTTATCAGTCACTTCTAGTATTTTCACCCTAACAAAGTTAATGAATTTTGTCCAAAAATTCAACAAGTGTTTAATTTTATCCCCATTGAATATATATAATTTGAAAATAAAATACTAATATTTAATAATCTTCTCAACATTTAATAGGGACAAAATAGTAAAGATGGACACAATAATCATTAAGGTGTTTTGTAAATATAACTAAAACAAATACCCTCTCTCTCTCTCTCTCTAACAAGAGGAGTATATAAATATATAGACACACACATCTATATATACCTTATACATATAGACACAGACACAATACACCATACCTTAACTCCTTCATGGCCAAAAAGCTCTCGAAGCAGAGCTCGAATCATAGTTCTCTTTCCTACACCAGGTGGTCCTTCAAATATAAAATGATTATCACAAGCACTCGCCTCCTCTTTTACCTGCATGTTTCTCAAAATCAGTTTTCTATTCACTGAATTATTATATTATTAGCATTTCTCAATATATCCACAATCCTTCACTTATTTTCCTTTTCCATTATGATTTTTTTTGGCCAAACATGACTTCTTCCATTATGATTGCACTAATAATCATGAAAAATATCAATGAATTTTCACAGTTGGGCATTATAACTATGAATATGATGATTCCATTGCGGAATATAACTATATTATATGAAACAAATCAAACAATTATAATTAATTAAATCAATACACACACACATATGCTCTGATCATATCTAAAGCTAGATAACATGATGTCTAAAATTGTATAGAGCAGAACTTGATATGTTCTATTATCCCAAAAAAAAAAAACCAAGACCGTTCTTAATAGAACTAATAATTATGGAAAAAAATAAAACAGAATAAAATGTTATAAGTAAATATAATAGAAAACTGAGTATATACTTAATTTTTTTTTCAAAATTTTATCTCAAAATTGTTTCTCTTGATTTCATTATCTTCTATATCAATTATCTCACTTAAGAAAATCAATTAAAAAAAATTCTGACATTAAACACTTTCAATCTACTGAAATTATCATACATACTTGCATATGTAAAATCATTACACTCGTTTATTAATTTCTTACCTCAAGAGCTTCAACTACAACCAAATAAAGGGAAAGATTCTGCCTCCAAAATAAAAGTGCCTTATTATCTTTCAGATTTTGCATACTAATTTTATATGATGAAGCTTGAATCCAAAGAGATAGATAGCTAGATATTTAAGGAAGTGATCATTTATATTGGAACAGATCAAAAGACTTGAAGTGGCCTACCTTTGTTAGCAGCTGAGCAACAATATGTTTGTGGCATATAAACTCATATAATGCCTTCGGCTGATACTTGTTGGCCCAAACAAATTCTTTCAAGCTTATTGCTTCTTCTTCTTCCTTAATCTCCTGAGGAACATCTTTATTACTTGAAGATTCTGATGATATTATTGCAGACACTATTCTTTGTTCCGGAATATTATTGGAAACACTCTCTCTCAAGGACTTCTTGTTTATCTCCTCCTCATTGTCCAAATCATGTTCATTAGTCATGTCCTCTTCCTTATTATTATTAATCTCCAAATCCACATGAGCTTTTTCCTCTGCACTTTCTTCTGATTCTCTCTCCCCCAAAGACTTCCCATCTTCTACTTTCAGGTTCATACTCAGAGCAGTCTTACCTGTTGGTTATTAGTTATTTAGCAATTAATTAGCATATATTATGACACATGGAATTCTCACATTTAAACAGCATTGTGTATAAGAGACTTTCTGAGGCTTGATTTTAGAATATATTAATGAGAGAGAGAGAGAGAGAGAGAGAGAGAGAGAGAGAGAGGCGCATACATTACATAGAGTTGTTGCGCATTCCTGAAAAATACTAGTTTTGTCTGAATTTATAAGAACTTTTTTTCGAAAATTATGCATACCAATGAAATTCCTTAAATACAATTTAAGTTTTAATTTTTTTTATAAAAATTCGAAAATACCATTCTTTAATAAGAGAGAAAGGAAATAAAATTTATTTAAGAAATAAAATAATCAGGAGTAACATTAGACTAATCATTATTAATGAAATCTTATTTTTTTTCAAACGTGTTATATTAGGGATTACTATATTATCTCCAACAATGTTTTATAAAATTGAACACAGGAAGTAACTTTTATTTGACAAAAATAAAAATATTAAAAATTAAAAATATTAATTGCTTTTAACTAACCTTTTTTTCTTTTAATGTTCATAAGTTAGTTATTTGTTTCTTATATATGAGACTGTGGATGCTGGCTGTGTCTACATTCAAATGTGGAAACTTTTCCCTTCCAATGTACTTGAGAAAATGACAATAAAATCCTCTTAAATTATATAAATAATAATTTGATCTTTTAAAATATCATAATTTCACTAAAGTCTCTAAGAACTCTTGTGTCAATAAATTTTAAAATGAACATATCATTTTATACATATCAAAAATAACAAGTCACAATCACAATTTTTGTTTAAGGAATAATAACTTTTGTTTTGTGAATTACAAAAGTTGTTCAAGAAATCACAACTTATCAAGTGTAATTTTATTATTAAAAAATAAGTTGCAATCACAACTTTTGCTTAAAAAAATAATAACTTTTGTTATGTGAATCACAAGAATTAAATAAGAAATTACAATTTATTAGTATAATTTTTATTATTAAAAAATAAATTTTCAAAATAATAAATCTCATTCATAACTTTTGTTTGAAAAATAACAACTTTTATTTGAAGAATCACAATAATTGAATAAGAAATCACAACTTGTTAATAAGACTAAAATTATCTTTTCACTTTAAAGTTTATTAATACAGAGGTCTCTAGAAATTTTAATGGAATTATGATATTTCAATGGACCATGTTGTCATTTATATAATTTGGGTGGATTTCATTGTCTTTTTCCCAATATACTTTCTTCCAACCAAACGTGCATGTAAAAGAACAAAAGACAAAGAAAGTTTAATTAAATTTGAGTCATGGAAAACATCTTTTACTTTCTCCTATTTTTCTCAATATTTATTTTGATCGAAATCATCGATCTTACCTCATATAAAACATTTGGAGGGAGAATCGTTGAAGATTCTTACGCTTTTTTCCTAGTATAATTTGGATTAAAAAACATTTTTACTCCTCAACTATTTGCTGAGGAACATCTTGTATCAACTTTAATGTAGTGCAATTTTTCCATTCAACATTTAAAAATAGTACATTAAGCATCTTATCATGAAAAAGTTAATTTTGACTCTTAGTTGACTCAAAAATTATAAAAAAAGATCCATAAAATTACACATAAGTACCCTATAAAAATAATATCAATTAAGCCTCCTAAATTATGTATAAATAAAATGATACAAATATTATTTCTTATCCACTTAAAAGGCTAAAATAGATTTTGACCAACTATTATTTTATGAACATAATCAATACTACTTTTCTTATATATAGGATATTTATTGGCAATTTTATGCGTCATTTTCTATAATTTTAGGTCTCTTTTTTGTATTCTTTCAATTAATTAATTATTAATTAAAATTAATTTTTTTAACTTTAAGTGTCTGTACCATTTTCAAAAGTTAGAAACATAATTAGTCCACACCTATTTAATGGTTTTAAACTTGAAGCACCAACTGATTTGACTGCATAAACTAAAAGGACCAAATAAAGAAGGGGCGGGGGGAAGAACCTAATTAAAAAACTATATGAAAAAACTATAAAGACCTTTTGAATTAACTTTCCCAACTTTAAAGCAAAATTACCTTCGGATGGAAACATAGGCAGGGGTGGTGGCGGCAGTGGTAGCGATGGTGACGGTAAGGGTATCGGTGCCGGGGGTGATAAGAACGACGATAAAGCACGCTGTCTTCCGGAGTCCCTCAAATCCGCCTCCTCCGCCGCCGCCGCATCGGGAACGACGTTCTTCAAAATCTCATCCTTACGCCCTAAGCACAAACCTAAGTTCATGTGGAACGCAAGGGACGACAAGTTTACAGGTCCAACACCACCATGCTCATCAAGTTTAGGAATTGCTAGAGAGTAATAATCAGTGAGAAGGCCTCTGTAATACGGACTAGACTCATACGCTGCTTCAACCTCAAGATTTCTCCACCCATAGTCATGCGATTCTAGGTTTTCTTGTCCTCCACGTCGACGAAGAGCCAGTGAGAAATCTGTAAGCCCTTTGTAGTATGGACTCTTTCTGGACCAAAACACAGTACTATTATTGTTGCTATTATGGCCAATGTTCAGATTGTACTGATGGTGGTGATTCTGCAAACCATCATCTTTGTTGTTGATAGCGAGAGATTGATCAAGAAGACCCCTGTAGTACGGACTCATCACAGACGACTCGTCGATGTTCATCTCGTGATGATGAGAACATGCTCGAAGATCATTATTATTAGGACCTTTTCTTCCGAGTCTGACCTTCATGAAAGAGTTTGAAGATGATGATGAAGAAGCTTTTGAAGTGCCACGTGACGACGCGCGTGAGATCAAGTGAGATTTGGGAGAGAGTTTTGTTTCAGAAGCTGCAAGATGGCGAAGCGGTGGGCTTGGAGGCATTGTTGCACTGATGGAATGTTAATGGTGCTTCTGTGCTGGTTGAGAAATTTGGAGAATCTGTGAGATATAAAGGGGATGGGGCAAGAGTGGGATCTGTGACAAGAAATAAAAAATGAAGAATCCATAGAAGACGATGCAACTGAGGGAATAAAACAGTTGATACGTTATGAACTATGTAAATATTAGATAATGCAGCTTTTGACTTCAGACGGTTGGCCAGCAGCATATTATATAATTATAAATAATAATGCGATGATTTAAACTATGCTAATAATTTCAATTATTGATTGGGTTATGACGTGGAAGAAATTGAATGTTAGCTTAAATAGATAGGAAGTTAAATTAAAAGAGTTAATTACCCTTACCGGGGCTACATGGAATCAAAGGTTCAAACCTTTCTAATGTATCTAGACAAAAAGAGAGTTACCCTCATTTGAGATTGGATAAGGCTTGAATCCGAAATACTTTCTTTGTTTCAATTTATTAATAAGACATTTTTAGAAGTGATTTGATATTTTAAAATATAAAACATTTTAATAAAAATAATGTTTTATTAATGATATTATTCCATTATTTCAGCCCTTAAATGAATTTCTTTCCCTCTCTTTTATAAATGAAGAGTACTTCTGGAAGTTTATAAAAATTAAGAAAGACTTTAAAAGTGATTTGATATTCCAAAATATTTGACTAATAAAAATAAGGTTTTTTTAATGATATTATTTCATTATTCCACTCCTTAATAAATTTCTTTTGGAGAATTTTAATAAAAACTTCTTAATCACACTTATTTAAATTCAAAACTCCTAAATTTTTAAAATTATATTGCAATCTAAGGGTACTGATTTGATATTAAAATTATGAGAGAAATGATAAAATTAACCCTAATTTAAATTAATATCAGAACTTCTTTATTTTACCTGTTCATTGTCTTACTTCACTTAGTAATTTATTAAAGAAATATTGTTAATTTTCCTACTAAACTTATTTTCATTTTAGATATTTAAATCATGTTAAGATAATTTTTTACTTCCTATACTGTAAGTTATTTATTTATTTACAGACTATTATTCATTGCCTGACTTTCACTTGATTTTATTTCAAGAAAATGAACAAGTAAAGTAAAGCAATTAATAATATTCAATAAGTAAATGAACAAGTAAAATAGGGTAATTAACAAGTGAAGTAGGGCAATTCTGATATTAATTTAAATGAAGGGCGATTTTACATAACAAATTAGTATTCCTTGACTGCAATGAAATTTCAGAAATTTAGGATTTTGAATTTAAATAAGTGTGGTACAAAGGTTTTTATTGAAATTCTTCCAATTTCTTTCCCACTCTTTTATAAATACTTTCTTTGTTTCAATTTACAAGACATTTTTAGAAGTGAGCTGACATTCCAAAATATAAGATATTTTTGATAAAAATAAGGTTTTATTAATAATATTATTCCATTATTTCACTCCTTAAATAAATTTCTTTCTTTCTCTTTTATTAATGAAGGGTATTCCTAGAAGTTTATAAAAATTAAGATTATATACTGTATTTAATGAATTTCATTTATATACACAAACTGGGACGGAGGGAGTAGTCTACAATACTAAATATCAAATAGTTGTTAAGAAAGAAAAATTGCTAACTTCTACCCAGAATTATTTTTACATTAATTAAGCAGATCGTGAACAATAATTACAAATTTATCATAACATAAAAAATGAAATATTCCTTCTTTTTTAAGTACAAATAGCAAAGGACAAATAGGCCATTGTATATTTTAATGGAAATAGTTTTATTGGATAATTTAGATTTTAGATTGTCACTTTCCAAGGTTTTATTTTGTAAGGTAAAAAGACTATCAAGGGAATAACAAAGAGAATATAAACGAAAATATATAGAATGTTTCTTATCGCTTAAATTTATTCTATTTTGGAAAGAGACAACAATGCTCTTTGGTTATCTGATATTTATTAGATTAAAAATAGTCTAAGAACCGAAATTAAAAGATCTTAAATTGTGAACCGAAAAGATGGGTTGGGGCTCTAATGCCCCTTGTTATTAGTTTTGGCCTCCTTTCTCAATCTTTTTTATATTTTTTATTAGTTTAATTTTTACGTAAAATAAGAGATATTTTAGTATTTTATAATCATGATTCATGAAACAGTGTAGCTTTCTATTTTTTTTTTAACTTTTTCTTAAAATGCTGATTTATTGAGAAGTTTATTTGGTCATCATGTAAAGGTTTGTTCGGTAGATTGGAAGAGGAAGTTGAGGGAATATTATTTGGTAGGATGCATGGAACGTTGATGGATTACAGACTTATTATTTTGCGACTTAGTTGATTCCATTCAAAATTTTGAGAGAAAAACTAGTAAATTACTTGCTATATAAAACAGACAAGAAAAAAAACGCTGGAAATATATATTTACACTGAAAATTTTAATTATGTGAAATTATTTTTTAAACATCTAATAATAATAATGATATCAATTTTTACTTAACGTTCTATACCTTTCTTTTTGCAGCAAATTTCTTTTATCTTCAGTTCTTTAGAATAATTTCAAAACTAATACAGGAAAAAATTTTCTTATAAATATTATCTCAAGTTCGAGATTCTCAACCATATTTTAAAAAAAAATTGAAGTTAATTCTCAAGAATCGATTTGTTAAGCACATTTTATTCCAATGACTATTGATCATTTACTCTCCTTTTTATTATGTATTATTCTTTATGCTGTCAAAACTTAAATTAAAATGTAAAAAAAAAATCACTTGTATGTCTTGAAAACATGATTAATTTTAAACTACAAATATTTTATTTTTATGTATATTATCGTTTAAGTTCATTCCTTTTAAGAGTACTAAACTTTATCTATAACAATAATTCAACAACTATACAATTGAATTTAAAATGCACAATTATTTGCAAAAAAAAAAATATTACAGTTGCCGTTGGAAACTCTTATATTGGTCATGTATTAACTAAAAAAAGATGACAATGAAAATATAAAAAATCATATATAAATTAAATTTTTTGATACACTTAATATTCAACATATTTATAATAAATTTAGTCATGGACAAAGATTATTGTTAAATATGTTGCTTCTAAATTAGTTAAGATTTCTAAGAGCATGCGTTGCTTCAATAAAATTAAACTTAATTAGATATGTACATAAACATGCTTGGTTGTTTGCCACTCATCGATCCTAATATTAATCTAGTTTTTGGACAACCACAACTTAGCTTCCTCAAGCAGGTCCTTTTTTATAAGTTTTTTAGAAGAAGAAGAAGAAGTAAGAAGTACTTAGCGTCCTCAAGCAGGTCCTTTTTTATAAGTTTTTTAGAAGAAGAAGAAGAAGTACTTAGCTTCCTCAATCGGGTCCTTTTTTGTAAGTTTTGAAGAACCTTTTTTGGTCAAAAAATATAAAAAGTTTTGTTGGTTAAGATGTTTTTTACCTCTAACCCTTTAAAAATTGTAAAAGGAGTGATTATGCTTTGGAAAGGAGTAATTGGCTTATGCTTTCTAATATATAAACGGAGACAAAAGTGGAACATTGAGCTACTTTTAACACCATAATTTAATTGAAAACATTTATTAAGATACTAAAAACTAGATTGGTTGATAAGCTAGTCAAGGCCATAATTTAAAGGTCAATGGTTCAATGAATAGGCCTGGGTTATACTAGTCATTATCAAAATATTATAATTTAATTAAAATATACAAAAATATTCATAGATAACCTGAAAAGAGTAATAATTAAATAAAAAGGTGTTAATCTACTTATAAATGGAACATTTATGCAATAAATCACACATAATCCAAACAAACAGAGTTATTAAAGTACAAATATAACTAAATGTTTTTTTTTCTTGTTTTACAAACTTAACAATTATGTTATCTCAGAATTCAGACTCAACAAAGAGAAAAAAAATATTAAATTTAACTTAGTTGACCCATTCAAAACTCTTGTCTAGACTAGTCAGGAGATTGGTTCACTAATCTAATTAACCAGCTTGAATTGTGTTTTAATTATGCCACGCATCAATCCTATATTATAAAAAGAAACTCATTAATTCATGGCATTTGTTGAAATATTTTGATGATGATAGGAATATTAGCTCCCATATAAGAAACTATATATATCGAATGACACTCATACTTCATTCTTTCGAATTCTCTCCAGGTGTGGTGCCTATCCAAGTGGAGAAAGATAGAGACAAAGGTTCAGTGGGTCCCTCCCGACAAGTGGGGCCTACCAACTCTGTAAAACGCTCCTCCCTCAGCCTCAGAGAAAAATCTGTAAGCCCTTTGTAGTATGGACTACATGACGATGAAAGCAAGAGATGATTCTGGTGACGACTTTGAGACTTATCATCGTTGATAATGACGAGAGATTGATCAAGTAAGCCTTTGTAGTATGGACTTAACACACAGTACTTATGGTTGTGCTGATGATTCTGCGAGCCGCCATGTTCCTCTTCTTCGTAGATAGCCAGAGATGGATCAAGAAGACCCTTGTAGTATGGACTCACCCAAGTTCTTTGATCAGTGCTTTTTCTTGTAAGTTTGAGCTTCTCAACAGTACTGTTAGAAGATGAAGGCTTTGAGGAAGATGATGGAGGGCTAGACATTGAACTGAAAGAATGTCGACAATGATGATGCAACGTTAATGGTGAAGAAGAAGATGTAACATCTCTGAGAAGTATATAAAGGAGTGCGAAATAATTAAACGATGAATCCGAAGAAGGTGATGAGATTGAGAGAACAAAATGCATCGAAATGTTATAACAACTATGTCCTTGTGGTATAACACTTAAAAAAGAAATAAAATAAAATACACTTTAATCTCATAACTTTATATGAAATTTCATTTTGGTCCCTAAATGTCTCGGATCTGCATGGACGATGAGTGGAAAATTGCCTTCGATGGTCAACCGATAATTAGTAGTTTTCGATTACATTTCTCTAACTAGATAAAAGCTTGATTTGGATTAAAAAAAATGAGAAGAAAATATAGAGAAGAGAAAATTAAGAGAAAAATTTTCAAAAATGATAATTTTTTTTATTACTATTTTTTAGAATTTTTCCTTTTAATTTTGTTGTTTCTCTATATTTTTCCTCATCCAAACAAAGAGTAAGAATTTCGGCAAAAAAAAAACTAAATAAAGAATTTATTGCAAGGATCGTGTGTATTTGTATATATATAACCATCATAAGATATGTCATATTTAATATCTAAACATATCTCGAATAAAATCACACCTATCCTCAATAGAAAAAAATAAAAAATAAAGGAATATAATCAGGTAAAAAAAAACGGAAGATAAAAAAAGGTGATGAGTATATACAGCTAATTTGAAACTCAACTTTCAGAATTTACAACTTGAGATTTTCAAGATTTACAACTGAGATGAGATATGTTGCCAATTGTATAAAGAAAGGTGTTCTAGTCCATATAATATTTTTTTTTAGGAAAAAAAAAATTCCTTAGTCCTCAGTATTTTCATAAATTGATGGCCCCTAAATGTAATTAATTTCCAAGAGTGATCCCTGAATCTCATGTTCCCTTAAGAAATCAATCTTTTCCCCTTGGTTAGAGTTGGGTTTGGGTTCTTTACTGGGCCATTCCCAGCATCCCGCCAGGCCCATGCAATAATAAATATGAGTCCCTCTGTAGGAATGATGAGTTGCATATCTGGTTATCTTTATTCGAATGATCATACAATCGTAGTTATTAAAACTTGAGATTTTTTTTTTTTTTTGGTGTCAATAACAGCATCGTCTATAAGAATATTCATATATAAATATACGAAGACACAGTAACATACACATCAACCCGTCTTATATATAAATATATCTGAATAATATAATATTTTAACGATTCATATGATAGAAAGTGAATGAATTTACATATATCTGCTTAGATATATTTTAATAAATGCAGTGATTCAATCATGTCTTTGATTAGCAATGTTCTAATCATTAATGTTATTTGACAATAAACAACACAGAAGATACTTATTCAACTTTTTAATTTTAATTTTTAAAAAATACTTTTAATTCTTTTAAAAAAATGAATGTAAATCTGACGGTAATTTGCTTTGTTTATTATCAGGAAGGTTCACTACAACCGCACTCGTTTTATTCTATAACACTACAATGGCACTTGAAATTTATTAATCATATAATTAAGTTGATCGCAAGTTACTTATGAAACACCCATAAGCAATGTTTTCTTAACTTTCTTTTTAAGTACAAAATATTCAAATTACGTATGAAATGCTCGTCAGCCACAGGAGCCCCAGTATAAGTAGATTTTACTTTTGCAATTTGTTTGTTCCTAGATAACATTATACAAGACAAATAAAAAAATTGAAACACAAATCAGAAATATATATAGAAGAATTGATTGATTGATTATGGTTGCCAAGGTCTCTACGGTTCATGGCACTTATCAGGGCGAAAGCAGAATTTTTAATGAAATGAGCGGAGATTATAAAAAGCATACACGATAAATATTTCAACTTGTTTACAAGGGACCTACAGAGTAGTGAAGTTGGCTGCTTTCATGACAGTATGAAGGAGCACGTTCATGAATTATAGGATCAAAAGAAGTGATGTCGTGCGTGCAATTATGTGCGTGCTCTCTTTGCAATTAGGTCTGCGCAAGTGAGGCCTTCTCTCTGGGCATAAAGAGTTCAAATTCTGTCAGCTTCATGGGGTCAAGCTTGATCTGTTGGATGATATCCCAGAATGGGTTGTCTGGAGTGCCACCTCGAACAATGAGATTCAAGGCTTCAAGAGAGTAGTGAACATATGAAAGTGAGAAATATGACTTTGTTCCCATATGTCCACACCTGTTTGCTTCTAGGTTGGAATACTTGCGAGCTAAAATTGTTGAAATGACTGTGTCTTCCATTAGTTCGTGTACACAAAGACTTTTGAAGTGGTGGTGATTTGGAGCCTTCCCTTCAAAAATAAATATGCATCTTGAGTTCCACAGCAGCCAGCAAATTGAGCTAAAAACTTGATACCATCGCCAGCTATTGAGATTATTAGGAATCATTTTCTGTTTTAGGTTCCTGCTTATCCAAACCTGCAAATCACCACTAAAAAAAGAGGAAAATATGTTAGGATTAAAAATACACTCCCACACCTCTCTGGCAATTTTGCAGTCTCTCAAAATATGAAGGTTGTTTTCCTCTCTCTCACATAAAAGAGAGGATAAGTAGTTGTCACACATAAGGATGAGCAGGCAAGTGACGTGGAAACTAGCATGAACATTACATGTGGACATGCTCAGTTGACGGAAATGTCAGGAACAGTGCATAGAAGCACATGCACATGTAGAGTCACATGGAAGATGCGGGAAGCAAATGAGGGATAAAATATTGTTACAAAAAGAGTATTTGCAATGATTAGATGGTTATGATATTATGATTGCTCTCTTCCCTTTTTGTTATTTTCTTTTCTCTCTGAATTTCCTCTGTTACTGTTATCCTCTTCCTATTAGATCTCCTTCTTGTAGACATCATTGAGACAACTGTGACTTTGGTTTTATCATCATAATATTGGCATTTTTGGATATTCTTTTGTGTGTTTTAGTTTGTTAATTGCAATGATGACAAACGTGTTGTTGTTGAGTGGAAGCGATGGCAAAGAACACACGGTTAAAAGAACTGACTAATGACATGAGAAACACACTAGGCAAAATGTAGATTCAGTAGGAGATGATTGATAGGATGGAGAGTGCTAGCAACGTACATATGGAACGCTTAGAATCTGCCATGAGTGACCTTTTGAAGGCCCCCAATCCAAAGCATGACAAGCTTAAAGCTACCTTCAAAGTTATGGCCAATAGTCAGAATTCAAGATTCGAGAAGATGGAGGCATCATGTAAATGATTGAGAAATGGTCCCAACATGCTGAATAGACAAAGATGTCAGGATAATTTGATTCAAGTAGTGGGAGATTTGTTTCGAATCAACAACGCCAAATAAAAATTGATTTCCCATGATTTGATGGCATTAACCCCTATAGATGGATCTTTCATATAGAGCAATTCTTTGCTCATATGACCCCTCCATAATAAATCATCTTAGCTTTTATCAACATGAAAGATGCTGCCATTCCATGATTCCAGATGATGCTCAAGTGTAATCTTATAACTACTTGGGAGAGTCTGACCACAACATTGGAAGAACATTTTGGCCTACTGCATTATAGCACCCTCATTCACATCTATTTAAGTTGACACAGGAAGGTTCATTAGAAGACTACCATTAATAATTTATGACTCTGGAAAACCAAATAGAAGGTGTGGCAAAAGAAGCATTACTTGACTGTTACATCAAGGGATTGAAACCTAAAATTAGGAGAGAAGTAATTGCACGGTCTCTTAAGACATCATTAAAGGTGGTGGGATTCCAAAGTTGTTCCATGACAAAGGAAACTAGAGCTCATGGGGATACAGGGCTAAGAATAGTGTTGCAAACATTGAGAGTGCCATTTCATAGCCATCGAAGATGAGTTCTACTACTAAGCCAACCACACATTCATCTCCAAGCACGAATGCATCCATTGGTTCAAGCAAACTATCGTCGGTGTCACTGCTACTAATACCCCCTATTAAACCACTAGTTGCTATTCAAAAAATTTCTCCCACAGAAATGTAAATATGATGAGAAAGGGGTTTATGCTATACATATGATGAGAAATTCTCCCCCAGCCATTAATGTGCAAACAACCAATTCATGTGGCTCCAAAATGAAGATGAAGAGACACCTAAGCCACAACCTTTGCCATCATCTGATCCACCTGATAGAGAAAATACGACAACCTTCCATCACATATCCTTGCAAGCATATAATGGAACAGCAAGAAGAACAACAATATGCTTTTCAATCACGATCATATGAATTGTCATTCAGGTACTATTGGATGACGGGAGCTCTGATAGCTATGTCCATCCACAAACTATGAACCATTTGAAAATTTCAATTAAAACTATAAGGCCCATGAAAGTCTTAATGGGACAAGGCAAATTATAGAGGGTATGGGCCTAATCTAAGATTTGCCAATTACTATCAATGGACATATTATTTGGGTTGCTACTTTTGTCCTTGATATTGTGGGCTCTAAAATTGTAATAGGATCAAATTAGTTAGCCACTTTGGGCCCTCACATGGTAGATTATAACAAGGCTACCACCAAATTCTTCAACCATAACCAATTTGTTACATTAATAGGTAGCAAGGAGGCCCAATACTCAACAGCTCAGTATCACCACTTCTACTATTTGTAAGAGACAGGATCTTTTAATGAACTATAACTATTACACTATATGAAGATTGATGATGTGAGCAACATCTATACTCCTAATCTTATTCCAACTGAGATAAAAACATTACTTAAGAAATACAAAACTGTATTTGAAATGTCTCACGAGCTACCACCTCCTCGTGCATGTGAGCACAGGATTGTATTACTGCCAACAATAGGGCCATTAAAAGTATAGCCACACCAATACCTCTTCAATCAGAAGGCAAAAATTGAAAGGATGGTAGATGAACTTCTCTAAGATGGCTTTATACAACCAAGTGTATAAATGGGTAGTAGAAAGGCCTAATGCTCAATGGCTCAATATCACTACTTCTACCGTTTGCAAGAGACAGGAGCTTTTAATGAACTATACGTGCTATACTATATGAAGCTTGATGATGTGAGAAACCTCTACACTCCCAATCTTATTCCAATCGAGATGAAGACATTGCTTGAGATATATAAAACTATATTTGAAATGCCTCATGAGTTACCACCCCCTCGTGCATGTGACCACAGGATTATATTACATCTAGGAATAAGGCCATTGAAAATATGGCTATATCGGTACCCTTTTCAGTTAGAAGGTAGAAATTGAAAGGATGGTAGATGAACTTCTCCGAGATGGCTTTATACAGCTAAGTGTCAGTCCATTTTCATCCCTTGTGTTACTAGTTAAAAAAAAAGATGGCTGTTGACATCTATATAATGATTACAAAGAATTAAATAAAGTGACAATCAAATGTTCCTTTATGATGCTAACAGTCGATGAACTTCTAGATGAGTTAGGAGATTCTAAATATTTTTCCAAGCTTCACTTACATGCTAGTTATCACCAAACATGGACGTACCTAGATGATCGTGAGAAGACTGCATTTAGAACTCATTAAGGTCTTTATGAATGGCTGATGATGCCGTTTGGCCTCACAAATGCATCGGCCACCTTCCAATCACTAATAAACTCAGTTTTTAAAGCTTATTTACGTAAATTTATGCCCATATTTTTTGATGATATATTGATTTATAGCACATCATGGTCTCAGCATCTTGAGAACATTGCACAAGTACTGAAGTGGTTAGTTGTGAACTAATTGTTTACCAAACTTTCTAAGTGTTCCTTTAGGTAAACGCAAGTGGATTATCTCGGCCATATAGTTATGTCACAGGGGGTGTCAAGGGATCCCACAAAGGTCTTGGCAGTTCGTCAATGGCCTATACCACATAATGTCACTCAGTTATGAGGCTTCTTAGGCTTAACTAGGTATTATCACAAATTTATATTCAATATGAAAACCTTAAGAGCTCCCTCACCAAACTACTGTAGAAGGATGGATTTGTTTGGACAAAAAAGGCACAAGCAGCATTTGAAAGGTTGAAGCAAGCTTTAATAGAAGCCCTTGTGTTAGCTTTACCTAAATTTTCAATACCATTTATTGTTGAAATAGATGCTTCTGGTAGTGCTATTGGGGTTGTGTTAAGCCAGAACGGGCATCTAATCGTGTATTTCTCTAAACAACTCTCACCTCGGATGCAAAAATCTATATATGTTCTAGAAATATTCGCCATTATATAGGTTGTCGCCAAGTTCCACGATTATCTTTTTGGCCACCCTTTTGTAATTCACACAAATCAAAAAAGTCTTAAGCATCTTGATCAATAAGTATTGCAAACACCTGAGCAAGAACAATATCTCTATAAGTTACTAGGTTATCAATTTACAATTAAATATAAACCTAGTAAAACTAACTTAGTAGCAGATGCATTGTCATGTGTCACCTTAATGGCTTTACAACAAATTCATTCCTCTTAATTTGAAGAAATAATAAAGGCAGCACAATACTCTCATTAACTTTGACACGTTCAACAGCAACTTTCTAGTCAACCTACCTCCTTTGATGGGTACCATATACGAGATGGGGTACTTTATTTTTATAATTGAGTAGTTGTTCCTCCTAATAATGCCATACTTATTCAAAACATTTTGCAAGAGTTTCATTCTTTAGTGATTGGCAGACACACAAGAGTCGTACAAACTTTTCATTGATTGGCTGCTAATATGTATTGGTCTCATATGTGACAAGATGTGCACACTTTTTATATAGGAATGTCAGATTTGTCAAAGGGCTAAAGTTGCTCAAGTAGTACCGGTGGGTCTTCTGTGTCCACTACCAATTCCTGATCAAATTTAAGAGTCTATAGCAATGGATTTTATTACAACTATCCCTTAATCATGACAATATATGGTCATTATAGTGGTAATTGATAGGCTTTCTAAGTGTGCGCACTTTGCCCCTCTTCGAGCCAATCAACAAGTGGCCAAACTATTTCTTGCTTAGGTGGTTTACCTCCATAAAATGCCATGTTCCATTATTTTTTATCGAGACAAGGTTTTTACTAGTAACTTTTGGCATGCTCTTTGTATGTTACAAGGTGTTCAACTTCACATGAGCTCTAATTACCACCTTAAAATTGATGGTCAATTGAAAGCTTTAAATCAATGTGTTGAAATGTACCTCTGTTGCTTTGTTCACGATTGTCCTCGTCGATGGCTTAAATTCTTGCCTCAGGCTGCGTTTAGTTATAATACTACCTTTCATTCTTCTATAGGCATGACACCCTTCAAGGCTATCTATGGTAGAGACCCACCTTTACTCATTCAAGACTACTCTGTTTTAAACACTCCACTCGATCTGCATGCACAACTTCATGACTGTGATAACATCATTACTTCTTTGAAAGTAAATCTTCTACATGCTTATACGTGTATGGAGCAATTTGTTGATCAACATTGTCAATTTGATGAATTTTAAGTTGGTGATTTTGTTTTCATTAAGCTTCAACCATATCAACAGTCATTGGTTAACCTTAGGCGACACCAAAAATTGGGCCTTAAGTTCTTTAAGCTTTTCAAGGTGATTCAACATACCAGTCAAGTAGCTTATTGTCTGGAACTGCCTTCCCAAACCTACATACATCCAATGTTCCATATCTCTCTCCTCAAGTTTTGCTATAGACTAACAAATATAGCTTATGTTTCCCTACCTCTACTTACAAATGAGTCTGGCCTAATGATTGGATCTATGGAGGTCCTTCAGTCTAGAAAACTTCATCACAATTCTTCTGTTAGATAGGGAGGCACAGTGGAAGATTAAAATTTTAAAGTCCCTATCCTGATATGGACCAAACGAACTCGTTTAAGTCAAGGTGGATAGAAGAGTTACCTTTTAATTTTTTGAAGTGGCGCACGTTTAGATCTCAGGAGCTAATAATATAGATCTGCTCCCTCTACTGATATCCACATAAGCAACTCTTTAACTCGAATAGCGTGCTAGTGCTCTCAGCGTCTATTTTTTTTTAACGTTAATTTTCCTTTCTATAGAGTATTTCATGGCTCTCAAAGTGTTTTTACATTTAGAACTTTTCTAACTCTCTCATCCTTCATAAAGGACATCCCTATCTATATATAGTATATAGATAAGGGTTTTCGTGTTTCACTTAAAAGCCCACAAAAATTAAATTAAATTTATCTTATAAATTTAATTCATAATATCATATCTAATTTAAATTTATCTTATAAATTTAAATTATAAAAATGACATGATATTCTCTCATATCATATTAGTTATTAAATTTAATCTATCATATAAAATTAAATTTAAAACAAACATAACATAACATAACATAACATAACATAATATATACATATACATATTATATTATATATATACAAATATATATATACATATATATTTCAAATATATATATATATTATCTATATTTAATTTTTATATCATATACATATATCATATATATATATATATATATATAAAAATATATATATATATAAAATTATATTTATATTTTATATTTCATATAAATATATAAATATATATAAATTTATCAAATAAATATTTAAATATTATATATATATATATATATAATTCATTCACCCTATATTACATTCATTGAATCTAGACATTCTAGATTTAATGAACTTGGACATTATAGCTCAAGTTGGGCTGTTCTTGTGTGTGACCCTGTAGACCCATATGAAATTAACAATAGACTAATTACGCTATTAACCCACAAGTTACAAGTAGCATCTAGCAAGACATTGCAACTACCCAATTCATATAGGGATCAATGATCCGATATAACCTATCATGTAGCCATATCACATTTCTTTTGTCACACGATATTTTGATCAAGTATGAGACATGGAATTATCATTCTCCTTTACCTGAATGTTACTTTCTCGATCTCTGAGCAGACTGACAGTAGCAATAGAAAAACCCTTTTCATTGTAGTATGGCCATACATTTTCTCAGTCTTACTCATCGAAGGGCCCAATAATATTTCTCACTTAATGTGAAGAACAAATTCCATCTTGACCACTCATATTCCTCTACATGAATATCATTAAACTCAATCACAGCCTTTATGATCACCCGATCAAAGGTGACTTTTGATTAGGTCAAAGTTCAGTGGTCATCATGTAGGCATTCATGATGATCTCAGGTCAAAGGACTAGTGATATAGTTACATACGAGATAAGCTTATGACTTGTACTATGCAGCTTTCTCATAGCGAGTCAGGCCAGCACCTTATACTCTTTTAAGTGCCTATCTTTATAATTAATCAAAGTCATACTAGTCTTATTTCATCTATGATCCCTTAAAGATGACCGACTAGGGACATTTAGGACAATCACTATAGTTTGTTTAAGGATACAGTTATCATATTGAACATGCAATTGTTATGAGAATAAAAGAGAAATTCATTAAATAGCAATATGCATAGTACAATGATTGACCTTATGGCACAATTTCTAACATCTTGCTGGTCAACACAAGTTCTAGTTAACTAGGATGGATTAACTGATCCAACTTGGGAGGATCTTCATTCGTTCCTCTATGAATATCTTGTCTTTGACCTTAAAGGCAAGCTTGCTATCTCAGAAAGGGGCCATGTCATACATGAGGATGAGCAAGCAGGTAACGTGGAAACTAGCATGAACGTTGCATGTGGGCATGCTCAATTGACAAAAATGCTAAGAATGGTACGCAGAAGCATAAGCACACATAAAGTCACATGGAAGATGTTGGAAGCAAATGAGGGATAGAATATTTTTATAAAGAGAGTATTGCACAATGATTAGATGGTTATGATATTGTGATTGCACTCTTCCCTTTCTGTTATTTTCTTTTCTATCTAAATTTTCTCTGTTACTGTTATCCTCTTCCTGTTATCTCCTTCTTGTAGATGCCATTAAGATGACTTTGACTTTAGTTTTATCATCATAATACTGGCATTTCTAGATATTCTTGTATGTGTTTTAGTTTGTTAATTGCAATTGTGATAGTAGTCATCAGTGAGATTTCTTTAAACTTTAAGGTGGTTAATAGGAAGTCCATCGTGGAAGACTTGCCATAGAAAGATCTTGATTTTCTCTATATTGTTGTATTTTTATAGATACTTCTAAAAATGTTCCTGTTGAAACTGATATTGATGTCTAATCATATTATAAGAAACTTTGACTAAAAAGCAATTATTTGAGGCATTTCTCTAAATGAACAAGTCAAATCCTTGATGAATCTGGGTTCTCACTAAGGTTATAGTTCAAACAATTTCAAGAGGAAGAAATTGTTGATATTGAGAAAGATTCCAAGATTCATCATCATTAAGGAAATCAAAAACTTTGGCATTACCTGCTATTAAAGTTCAAATGATGAATTAAGGGCTCTTCTAAAGGGCACTACTGGTCCACTAAAAGGATATGGAGGAGCCATTATGAATCTTCTTACCAACACCAAGCATGAATTGGTCCTAAACCTCAGAGATACTCTTCTAAATGGCTGAAGATTATAAGTATTTCCTATGAGACTAAGCTTCTTGAGGATTCCAGTTATATTCATCTTATAAAAATTTAATCCAAAGTATGTCAGGTTTAGTTAGGAGATACCAACACAATTTGAAAATGAAGGCTTGGCTTTAACTCTAAAGTTCTTTGATACCCAAATCTCCATGTTGTTTGCCCTTAAAGAGTTGGTTCCAACAATTAATGAAGCTTTTTGGCCCCCAAACATTTATTCAAGAAGAATTCTCTACAAAGATTTTATATGGTAGAGATGATCCCCTTACGCAAAAGGAGGGCTTGCATGAGATGACTCAGGATAGCCCCAAGGATGGCCTTAATCAAAATTGAACAGCTTGCGATGTTTAAATATTTTCCTTTCCATATTAAGAGTTTTTCTAGATCTTAATGTTGACAAGATATCTTTGGTGAGATGACCATGGTTAAGGGGAGCACCTAAATATTTTCCCAGATCTGAGGTCAAGCCAATACCAAGTTTTTGGCTGAGTTCAAAAGCCTTGCTAATATGTATGTGGGGAGAGCAGAACACTTTTTATTTATTTAGGTTGATCTTATGACCAATAGGAAGGCTAAATTCACACATGACTACTTTGATCAAATTCATTTGGTTAGCAGAAGCTTCAACAAAGAGGAATAAATCATTTGTAAAGAAAAGATGTGAGATGGCAAGACCTATGGAGGTAAATTTCAAAGGATTCTAGTACTTTATTTCAACAAACCAATTGATGAAATGTCCAATCCTCTCCATGTATAAGACAAATTTCTAGAGATTTAAGGGATCTTCTTGTCTAACTCCCCTTAAGGGTTGAAAAGATTGTGTTTTGTTACCATTCCAAAGAATCTTCAAAGTCGTAGAAGTAATAGAACTCATGATAATATTGATGAAATGATCATTAAACCTAATGGATTCTAATGTTTCTTGGATAAAGTCCTACTTAAGTCTATCAAAGGCCTTTTCCAGATCCATTTTAATGGCAATGTACCCTCTTTTATTCTTCTTTGACCTTATGGTGAGGATGGCTTATTGTGCCAGGATGACATTATCACTACTCTGACTACCGGTAATAAAGCTACATTCATGGGGATCTATAAGGAAATTCACATGACTCCTTAATCTATTAGCCAACACTTCAGTGGCAATTTTGAGGTTGCAGAAAGAGATAGGATAAAATTCCTTCACAATAGTGGGGTTGTCTACTTTCGACAATACGACAATATTAGCATGGTTGATTTCTACCATTTTCCTAGGATTGGAGAAGACTTCTTTAACCATAATATAGATTTTTTTTCTTAACATGATTCCATTGGGTTTAAAAGAAGTGTGATTGTAGGCCATCCGATCTAAGATCTTTGAAATCACCCATAGAGAAGGTCATGTTCTTAATTTCCAGATCAATGACATCATTTTGAATGAAATAAAGAGCCTCAGTGCTCAATATGGGGAAATTTACATTAGGGCATCCCTTATGAGAAGTGCCATCAATGCAGTAAAGATTTTCATCATAATCAAGTGCCATCTCCTTTAAAGAATTATGATTGTGAATCCAAACCCTTTCTTCATTCATGAGATAATTGATTAAGTCTCTCCTCCTTCTAAAGTTAATTGAAGAGTGGAAAAATTTGGTGTTTTTGTCCCCAAATAGAAGCTAATTTTGTCTAGATTTTTGCCACCAAAGAAACTCCTCTTGTGTAATAAGCTTGTTATATTCTTTCTAGAGAGATTGTTCTAATTTGAAAAGGCCAATTTTGTTTTTAGAGCATGTGAGTCTGTCAATTCACTCCAGAATTTTAGGTATATTCTTTTTCTTGAGAGGAATATTACCTAAAGTTTGTTTATTCCATCAGGTAGCATTTGAAGAGAAGGATTGGATTCCCTCTAGCCAATTTCTATCAATCCAAGACTCTTAAAGAACAATGTTGTGGAACCCCTCTTCAATAGACCAGGAAGCATTATAGCTAAAATGCCTCGTGGAAGTTTTCTTGGGAGTGTGACCATAATTAGAGAGGACAACGACACAACGATTAGATTTGCATTTCAAAAGGTAAAAGGCCTTAAGAGTAGGAAATGAATCCACCCAATCATCATTGCAAAATGACCAATCAAACCTCTCCTTGATGCCAAGTCTTTCCTAAGAGAAAAAGTCACCAACAACAAATAGTCTAATAAGTCTGAAGTTGTAGATGTAGAAGTTGAAATCATCTATAGAATGCTAACTTGTTTATATTCAATTTTATAAATAGAGCCCTCTCAGACTTTGAATTTATTTTGCAAACCTAAAGATCTTAAGTGTAATTATCTTTTGATATCAAATGACAAAAATGCTCCTGATTTTTTTTTAAACTATAAAAGGCCCCTAATTTAGAGAAGGGAAATCAGCATGTGCAAAAACCCAAAGGAAAAGGGGACGGAAGCAAAATAGGGCCCACTTAAGCAACATTGTGGTAAACAAGACAAAAAAATATGTATTTATTCTGCAGGCTTACAAACTTTTAAGTGCTATTATCTTTTGAGATCAAATGATGAAAATACCCCTCATTTATTTTATTTTTTTTTAACTTTAAAATGCCCCTAATTTGGAGAAGGGAAATCAGCGTTTACAAGTACAGTCTATCACCCAAAAGCAACGAAAGCAAACTAACGTGAAGAAGAAGGGAAGGATGAAGCGAAAAATCTAACGTCCCCTTTGATGATTTTTTTTTTTTTTTGAAAAATTTATAAACGTTCTCTTTCTCTACCAAAAAAAAATTATAAACATTAAAATATTATAAATTTATGACTTTTCATATATAAGTAAAGAGAAAAACATAATCACTTATTCTTATAATTTCATCAAATTTTACTTTTTTTTCTTATAGTTTTTTAATTATTTTCAATTCTTATAGTTTCAGTAAAATTGTATAACATTTGTTATTTAAATTTCTATAACTTTTGTGTATTGAGTCCTTATAAAAACTAAAAATATTAAAAAAATTAAGAAACTAAAAGTAAATTTAAAATTATAGATATTAATAATTTTGTTTTCTCGAATTAAAATAATGTAATTTTGTGTATTTTTATTCAACTTTAATCTCAGCTTCGTGATTTTGGCTCCAAAAATCCACCTGAGAATCTCTCAATATCAGGGCAGCCAATAGCATCCTGCCATGGCATGATCCCCCAGATACGGACCGGAATCAAAACGTCTTTCTTTGTGCGTTCCACCTTACTTTGTTACCGTTTTTTACATGTCCTTGATAGGAGGAAAAATGTATTTTCGCTTGATAGGAGGAGAAAATAAGAAAGAAAAAATGAGGGAGAAAAAACACACAAGGCACCAAGACACGTATATATTTATACTTCCTTCGATCCTATCTAAAAATCACATTTTAAAAAATTTATTTAATTTTATTTATAAGTCGCGGAATGTTTTTTTTAATAATATTTGAAAAATATTTTTAAAGTTAACCTTTATGAGAAAAAAAATAATATGACATTATTTTCTGATTTTTTTATATAAATACATATTTAAAATTTTACATACTTTTAGTTTTTATATTTTTTTATACTGATATTGATCTGGTTGATAGAAATGACTTGTGAAGAGGATCGGAGAAGTAATATGGGGACCGACATATATAGTTTGTGTTAAGAAGTTGTCTTTAAACAGTGCGAAGAGATTTGAGAGTAAAAAGAACAGGCTGTCTCAGGAATTAGGATAGACCCGGGCAAGTGAAAAAGCGTAAAGGAAGGAAGTTGATGCAAACTGTTGCGCTCATGACTCGGGTTGGTGCTCGCTCCTTCATTTCCAGTTCCCTCGCTTGAATATATATATATATATATATATATATATTTTGGGGTTCGGTTGTTTTTTTTTTTTTTAATATTTGTTGAGCGGACATGTAAATAATAATGGGTAGGATAAAATTGAGTCGGGGCAGGCAGACAAGGGCACAACAACATTTGGTGAAAGGAGATCTAGTTTTGCAGGAACGCGAGGGCAGTGGAGGCCCCCACCCACGCTTGCCGAGCGAGCCAGCCAGCCAGCCGTTCAAAACTGCAAGCATGTACATTCTTCACCTTATTTAACCAATTTCAAATATATATATCCCTTGCTCGCTCGTTCATCACATGAATCTGTCATTCAAAACGAAATTGATCGCTGAGTCTGTGATTTAAGTCAGAGAAATGCGATGAGAAAACAGAATGCTTTGACGCAAGCTCCGAGCTGAGGTGCGCAATAAAAATGGTAAAAATGATTATCGTGTTCAGATGTAGTTAAGAAAATTTCAGAGGATGGCGTACGGCCTAATGCGCGTGGGATGAGGAAAGCGAGAAGGCATCGGTTCCGACTCCAATTAAGTATTTGTTAAATTAAGTATCAGTCGTGATTAGATCTCCATTTTCGTAGCACTATTAATTCATCATCTTTTCTTCTATTGGAATTTTTAATTTTTTGAATTTTTTTTTTATTTAATCCTAGAGCATAGTAGTCTTGTGGTGTTAGATAGCGGGGCTAAGCCTAAACGTTATTGTTTGCAGGCAAATTCACCGTTTTTAATGGATAAAACTTAGTTTTATAAAACTTTAGATCTTAACGGACAAAAATTAAAAAGAAAATTAATCTTTTAAGTCTTCTAACTTTTAAGTCACTTATAACTCAATCTCTCAATTATGACTCGCTGTGACTCAATCCCTCAACTATAACTTGCATATAACTCAATCCCTTAACTTTTGAATCACTTACAAATTAGTCCCTTAACTTTTGTTAATTTTTTTTTCATGTTAACTTATATCTCACATTAATGAATAAGAAGAGGGTATTTTAAAATAATATATGAGCATTTTTTTATCCCTCTTATTTGATAAAAAAAATTTAAAAAAAATTAAAAAATAAGGATTGAGTTATAGGCAAATCAAAAGTTAAGGGATTGAGTTGCAACGAGTTATAGTTGAGGGACTGAGTCGCAGCGAGTCATAGTTGAAGGACTGACTTATAAATGAGTTAAAAGTTGAGGGACTAAAAGATTAATTTTTTTTAAAATTAAATATGGGACCAAATCTGATAATCAAGGCAAATTCACTGTTTTTAATGCTTAGTTTAATTATAATTTTTATGTCCTTCGTAATAAATATTTATTTAATGATTTAGTTTTTCTTTTTTTTTCTTTTGTCCAAAAATGATCCACTTTTTCTTAGAGTAAATTTGATGTCTGAAGTGTGAACTTAATTATTATTTACGAGGAATGAATGACAAAATTTTAATATAGTCTAGTAAGGTATCAATCCCGGCTTCTGAGGTTCACAATGGCCTTGGTAACTGCTCGCCCAAAATGTATCTTTATTCCTTGACGCTTTGCGGTTTTCTCGGCTTCATCCAAAAGCAACAGACACTCTCGCCCATTTTACACATTAAACTTTGCCACCACACTACTCCTCATTATTTTTGCATTTAAAAAAAATGGCTTCGTCTTGTTTCCTTCAAGGCTTAAATTTGTAGCCAATTTCTGCTATTGTTTCATCTTTGGTTATATACGTACTGGTTCTACTTGTTTGCTTCGTCTTCCGATATGTTTGATTCTAGTTATGCTAGAAGCCATACTGCCATCGCTTATCTGTTTCTTGCGGTTATTGTTGCAGAAACTAGCTTTTGCTTCTCTTCTAAGGTAGAATCAAACTGTAACTATTCCGTTCTGGGTTTTGGGGATGATTTAATTTTGGATTGTATGGCAGGTTTATGTAGTATACATGGGAAGCAAAACTGGTGAAGATCCTGATGATATTCTGAAGCAAAACCATCAAATGCTTACTGCTGTTCACAGAGGGAGGTAAGAGCTTATGCTAGTTTTCCCCTTTTCTAAAAGTATCCGTACCCTTCTCCTTTAATTCAGATGCTTGATTTTCTTCGTTCCCTATTTGTAACGTTGAGCAGTGTTGAGGAGGCACATGCTTCTCATGTTTATAGCTACAGACATGGCTTCAAAGGCTTCGCAGCCAAGTTGACTGTTGAACAAGCTTCCCAAATTTCTGGTAATTTCTTTTTATTTCTCTTTCTTTCTACTTTTCAGTTTGTAATTGCTTTGTAAGGCTCGCAAATCAATTGCTTCTGTAATCTAATTTAATGCTGACAGATATGCCCGGAGTAGTCTCTGTTTTCCCCAATTCTAAGAGAATTCTGCACACAACTCATTCCTGGGATTTTATCGGACTTCCAGACGACAAAAGCATGGAGATTTTTGGGCACTCCACCAGAAACCAAGCAAATGTGATAATTGGCTTTATTGATACGGGTGAGCAGCGTTACTAGTTTTAGTAAGATTCTTTATTACTTCTACGAAGCAAACTCCCTTTTCACTAGTTCGTTACAAGTTCATTCAGGCATTCCCATCGGTCCCTTCAAGCATTTCCATGTTTTATTAATTACTTTGATGGTAGAAACTGTGTCTCTTTCCCACTCTCATTTTATCAGTTGTTCCTTAAGAGCAAAGGTTTTTAAAAAATTCAACATCAGAAGACTTTTCTTCTTCCCTTTTGGCAAATTTTATCTTTGCTAATCTTAGTCAAATTGAAAACCCATATGCATTTTTAACTTCTTATTATCAAGTGTTTTAATTAAAACATAATTCAATTTGTTTACAGTTTAGCACTATTAGATCTTTGAAAGGATTTCGCTCATTTATGATAAATGTAATTGTTAAATCGTCTTATGTGGAGAGTTTAATAAATCAAAAGTGAGAGTATTCCATACGTATTGGCGTTTCCTATTTTGCTGTTGATCAAATTACACGACCAAATATTAAGCAGAAAACAAAAACAGAGATATATATATATATATATATATTTAATTAAAGGCTTACTAAAACTGCTCCTTTGTGTGGCAAACCATAATTAATGGTTTGGTGTCAATAAATGAGAAGCACAGTTGATTTAACTCGAATCATGATCACTATTCAAACAGGAATTTGGCCTGAATCCCCAAGTTTTAAAGACTCCAACATGCCTCCAGTGCCATCCGAATGGAAGGGACATTGTCAAACAGGAGAAGCTTTCAATGCTTCATCTTGCAACAGGTTTTTGGTTTGAACTTTATCTTCATCGTTTAATTTTATTGATTTTGGTTTTGTAGTCGTGTTATTTTCATTGGTCGATAATTAATGGCATAGGAAAGTGATTGGAGCTAGATACTATGCCAGTGGATTTGAAGCAGAGGAAGGGCTAGAGAAAAAAGTTTCTTTCAAATCTCCCAGGGATAGCTCTGGCCATGGCAGCCACACCGCCTCAATAGCCGCAGGGTGCCACGTGGCAAACATGAGTTACAAGGGATTAGGAGCTGGAAAAGCTAGGGGAGGGGCACCAATGGCTAGGATTGCTGTGTACAAAACTTGCTGGGACTCAGGATGCTATGACGCAGACTTGCTAGCTGCCTTTGATGATGCCATCCGAGATGGGGTTCACATTCTGTCTCTCTCTCTCGGTCCTGAAGCTCCCCAAGGAGACTATTTCAGTGATGCCATATCTGTGGGGTCGTTTCATGCTGCTAGTCATGGAGTGCTTGTGGTCTCATCGGCTGGGAATAATGGAAACCCTGGTTCTGCTACGAATCTTGCACCATGGATGATCACGGTTGCTGCTAGCTCAACAGACAGGGATTTCATATCTGATATTAGATTAGGAAATGGAGCTAACATCAAGGTAATTCTGATCACTTTACATTGATAGATTTTTTGCTCAGAAATCACTCCATGACAAGTACTGTGTGATTGAAACAGGGTGAGAGTCTGAGTCTCTTGGAAATGAAAGCCAACACAAGGATACTTCCCGCATCTGAAGCCTTCGCAGGGTATTTCACTCCTTATCAATCCAGGTGAAGCACAAGGTTGTTGAAACTTGAAAGTGAGATCTATAGAAAGATTGGTGCAAAATGTTGCCTTAAATATATTTTTTTCCTCTGTTCTGTTTGTTTCTGTAGTTATTGTTTAGACAGTTCCCTGAATGAGTCCAAGGCAAAAGGGAATGTTCTGGTGTGTCAACATGCAGAGAGCTCGACAGAGTCCAAACTAGCAAAGAGTGAGGTGGTGAAACAGGCTGGAGGTGTGGGGATGATACTTATTGATGAGTTGGATCTCAATGTTGCCATCCCATTTGTAATTCCTTCAGCCATCGTTGGAAGGAAAACTGGAGAAATGATTCTGTCCTATGTTAATAGCACACGGTTTGTTTCGAAAACATGGACATTTCTTTTGAGCGCTCTCAGATTCTTTCTCATCTAGCTTTCTATTATGCTGAACAGTAAACCCACTTCAAGGATTTTTAGATCGAAGACAGTGTTTGGTACTCAACCTGCACCCCTTGTGGCAGCGTTTTCTTCTAAAGGTCCCAACTCTTTAACTCCAGAAATTTTGAAGGTAGTATTCTCATTAAAAATGTGTGAAGTGGAGAAATTTATTATGGCTCTTAAATTATTTGGCAAATATCACTTCATATACTTCATTCTTGGAAGACTTGTGAGTTTTGACTTTGCTGCTGCATAGCCTGATGTGACAGCTCCGGGATTGAACATCCTTGCAGCATGGTCTCCAGCTAAAGGAAACATGATGTATAACATTCTCTCTGGAACCTCCATGTCCTGTCCCCATATAACTGGAATTGCAGCCTTAGTCAAAACTGTTCATCCTTCATGGTCTTCATCTGCAATCAAATCAGCCATCATGACAACTGGTATAGCATTATGGTAGTAAAAAGTAATTGTCTTTTTCCTGGGTTCTATATAATCTAATGTTGCGAGTTTCTTCTTAATCTTATTGTTATAAGACTCCTTAGACATTATTGGTGTCTTAGTGAATATTTGGTACGGAAAAATGTTTCCTAGAAAGAAAACAGAATGTATCTAGAAAGAAAATACGATAGGTGCACTTACCATTTTCTTTTCAGAAAACACTTTTCTACCTACCAAACATTGCATAAAAATCACTGAAATTAGGGTGCACATGGGCTGGGCATCACCATAGCCTGTTGCCCAGCTTGACATGCAGTTCAGGCCAGCCTAACGCTCAATTGTTTCTGCCGGGTTTGCCTAACCCAACCAATATTTTTAAAATTATTTAGAAATAATGAAAAATGCTTTTATTTATCAAAGAAAAATATATATATATATACATATATATATATATATATAGTTATCCTCGTTTAAGATACATTTTATATAGAACTTACATTGGGACGAAAGAAGGATTACGGCACATGCTCTCACAGTGCACAAGCTTCACTACTTCCTTTCAGGAAATTAATCATGAGTATGATATGCACAGCTACAACTCTGGATAAACAACACGGACCAATCAGAGCGGATCCTGGACGAAGAAAGGCTAATGCATTTGATTATGGATCAGGCTTTGTGAACCCGGCAAGTGTTCTGAATCCTGGCCTCATCTATGATATAAAGTCAGAAGATTACATAGAGTTCCTTTGCTCACTAAATTACGATGACAAGTCGCTCCGGCTTATTACCAGAGACAACAGCACATGTCATGGCCATAGAAAATTCAAAACTGCCTCTGACCTCAACTATCCATCTATTATAGTGCCCAATCTCAAAGACAACTTTACAGTATCTCGAACTGTGACTAATGTTGGAGAGGCAAGAAGTATATACAAATCTGAAGTGTCTTCTCCTGCTGGAGTTAATGTCACTGTTGTGCCAAACCAGCTTAATTTTGCAAGAGTTGGGCAGAAAATCAAGTTCATGGTGAATTTCAAAGTAGTTGCTCCCTCAAAGGGCTATGAATTTGGCTTCTTGTCTTGGAAGAACAGAAGATCACAGGTCACAAGTCCTCTAGTTGTCCGGGGGGCGCCGGCGAACCTTGGGATGGTTTGGTAACAAATTAACAATTACTTGTTAATATTTGAATTAGCTTAGAATCTTTGTTAATGGTGATCCACATAGTCACTGGAACAAGATTCATGCTGAAATCTTGATGCAGACCACATTTATACAATTGGAACAGCGAAAACTGATGACAGAATATGAAGTTAAACAATGATACATTGATGCCCCTCACTACTACAAGCGTAGAATATGCATATAATTCAAATCTTATGCATTGCAAAAACCATCATATTCCATAACTATTTATAAGATAGGGAGAGAAAAAAAATTTTTATCTTATTTATAAAGCATGTAACTTTTTATTACAAGTTTTCTCTTGTATTTCTATTAAACGTTGGTGAGAAAAAATACATTATTAAAATATCTATATTTAATAAAAATAAAGTTAAAACTTATTAAATTTTTAGAGTATTAATGAGTTTTAAATTTTTTATTAATTTCGAATTTTCAGTAAAATTAAATATGTTAAAGTAACTTGTAAATAATATTAGAGAGAGTATGTTACAAATTTTCATGAGTGATATTAAGTCATTATTCATTCCTCTTGTTAGTATTTTTAACAATCAAATTTTTATTCTGTGAAGTCTTATCCATAACCTTGGCCCAGCCATTTTCCAACCAGTTCTAGGATGGTCTTTGCACAATTAAAAGTAATTAGTGAATAATTTTGCTAAAGCTTTTTTGTGAGAATACGAGTACATGTTTTTTAGGTGTTATCCAGATGATGATATAACGGTTATTAAACATTTGAGATTTAGACTTCCTAACAACATCAAAATGATTTATCTTTAATTAAGTCATTTAAAAATTTGTGGTCTTAATCAAATTACTTAAATGGAGAAATTTATGAATGTTAATATTGCAATAATTGATAATAAATATAACATGAAGCCATCTTACGTGCAAATGTGTGATGTCATAATCATGTAATGTTTTAATCATTATGTCTTAGATATGTTTCTTAAAATGCAATGGTTTTCAAACTTTCAATCGCATCTTGGGTTGGTGATGATGTAATGATTACTTTAATTTTAGAATTAACGAGACGCAGGACTTATCTAAATAAAAAATCTTTTATTTCTTATAAACATGAATTTTTTTGAGAAAATTACATATAGGACCCGTGGAGTAGAATTATTCACAAATAAATCTCATAAAATTCAAAAATCACAGCCAAATCTCTTAGAACCTAAGTATAATTTGAAATTAGATTACAAAGATAATAATACATCTATTAAACATACATTACATCAATCAAATAATTAATTTATAACTCTTTCATCAACAATTTATAAATATAATTTTAATTTTTTACAACTATAACTTCACACATGTAATAATTAAACAATTATGTGTTATTAAAAAAGTTTAACATTAATTATTTACAATAATTTTATCAGTAATTTACAACTATAACTTTAATTTTTTGCAAATGTAACTTCACATAGTCAATAGTTAAACTAATCAATTTAATTATTAGATATATGAAGTTATAGTTATAAAAAGTTAAAATTATAATTATAAATTATTAATAAAATAGTTGTAAATTATTTGATTGATATAATCTATATATATTTAACAGGAAAATATTTTTATTCAAATTTTAAATTACACTCAAGTTTCAAAAGACCTAATTGTAATTTTTGAATTTCGTAAAATTTATTTGTCAATAAATCAACTCTACAGAACCTATATGTTATTTTTTTTTTGGTTTTTTTTAATATATTTAACCATCGAGAGGATGATGCTGGGGTGTGATTAACTGCAACAACACTTATAACTTGCTTAATCACGTAAGTCAATCGTAAGTTACTTATAAAACGGCCATAAGCAATGTCGTAAATATTTTTCGGTACACCATAATAATTGCAAGTATAAAAGATTCAATTTTTGTTTTCAAATCATAAATTATCAGCTTTTAATAATTATTCATTCTAATTCTCAAATTTTATTTTATTTTATTTTTTTTTTTGTAAAATGCTTTACATGATATTGCTTTACATGCCGACGCTCATAAGCCACCCCAGTTCTAATAAGTTTAGAGTTTTTTTTTTAAAAAAAAAAGTTTAGATAAATTGGGTCCCAATGCCTCATCAGAATAAATATATGCTTTTAAGTTTATTTAAAGAGCGCTTACAAAAATACTTACAAATTACTCACTAATAAGGTCTTCACATTAATTTGCTTCTAAAGTAACATTTGATATTATGGAATCTAATAGAATTGTAACGTTATACAATTAGAACGCCAATGAGGAAAAAAATAGGAGTCAAAATAAATAAAAAATATAAGTAGTTTTGTATATCAAAATTTAATGATATTTAGTTCGATTTTAAACGTTTAATTAACTAGCCGCATTAGGTTACAATTACAAACTTGATGTGTGTGTAAAAAAAAGTTCAATAATATTTTTTTGGCCAAACAATAATCAATAAACTTAAAGTTACACATGATTTTGATATATAAGTTAAACTCGATGCATAATTTTTTTTTAAGATCAGGAGTATTACTTCACTAGCAACAGATATTAATATCTCTTAAGATACAAAAGATAAATGATAAATTCCTCTCAATTAAGTTCACTTCATACACGAAAGTCAAAAATCAAATTCTCCACCATTTGTTTTTAGAAATGAGAATATTTATCATTCAATCTAATTCAAGTAAGTAAAATACCATTACGTGTGCAAAAATGAGAGATAAATTTATAAATATATTTTAGTAGGGTGTACTATCAATGCTAATGTTTAGGGTCACAAATGGCCTTTTCAGTGCTCATTCAAAAACAAAAAATTGATCTTTATGCCTTAATGTTGTGAGGTTTCTTGGCTAGTTATATTGTCTTCTTCCAATTTTTACACATACTTTTCCACCACATTACTCTGTTTTTTTTTTTTTTTCACACATTAACATGCAGAAGAAAACGAAAACACTAAGTCAAATAGGCGATTAGGAAACCTCTACATTCTAATAAGAGTGTTAAGAAGTCAAATAGTGATGCTGATATAATTAGGTGAATGAGCTAACCAATCAATGCACTTATTTATCTCTGTAAAAATATAATCATAGGTAGCAATCAAATCCTTCACAATGAAGTCTGTAACATTTCTGATAGTGTTAATAAATAGATTATTCATGGAATATTCATTTTGTACAAGTCTAAAAGCTATTGTCAAATGTCCTATTATTGAAGACTTCGACTCTTTTCATGTCCTTGAGTCTAATACAACCTTAACCCATTGTTTGGATGAGGGAAAAAAAATAAAGATGAAGAAAAATCAAGAAGAAAAACTCTTAAATATAACCAAAAAAAAAAGTTACTATTTCTTTTTTTTTTTCTTTTTTACCGGAAGATTACTATTTCTTTAAATGTCTTCTCTCAATTTTCTCTTCTTATTTCCTTCTGGCTTTTTCCTCCATCTAAACAAAACCTAACTCACAAGCTCAGCATTAGTGTTGGAAAAAAAAGTAGGTTTCTTTTGTAGAGACCCTTAATCCAATTGTCGTTGTGGTCTCAAATAAGGCCCCCAAAAATTGCATGTCATCTTTGGTTAAAAGAGCCATTAACATCTAATCCAACCCAACCAATTTGAGGTAGTCACCATTCAAAGTGTGTGCTCATTTGATTAGTAGCCAATAAGTTCATCTTGGCTTCTAGAATATGAAACAAAAAGTTGACAGAGTTGAAATTCAAAGGGCAAATCCATTGTTCCATGCCAATTCCTTTGCTTCTGATAAAGTTCTGATTTTTTCCCCCAAAAATGAATGGTTTCTAGATTTTAGCCCAAATAGATGGGCCCTATTTTTTCTTTCTTTTTTAATCGTTCGGCTTTCTCAGCTTCTTTGTAGGCAACTTTGACATAGAATTGTCCATCATTAAAAGATCACCAGCGTCCTCGATTGGTAGCCGATTTCCACTATCCTTTCATTGTCCGTTTTACAATAATTACAAGCTGAGGTTCTACTTAGGTGATTCGTCATGTGACCATACATGTTAACACCCTTTTATCCGAACGTTGAGAGTGGACCAATGTTTTGAGACGCAAATTGATCCAGACAGTCGGATCAATCAGACCATCACTCAACTAATTAAAAAAAAAAAAAAAGACAGTTTCATTCATCCATTTAACCTATTTTAATAGTGAGCTTGGGTTGGCTCACTTTGAATTGGATAAGTTTTGACTTGCAAAAACTCAGCCCAAAATATTTGGACCGCTTTGACTTGTTTGTCTTTTTTACTCTCATTTTAGTAATGAAAAGGGTGAAAAACAGAAAAGAACAGAAGTATTAAGAATCTATCTGAGTCACAAGTGAAAAGTAACAAAGGGGTTCAGACTTCAAGCATAAAAGACTTGTCTGATTTCTACAAACGTAATTTTTTATCTTTCAATTTCTAAAGAGCTATACAAACAGCGCCTATTCAGGCATTTTATCATAACAAATGAATTGCTCTATTGGAAGATGAAGACCATATACAAACATTCTAGACAATTGCAATTCATAAAACCTAATTAGGCTGCATCTCTGAAGGATCCACGAGGCCTTCCAACACAACAAGCTGATCCAGCAGTACAAGCTTCTCATCTTCAAGTGTCTTTACCTCGTCTTCAACCTCTTTTAGCTCTCTCCCTAATGCAAAGCTCTCATCTTCCAGCATTAGATACTTTCGCCTCAATGCTCGGTAATCATTTCCAGCCGAAGAGGAGTCTGGCAGTGAATCTGAGTTTGAACCCTCTGGTTTCTGAAAAGTGGGTGATATCTCAGTCATCAAGTTTCTCTTGGAAACCCTGTGTCCTGATTTTAGTGGCAGAGGTGCCTGTGCTTCTTCTTTGACATTATTCCCTTGTAGCTGAAATAAAGATGCTCTCTGGGTTGAGCTCTTCTTCTTACGTGATTTAGGATTCAAGATTTCTTCTGGCACAGGAATCCTTGGATCTTGCATCTCACCAATAGTTACTACAAATTAAGAGAAAAGGGGAGGAAAAGAACACATTTTCTATGAAGTTAGTTTAACAAAAGCACCGCATAAGAATAGGCTGCAAAGTTCAGAGATTATGCTTCATGCTAATCGCCTGCTTTCACTCATTAACATAAAAACTGTCTCCGGATGTCACTGCGTGAATCGTCATCTTCAACTTGGAAGATGAATTTGAACAAAAAATCACTCATGGGATTGATCAAGTACAACAGAAGGATAGCGTTAAATACTTGATTCATATCTACAGTCCAGAGGGTGATGTTACTGGGATAAACCTCACAACTATAACTTAATCGTTGAATATCTCAGTTAAACTGTAATAGTTTCTAAAATACAAGGTTAAATCGGAGGAACGCACCAAATTTACGTCCGAAAAGGATCTAGGCGTCGGCGTTGCAAGTCTTTAGTTCGTGAAATCAACATTTGATGGGGCAAATCCGAAGTGTAGCATAAACCACCTAATCAAGAGTAGTAGTAGATAAGCTCTTGAAAGACAGAAATACGCAAGGTCTTGTTCGAAAATAACAATCTGGCCCCGCCAAAAAAAAAAAAGAAGAGAAGACGCAGAACAAATTGGTAAAGTAAAGAGGCATTTGTATCGGATTTGTCCAGAATAAGTGAAACAGGCTGAAAACTAACAAACATTTAAATATTTGCATGGATTTGAAAAATAAAACTTAAATATTCTTACCATTTTCAGAGAGAGAAAAATCATTTGCAAAGAGCATAACAGAATTGCATGGCCGAACGTCAAGCAAATTGACCGATCCAACTCAAACGAAAATCTCATGCTCCACACAAATGCAATAACCAAAGAGAACAACTATAATCGCATCACTGAGTTGTTTGATGAAAAGAAAGATTTAGGTTTAGGGAATCCGAACCTTGAACGCAAAAATTGCTCCCTCCAACCACTATAACCAACAAGTTTCCTATTGCCTCTATCACCGCTATCAAATCCGGCGCCGATCGCCTCTCGCAGCCCCGAATTCCCTCACCCCCCGGCTTTCCCGAATAGTTCTCGCCCAAATGTTCGCCCCAGCCACCGAATTTTTGTCCCACCTCCAGCAGCGCCGCTGTCACCACCGCAACGATTCCCTGTTATACGTCAACTCTCTCAGTCGCCGGCTACAAGTGCTGCACCCAAAGCCGCCAGGCGATCGTTCCTTTCTATCCAACCTAATTCATCTCGTAAAATAGGAGACCATCACCTTCTTAATTTTTTCCTCGAAGATGACCAGTTTAAGATGCATTTAATTAAATTAATTACTCGTATATAAATATTTTTTTTATGATAACATTTACTTTATTTATTAAAAAAATATAAAAATATTTTAATATATAATTAACAAGTTTTTAAAAAAAACTTTGATAAATAAATTAACCAATTAAAATCATATTATATAAAAACAAGCATAAAAGATGCTATTAGTTCATTGTTGTTGCGAGTGGTTAGAAAGTAGCTCAATTACATGGATATTTTTACTAGGATATTATCAACCTTATCACACTTGTCCTATCTCCCAATCTCCTTGTAGATCATGATGTTCTTTATTGAAGGCCATCTATTGATGATAACTTGATAGTTAAATTTGTTTATAAAATTATTGAAAACTATATAAAGACAACACCAATTTTAATATTTGGTTTTAGATTTAAAAATTGCTTACTTTAAGAAAATGAAATGCTTTTTTTGAAAGATAATTTGGAACCACCTACAATTTAAGTTTAGCTACTCTAATGATGCCAACCCTTATCTCAGGACATGCCCCTTTAATTGTAACACTTTAGACTCATCTATCTATATTTTGAGAGACTACAAAAAAGTTAAAATAGTTTGGATGAAAATAGCAAAACAAATTAAACTTGATACTTTCTTTCTATCTCATTGCAAGAATGAATACTTTGAAATACAAAAAATGATGTAAGAAATTCAAGTATAAGAAAAATTCATTGGCAAAGATTATTTGCTCATGTATGCTTGAACATTTGAAAGAAAAGATGTAAAAACATATATTTTGAAGAAAGCTTCGTGAACAAAGATATTGCTTTTACAAGCATCCAAAATATTCTTAGTGACCTCAACTTTCAATCAAAACTAAATTGTTTGTCTCGTTAAAGTGATAGATTAAAAGTAAAATGGTGTTCCTAAAGTAAGATAGTTTAGACTTGACATTGACACGTTAATAAACAAATATGGTGCGACTGCTTATGGTGGACTCATCCAGGATAACAAAGGAAATTGGATTACAAGCTTCCCAAAATTTTGGATATCATCTTAGTGCAGCCATTGAGCTCAGAGATATTTTTAAAGGTCATATCATCTACTGAAATAAAAAGTTCAACAAAGCCAACATCAACTCAAACTTTATTAAAGCACTCACGCTCATTCATAATAAATTCTCTATTAATCATCTACTCACTAATACTATTAACAAACTCAAAGAATTTGCTATGAGAAATTGAATAGTTACTTTCAAGCATGTTTTAAAGAGATAAATAATTGCGTTGATTAGCTATTCACTAGACTTGTACTGATAATATAAAAGTTTAAATTTTTGATATTCCACTAATTAATTGTAGCAAGCTTTTATATGCTAACATAACAAAAGCTGTCCGTTTGCACGTTTTTTTTTTTTTTTACTATGGCCTTGTATTATTAAAAAAAAAGATAATTAACAAATTAAAGGTGTTATTTAGTTGCAAATGAATTATATTTCTAAACGGAAGGGAAGATGAGTAATCATTAATGTAATATATTGAACAAAGTTAGAATTGATTATGATATATTATTTATTCTTTATTTATTTTAAATCAAACATCTAATATTAAATAATAAAATATAAATATAAAAGTTTGAAAATGTATAATAATTCAAAAGCCAGAAAAGAGTTAATAATACTCCCTTATTCAAAAATATAAAGTATTTTTTTTAGGGATTGAATATCTAAAAATATAAAACATTTTTAATATTTTAAATATAATCAATACTTTTTTTTAAATGTCTTTATTGAATAATCATTTTATATTTATTTTAGAATAAAACGCTCTATTATATAAAAATGAGTATGAAAAAATAGTATTAATTTAAAAAAAGTAATTATTGAATAAAATTTTTTTAAAAATATCTTTTATTTTTTAACAGAAGGAGTATATGTCAAAGTTAAATTTTGCATAAATATACTTTTTTAAAAAGTTGAAAATTTTCACATATATTAAATAAGTGTCATTTCTTATTAGTCCCCGCTTTAAATTACAACCTCTCATTCACGATCTTAACAATCAAGTTCTTTACCTGTGATAAAAGTTCGCAACACATCTCATAAGATAAATTAGTTATCATATTTGATTTGACAAGCAAACTAGGCCAAACATCATCAAACATGTTAGCATCTTGTGAGTCAAATCAATATATTATATTGAGACCAAGTCATATTAACTTTGATAGTGTCATTCATATCAATAAAATATTAGTAACAAAAAACTTTAGTACACTCTCCCAACACTTTGACTTACATGAAGTTCATGTGAAGCATTTTACATAATTTACACAAATTTATCAGATAATATAACTATTATATGCAAGATATTGATCGTTTATACAATATCAAAATTTATTGAGTCTCACCTTTTATAAATTAGAAATTATATAGCCGATTTCTTATTAGGATTCACATCAGTTGTTACACATTGGTTTATACTTCAATGTAATTACTCATCCTTCTAACAATAATACTTGGGTCCCTTGGTTCTAAAGAACTTGGCTGTATTTTTCAAAATTCACGACTAAATAAATCCTTTCCAAGACACCTGCACGTAATTTTTCTTTTAAGTCTTACACAAACCTACATCTAAGACATAATAATACTATAAACTACTGAATTGAACACCTACATAAAACTGCCGAATTGAACACCTCCATAAAGCTGTAAAATAATAAATCAAGTACAAGAGATTAATGCAATACAAATCTTTGGAGCCATGGGTCATTCTGCAAATATTAAGTTCATTTGATTGGGTGTAGCAGCAAACCCAATTAAAATTAAGCCATGGTTAACTCATTAATTCAATAAAATAAAACTAAGAAGTAAAAACAACACAGATGAGTTTTGAGCAAACACGAGTCACTCTTAATAGTCAAAGTCCAAAGGCCACTCTCTGTGCACAATCAGGGCGTCTCTTGCTGGGCATTCTAAGTAAGCCAATTATCTGCAACTCTGTAACTGCATTGCAAAAGCGTGCTCTAGTAAATCAAGATCAAGGATTTCAATGAATGTCAATAAAATGCAATGGGAATACAGAGAAAGGGAGAGGGAGCAGCAAAACATGCATATTAATTACCAGAGAAATTGACATGCGACTTAATCATCTTAAAATGAAGAACATGATGAGTTCTTGTCAATAAAAACCACTAAATCAACCATTATTCACATCAAAACATATTGGCTTTAGCAGAAACTAGTCATGAAGTAATAATTATGACCTAGGATGCGCGCGCGCATATATAAACTAGGCATGACTGTATGACAAGAGAATAATGCTAAACTTTTCCCCCTGTTTTTTGGCCACTGGAAAGGTATTAAGCTGGGGAACAAGATATGACTTCAACTTCAATAGGGAAATCATGAATAATTTTCATTCTACAATTCTTGAAAAAAAAAATTGAGCTTTGTAAGGAGACAGATGGAACCAAGATTTCTGAACTCTGAAATTGATGCAAGTTCAGTGAAGAAAAAGTGAGCATAGATGGTGGAAGGTGATTCACAACTGTAAATAGTGGATTGGCTAAGATAAAGTCTTGATAGAAAACATCTCCGGATAATAGAAGGCTAACATAATTTTACAAACAACATAATTTTTCATTTGTACCCTGTGAAAAAAAAAGGTTAAATAAACAATAAGGAGACAATATAAAAAGACAGGATAGAAAACATGGGAGTTGACTGAAATGCCATTTCAAGACTTGTAAAGAGGCAGTTCTGGGAAATGTCCAGCTATTAAAGTTTTGGGAATTTCCCAATATTTACTCACAAGAGAAAGAAAATGGATGCAAAAATCTTTATAGCAGAAACACAACAGCTTTATAACTGCAATTCGTTACATGCATCGCCACATTCAAAGAATTATACGCCAAGGTAAAATAGATTAAATGTACTCAGCAATAGAAAAAATCTAAAGGATACTGAATTGATGCTTCACTTGGATCACTAGACTCATTTGTATCTTTTCTCTTCCTTTTATGTGGGGATTGCTTCAACTTTTGTTTGCGTTTATTCTTTTGGTCAAGAATAATAGTTTTAAAAGACTTGAACCAGTCATGAAGATTGATCAGATCACCGTGCTCCTCAGCCAGGGAATACCTGTATTAAACAATGAACATCAGTTTTAACCGAGATTGATCAGGTAGAAAATTCAAGGCTAGGTGCAAGAAAACTGTTCCACAGCTCTGGGGACGTTAAAATATAAATATATATCCAAGATTTTAGCATATATTTCCAACAATTAGACATCTACACAGACTAAGTGATGAGGATCATAAGGATGGGAGGAACGTTTCCAGGCAAAGCCTCGGGAATGAAGCTTAAGAATTCCAAAGTTCCAATGAGGCTTTAATTATGGATTACCCTACTGATGTTTAACAGGAAAAGGAAAGGGGGAGAAAGAAGAGGAGGGAGAAAGGAACTTGAGGGAGAGGGTGAACACAAAATTCTCAACTTTATTCAATTCATCAAAAGAGTGAGACAATTGAGAAAACCTTTGAGCTATTAATAGAACCCTAGGTATAATTATTTAAAATAATATTCTAATATAAATCTAATAAACCCTAAAACGTAAGATAATAACTAAATACTAAAGAGCATAAGATAATCCAGAAAACCTTATCTTATTCTGAAATAAAGAAAATCTAATACACACATATATAACATAAACTCTAAATTCAAATTAATATCCTAAAACAGAGTTTTCCATCACCTACATTCTTTAATAACATGTTTAATTATTTACCTTACGCATCTGGTCATTTTTTCAAGACACTAATTGACAGAGGCTCAATTATATGATACACCATAAATATACAGGTAATAGAAGGTATGCTAGTAATGAATTTAAAATTAATCCATGAAAACTAGTAATTGCAATAACTAAAATCTAAAATTAGAAGACTAGGATATCACATTGATGAGAGCCTAAAGGAGATGAAGGTAGCATACAATGCTCAAGTTCCACATGAAGTAGCACGGGATCCTCGAGTCATTTAAATGGTTGGCTTTCCCACCTTAATAGCTAACTTAATAGCTAACTTTCAAGAAAAGGTTTTGGATGCCCACCACTCCCTAATGATCAGGACTACGAATCTATACAAGAACTCAACTATTAATGAGAGGGCTCTATAAACACTCCTCAAAGATATCACCACCTCCAAGCTTCCCAGTTAATCTCTCAACGACAGCACTGACCATTCCTTCAGCAACATGTGAGTTTATATGGCAGAAGCAGGCCCTCCAAGAAAGGAAATTTGGAAGTATGAATCAAATGGAATTGATTAGGGATAACTAAGAAGCAATAACATTGATTCCAATCCAATATTCATGAGAAGACCTAACATATAGAAGTCGTTTGTCACTTTATTAGAGAAAAGATTTGATGGAGATAGGGATAGGATAGAACGCCTAGCATCATATTGAGTAATATTTGATGTCCTATAGGATACTTATGTGGGTACCTCATTCAGGTTCCCATCAATTAGGATCAAATCTGGGTCCAACAAGGACTATCTGCCAAAGGTTCATGTCAAAGAATAAAGAAAAGAGATGGAAGTGTTGAAAAAAGAAGGAAGAACTAATGGAATTGAATTGGCTAACCCTTGTTGCTATGAAATTTATATAGAATAAGGTACACTAAAATACAAGATAATGATAACAAAATTTAAATTACAAGATAACAGGAAACTATAGTTCCAATCAGTAATGGTAACAAAATTTAAATTACAAGATAACAGGAAACTCTAGTTCCAATCAGCTTTGTTATCCAATATAAGATCTGCAACTGTTTCAGCTTGAGTTAACTGGCCTCACAAATGATGCTGATCAAAGTGTATGACCCATTAAAGGTGGCGGTTGATTGGTGTGTTTTTTTCTTAACCCAGTTTGCCACGATAATTTGGAGGTGATGAGAGGAGTTTTGGATATACCCTTCCACATCAAAGAGGCACTTGAATGATTACAAAGACTGCCTTCCAGGACCTTCTTAGAATTTAGGTCTAAAAATTTCAGCCAAAACCCTAGACCCTTCATGTTTATCAGATGATTCAGAACTTCAACCTGAACAGGTTAGAGAAAATGAAGCATTGCCTAGTGGTTCAGTTGAAGTTCTGGTTCAATGGAAAGTTTTGCATGCTTTTTTACAGAGCCATTTGACCGCATGAAAACCCAATTTTCAGATTCCCCATTGAAAACGAGGTGCCTCTCAATTGGGAGTATTGTTAGCACAGCAGTTTCAAAGGTCTATATAAGACAAATCGAACAGGTATTGAAACAAATCAGATCCATGGAATTTATCTGGATGAGGGAATTTATGGCAGAATGCATTGGATGTCCTATTTAGGGAACCTGAACAGATTAGAGAAATTGGAGCATTGCCCATTGGTTCAGTTAAAGTTCTGGTTCAATGGAGTTTCGCATGCTTTCTTACAGCACTGAGCCATGTGACTGCATTAAAAACCAATTTTCAGATTCTGCATTGAAGACAAGGTGTCTCTCAATCGGGGGCATTGTTAGGACAACAGTTTCAAAGGTCTATCTATGAGAAATCGAACTGGTATTGAAACATCAGGTTGATGGAATTTATCTGGCTGAGGGAATTTATGGCAGAACACGGTGGATGTCCTATTTACTTGTTTCTATAGTCTTCCGATTTCCCTGTCGCTTTTGCTTCTGTATGCCAGATTTCTGTGCTGGTTTGTTGCTACTTTCTGGTTTGTACTTGCTCACTATTTCCAGCCCTTTCCTTTTATAAAATATCTCTCAATGTGCGCAAATTAAATCATTGATGAAACTTTAAGAGAGAGAGAACTGATGAAAATTATCAGAGAAAACTTTAAAAAGGGAAATCATGTCAAATAATTATATCATAATAATTGTTTGAAAAACACTTTGCTGGATATACTTACATGATTGAGGAATCATGCATGGATGGCAATAGGGCAGAGCTACTCTTTTTACAGCAACTGCACCGCAAAATTTTATTGAAGTCCAAAAGATCAACTTGAATTCTGCTTCTTGGATCTCCAGTGAGGGCCTATGACAATCAAGAATATATTGAAAAGTAAACATTGCAAAGTTAAAATATAGTAGCCACATCGAAATGCAAATGGGTCCATTGATTGTGATTTAAATATTAAAGAATGATTGTAGTTCGAGTAGGAATGAAAAGTAGCAAAAGACATTAAGTGATAAGCGTGTGATATTGATGCCTAAACAATGCCCTTCCAACATTCGATACACCAAGAAACAGATAAATTAGATGCAGAAGTGCCAAACTCTAGCCATTTTACATGATGGTCGGGGACATGCATACTAGAAGGCTTAAATAGTATTATTAAAGTTCATATATTGGTATAAGAAATGTATGGACGCCTTACCATTTGTAGTTTCTCAACCTCATTAAAACAGAAAATTTCATGGAAAGGCATGCATGAAATGGGCCTCATATAACTCCTGTTCCATGAAAAAGGTTGATCAGTGAAAGATAGCTTCAAAAGTAAAGGCCACACTTCAGCTGAATGACAAAGGTAAATTCTGTTCTTATTTGAACTCCATGCAATACAGCAAGGGTATGAAAAATAATCATGGTATTCACATTAATGTTATAAATGATTAAAACAAACAAGTCTAATTGGATGTTCCTTTGAGCAAGCCTAAAACGTCATGTCAGTTCAAAATAACACATATTTCATTATAGAATGCAAAAACATTTTGAGATGCGTTTACAAACTCCATTGCTGGACCAGAATTCCTGGTATAGATCATACAAACAAAATCCATGTTGATAATTTGATGCTCATTTGAAAACTGGGCCTGTGCGAGCAGAACTTGTTCTGTTATCCCTTGTAATGCACACCAATGGAAGATTGATTTGTATTCAATCAATATTAGTTAGAAGAGAATACTTTTTACATTACAAGATTCAGAGTACATTAACAAATCCAAATGAAACTGACAGATCAAGTCAATGCTGCATTACTGACAGAGAAACAACTTCATTCATGTAAAAGGAAAAAACTTTCAAGGTTATCTGATTACGTCTGATCTTGACCATATCCAAGCCAATTATACAGATACAGTTTCAGTTCTTCAGGTATCTCTAGGTTGGATTAGAGAAAGAAACTTTGAAATTTACCCAGAATATTAGTATTCAAGGAACTTCAACGCTTACAGGATAGAAAAGTTGATGGGACATCAATTGTTGCCTGCCTTAATTAAATATGCAAGGTATGTTTTTTTTTGGGGGGGGGGGAATTAAGCTATTTTAATCTTCCATTCACTTAATCAAAAAATAAACTCTTCATGTGGTACTTGTATCTTCCACATTTTTCCACCATTCAAATGTCATATAGACAGAAACTGATAAATCAAACTTATACTGATTTCATCCAAATAACGACACAGTTATGATAGAAAATTTTACCTGATCAAGTCATTCATGAATGTCACAACCTGTGAATTTAAGACTCTTGAGTCCTCACTGTTTAATGAAATCCTGGTTGCATGTTTCCTGAAAATAAACAGCATCAATCACCAATCAAAAATTAAGTTACCCTTGAATATTAGCTGCAGTTAGAAATATTAATAGTTGAGAAGACATGCCAAGACAAGCCTGATTGAAATTACAAGAAAAACAAAAAATCAAGACCATTGTATCAACATACATGAGTTTTAATCAGAGATTTAATGGTAGAAAACCATTTTGTTTTCCCCCAATTCATAAAAATCTCTCATTCTTCCTCCCAATCGTTTTTCTTCCTCAGCCCTAAGAGCCCCACTTCCTCCACTTTCCCTCATTCTCCTCTCTCCTCTTGACTTGTCTTGCAAGCACCTGTTCCCAAGAAGTGTCCAGCTTGCCTCTAACACTTCAAAAGAGACTCAAATTTTCTACATTCTGGCCATGTCTCTCATATTGAACCATGTAATACAATTTTTATGATTTGGTTGAATTTATTTAGCAAAATTCTGTTGTTTCCTTTCTCTGATTATTGAGTACCATTGGAACTACCAAAAATAATAATTAAATTACATATGGAGTTTATAAAGTGAGAGAAGTGATATTAAGTGCAAGGTGGAAAACAAGTACCATTTATCACAAAAAGCAATTTTTACAATTAAAGCAAAAACCAAGGTATTTATAACACATTTACGGCAGTATTGCATTAATCTTTACCATTGATATGATCTAAAGATGATAATTTCCTCCACTCGACCCTCACACAATATTGCTCCTCTAAGCGCATATACTCAATTTTTATATTGTAGTGTCACTTTGTGTCATGTCCATCTCTTTGCTCTATAGCATACAATTATTTCAAGATAAAATAATGAACTAATAAATACTAATATTTGAAACGCCAACCCAGATGAAAGAAAAAATTAATAATCCAACATAATATCATATTCAACATACAAGACTAATGCTTTAAAATTCAGGCTAATTATTGAATAGCCTCATGTGTTATCATTTATATTATTATATCATCATTTTTAAGAGTCGTTTTCATCTACTTACACTCAGTAATATGTATGAATCTTGCAGTTTCAATTTTCTTTAAATTTATGGCATGTGTATGAAGCCTTAAACAAAGAATTGATCATTTTTAGGAATACTTTAATGTGTGTGTTGGAAATCCAGGAGTAGTCACGTGCTGCTCTTGTTCAGATCAGTTGCCTTAACTAGCTATTACAGTGTATTTTATTTTAAGAATCAGCTCCTTGTTTCCTTGTTTATCTTCCTCCACCTGAAAGGAATGACCCAGAATTTAATAAGTAGGGAGGCCAAGAATAATGCGGTTATGTCTTGGCATATCAACTATGAATGACAACATAGGGGAGAATATCCTCTAAACAGCTCAGGATTTGGGAGGTTATACTTGCTCGCCAAAAGGTCATCTAATGTCATCTCTCATAGCGTAATCATCAAACATAGAATGGAAGATATGCAATCATCAGCTTGAGAATGTTAGAAATCACAATTATTGTTGATAGCGGATCCTAAGAATTGGACATATGTTTAAGAAATTAACCAATTTCTAATTATAATTTTTAATTGTTAGGGATTTGTCTTTCTGATTTATTTTGTTTCCTAGTACTATATCCCTGATAGTATAAATATCCATATAATTGACTGTCCAATACGATAAGAAATTTAGATATTTTGTCAAGCTGTGACAGCACTTTGACCCGTTCTAGCAAATTCAGTTGGATTGATTGCTTAATCCAACTTTCTAACATTATTAACGATCAATTCACTGATTGTAATTTAAAGCAATAAGGAAATAATCTCAAATACTGAAGAGTCATCCTCTAGCACCAATAAAACCAAACAGACAAGACAGAAAACAAGCTCTGCCATGAAAATTACTTCAAAATGGATGTAATATGAAGAAAGAAAAAATTAGAATATTACTTGGAAACGTCAGAAATCTTGGTTGGCCATTTTCCATCTTCACATCTTAGTGAAGATTGCAAAGTTCTTAATTTGTCATGAATCTGAAACAAACCATATCATAATTCAACCAGTCACTTCACCCAAAGAAGGCAAAAAAGTCAACACTTCATGAGAAAAGTTACAATAATGAATTGATAGAATGAAACAATACAGATAGAAATTGATAAAGCTGGCCTTTCAAAGAGAAAATGGTAAAATTTAATCATGTTCACCAGCCCCTGGATCACGAGAAAAGTTATACAGCTCCTAAGGTACTCTAGCTCTTGATCCCCTTTATTATTTATGCTATTGAAAGCAATAGAGTTTGACAGTGAAACCAGCTGCCAGGCTATGTTTGGTACCATGATGGAAAGGCAGGAGGAAAGGGAATAGCAGAAAAAGGAAAATAAACCCTTCTATAAGAAAATAAACCATTCTATAATGTTTCTTATACCCTTGTTATCACTATTCAATACTATCTCTTTTCGTCACTTCTTTTATGTAGGAAAATGAGAGTCATTTCCCATAACATCCTCATTCCCTTTTCATTTCCATATTTCCTGTATGCCAAACACAGATAGTTAAAAGAATAAAGTAAAGGAGATAATGAACGATAAGAACTTATAACTCAGTAAGAATTGCTTCCAACACTCCCCAAGCTAAAGTATATATATGTCATATGGCTCAAGATTACATACATATTTGGTCAAAAAGCCTGAAATACATTCAGTAAATAAATCGGCTGAGATTCATACTTGTGATATAGCATAGATTATCATGATCAATGTTAGCAAAATCTTCCCTCTAACAAAGCAACAATCAACCAATATGCTATTCTTTTACAAAATAATGAATCAGAAGCAATATTAACTGCGGCTTGGTTGGTCATCCCACATTAACTCCATGGGCTGAGTGTTGCAAACCAAATTTTTCCAGCAACTTTAACCAAATCAACTCACAAGTACTCTGTCATATCCTTGTACTCAATTACTACATAGAGCAAGCCATAATTGTTTGTTTCTTACTCTTCCAAGACAACATTGATAAATCGTCAAATTACGGTATTATGGCGTGGCCATGGTTGGTATATAACAAACCATGCCTAGGTGCATCCAAAAGTGCATTATTTATCAAACACTCTGTTTCAGGGTAAGTTACAATATATCAGTTTCCGACTTATGTTGATAGCATGATAGAGAATGGGAATGTTTCAAATGAGAGATAAGAGCTCCAAAAGTATCTTGCAGATGAATTTCAGACATAAGACCTTGGGACATTAAAATACTTTTGGCGAATGGAAGTTGCTAGATCTAAAGAAAAGATTTGTATCTCTAAACGAAAGTATACACTTGATTTGTTTGAAAAAACCAACAAACTTGGTTGAAAGTTATCTAAAACATCTACCACGCCAAAACATAAGCTGGGAGAAGCTAATAAAGGAAAGTCAGTAAATAAAGGAATGTATCAAAGATTGGTTGGGAATTGCTTGAACCCATATAACATAAGCCTATTACTTCACACTTTCCAGTACTCTCTCTCTCTCTCTCTTTCTCTTCAGTCTCACTGATTTTAGAAAAAATGAAAAATATATTAATATAATGCCCATTGACACCTTTGACTACTAACACAACTTGCTCTTTTTTTTTTCTTTGAAAATTATAAACACTGAATCATAGTCACCATGAGTAAACATACCTCAACAACACCCTCAGTACATTTTTCCCAGCTCTTAATCAACTGAAATAACATTGCAGGAGGAAGATCCCTGATCCAATTTACAATCAAAGTTTTGAGACGTTCAAATTTTAAAAATAAAACAATTGATAGCTTGTGTGAGATGTCTAAATGAACAGTTTTGCCATTAGCATAATTGTTCCATAGCAAACATAGATGGTTGAATTCAATTGTAAAATGTTTCCAGAGGCATTCACTAAAAAGCAAAGAAGTATTTTATTTTACTTTATGTCATTACTTTTAAGTACTCATGGTATAGTCTCAGTTTATGATCTATAATAAGTATTCTGCTTTATTATTTTGGGGAGATTTAGCCAATGTTTCTTTTCCTATTAAATTTAGTCTCCAAACACCATGCAGGAAAAACCAATCTTAGGATTTTCTATGATAGGAGGAAACCATAATATTTAGATGCCATTTCTTGAGGCAAACTATAATTACATAATTTCAGAAACTACCTTCACCATCTCTATACCTATGGTCCATTTTCTTTTCTGTCCTATTCATTTTTGCTCCACCTATCCTCCCTTCTTTACTGTGCCAATTTGCCCCAAGCAAAATTAAGCTTTTCTTACAAGAAAAAGGCATTCTAACTACCTCACTTTGCGGACTATCTGGGAGATAAAACCATCCTTTTGAATAATAGCACATTGTTGGTAGGAACTGGATGAGGTCAAGCCACAATCATTTTTGTTTGACACCTGACAATCAGAAGCCCTTGATGGGAACAAATCCGAATTGAGTGCTTCACAAAACAAGTCCAGCAGTCGAATTCTGTTATATTTTCCAGCTTCATGCAGGCACTGAATAAAATATATATTACAAACTCAAAACTATTAGCTTAAGCTGACTATCAAAATTTACAGGGCAAGAAAGTTATGATAACCCCATGATGAAAATCACAAAAATACCAAATACTATCCAGTTTTCACCTTCAGTGTTAATTATTAATAATACAATACAGCTACTAACAAAGCCAAGGCAAAGGAATTTTCAACATAGAGATAATCCAAGAGGCATCACGAAAGGCACAGAATCATTGAAAACCTCAAGATTATAAAACAATATTTAGGACCTGCCTTTTCCCTCCATTTGCCAATTGAACATAGAGTTATCACATTTGATCAATTGAGAAATTGATTTAGATTCAAGATGTTCCTATTATAAGACTCATACTCCATGAATAGCATCAAACTAAATATGTAAAAATATACAATAAAAAATGTGATACACAAAAGGCAAAGGATGCATCTCATAAAATAGGAGAAATTTCCCGAACATAATTATTAAATAGTGCAATATCTCGTTCTAAATAAATATAGGTAATATAAATATCACATAATATGGGCCATCAAGTGCTACTGCTTTCTTTGGTGGAGGCTGAACAAGTACCATCAGCCAGCAATAACTGCTCTTCAGGATAAAAGTACGAGAGGTTGAGTAGCATCTTGACTGGGTTATCTTCAAATAGGAATAGGAAAATTCAGAATTTTGATCAAAAAGAAGAATGACACACTCATCTGCTGGCAGCATGAGTCCCATTTTAATTTTATTTTTATTCCTACAATCAGAGGGAGAATTTTTCATCAGCCTATTATCTGTTTCTCCCTCTCCTTTCTCCTTCTTCTCCCTTTAGTTATTTCTCTTTTCATCTTCTCCCTTCTCCTTCTCTCAAGCCCTTTTCTTACTATTTTGCTACTGGTCCAACATCAAGGTCATTAATGTTTTTGACAACTAACATTAAGTTCATTTACATGTCTTGATGCTTGGCTAAATTAAGAACTATTTAGGGGGGAATCTTTTTCTGGCTAGCGACTATCTTCCTCGGATCAATTATATTCAAAAGAAGTCTAAGTCAAAAGGAATGGGTAGACGTCTATCTTGTACCTTTCCTTTAATATAGAGGTGGGAAAATTTGACCCGAAACACCACAACAAAACAATTATCTATAATAGATCATCCATAAATTGTTTGGGTTATGCAAAATCAAATTGGACAGGAGATACAATTATCTATAATAAATAACCAATTAAGGTAAGAAAACTTCAAAAATTCAGAGTTCAAACAATGGAATGGCAATTCTTGCAAATAATTTACTAGTGAAAGTGAAACGCAAACACAGAATTTTAAAATCTTACCAAGACTGCAGTGCTCCAAAGCTTCTTTGCAATAACCAAATTTGCCAAGCCCTGGGCTAAATCTCTCCCAGTCTCATCAGCCATTCGGTTCCTAGCATTAAATAGTTTAAAAAAAAATGGTAAACTCACCATCATATAAGAAAATTGCAATTTAGGAAAGCAAAACATTGAATATTTGTAAAAGGTGGTACCTTGCACACGGTGGAAGTTCATGCACAAACTTCAACACTGTATCAGATGATAATGCAAATTTTCCATCCTAAGGAACACAATTATGAAAAACCAATAAAGACATGGGAAGAAAAACCATCATGATGATAAGAAGTGATAAAAAAAAGACCAATTTAAGGAAAGGATCTGATCCAGAAAATGTTGGAACACAGAAAATGGAAGCAATTGTCCATAAGACTTGTCACAGTTGAAAAATTATTCTGTTCCACAAAAACTGCAAAAAAAAACAAAAAACAAATGACAAGTGCTTCTGTCTATCAGCTGTAGTAGAAACTGCAGCCAGTATAAACTCTTGGTTTGCCAAGGCTATATTTGCAGTTATTAACTTCCCCTTTACTTATAATTGTATAAACAATTTTCAGGGAAAAAATTTAGGTCTACATTTTCCTGGATAAAATGTTAGCATATACTCTTATCCCATTATTTTTTATATTTGAATAACACTAGGTGCCGTGTTCATAGCTTGACACTTGAAGTTTACACATAAAACAGTTGAAGCTAAGATGGTTTCTAATCTAGACATCTCAAGATTCCATTAAAATGAAATTTTCCATCTATTTGCCTTGGACACAAGCCATCATACGGGAAGCATTTGAAAGTACAATTAAATTCCCATACTCTCCACAAGGTTGAGCTTTTAGACAATTGTAGTTAATTTATCTCCTTAAGAGAAAAATAAATAAAATGGATGCTTTTGTTATGACCAGAGAATTCTACATCTTCAACCTGCCAATTGACAAAACGGCCGGCAAGTCGAAGTTTGGGCAGAAGCACCAGCTTACCACTCCATATATTGAAATGTCAAACTTAGTTATGCAAACGAATAGGACCAAAAACTATAGATCTATAGATCACTAAGACAAAAGGGATCTAATAATATTATAGACATATGACTTGACCAAAGAGTTTAGACTTTCATGTTATAGGTAAGGATGACTTTTTATATCTCCAACAAATGTGACTATGATTACCTTCATAATTTAAAGAGAAAAGCAAAGACAATTAATCATTATAGGATTAAAATATCCCACTACCTGGTCTTCTTCAGCAAGTATTTGGCTAAGTATAAGACTCAGGGGCTCCACAGAGAAATGTAACATGCAAGATATCTGGAAAGATGCATTCACAAAACATCACAAACAAAAGAGAAAGTCATATCCCCTATTATTGCAGGTGTAGTGAGTAAAACATAACAAAAATATAAAAAGCCCCTAAAAAACCAGTAACCCAAATTGTATTACCTACCTTCAAAGCTCGGATAAAAGAAGTTAATGTCCCATCCCTGTTTAAGAAGTTGTTTCTAAGAAATAGTGCCACTTTGTAACCAATACTGAATATAGTGCAATGCTTCACAAGAACAGTCTCAATAATTGAATCCATTCTCTCAGCTGGTGATCCAAGCATAAACTTACAGGGGCACAAATGGTGAAGAACATGTGATGGAAGAATGCTTCTTAGGGAATCCACTGTGGTCGTAACTCCAAATATTAAGATAATTGGCACCCTGTTTACCCATTCACTGGTAGAAAGAGTAGAAGAAAATGAAGGCCATTGTAAAATCATCGAAGTGAAAGGCACCATTGTACAAAAATATTCAATCACTAGATACAAGAATTCATATACAAGAGACACATACACAATAAGGCCTCAACCACAGTCAAGATAAGCAAATGGTTAACTAAATTGAGTATTCAATATACCAATAATGCACAACATATTACAAAAATACATGCATATATATCTATAAATCAATACTCAGAAGATGCTTAAACATACCATAACATGGGGATAAAATCAGATAAGACCGACCTAGAGCATCTTTCCAAATCATTAATGATTAGAACCAGGGGTTTATTGTAGTTTCCTTGTTCTCTATACCATGACGCTAAGTTTGATATATCGGCTGACTGCCAAAAGATAGCATATTGAAGAGGAAAAAAAAAAATATTAGGCACAATAAATGTAGATAGAATCAATTAAATATGTAGAAGTACCTACATCTAAAGTGGTGTCCATAAACTCTCGCAACAAAGCCTTTAGGCAACCAGCAATCCCATTTTTCACTGAAAAGTCTAATGATGATAGCTTACCCACATGGCAGCCTTGCGATTTCAAAAAGAGACTAAGCTCTTCAAATGTCAAAATGTCATCAACAAACTCCACGTTTTCTGCCACTCATCATTCAACCAAAAACTCATCAGAAAACTATTTAAATGATGTTATTTCTATTTAACTTATATAATTAAAAAAAAAGCAACCAATATAAATTGCATATAACAAAATCGATAGATATCTGTTTCAATTATAATGACACTAGCAATCAAAGCACTACGGGATGCAAAAGCTTCAAATAACCAAAGCCATTAGAAAGAGTTGGAGGTATAGCTTACTGGTAATAACCAACCCAGTGAATAGCTGGCTAGGAGTACTTGTGTTCAGAACAGGGAAAGATCCAGTTGAGTTGGCAAAGCTAGGTTCTCCAGTTGCTCTAGTAGCATCGAAGCATGCCAGAACCCATTGTCGTATTTCATCAAAAACACTAGCATTGATATCTCTCAAAACATCCTGCAACAAAAATAATGACTCTTCAGTATCTTATTCAAGAATTTGAGAATAAAAAGAAAAGGGCCTCATAATTGTGCTGCCCAAATTAATTGACGGCATCTATCACTTGAGCGGTATATGAACTTACAAGGCATTAAGTAGAAAAACCAAAATAAGAAAGATAAATTGCAGACCTTGATAGTTGACTCAATTTTTGACCAAATAAAGCAAAATGCTTCAAATTGCAATTGCTGAAGATGATGGCCATCATGTTCTTCTGCAATACTCCCGTCAAGTTTCTTAGGGCTTTGCAGTGATGAAGGTGCCTCTTTTCTCCTCCTCTTTCTTCCATATCCTGTAGATTTTCTATCTTTTCCTCGAGATGAAGCTTTGTGAAGGACATAAAATGGCTGTAGAAAGAACTCAAATGAGAAGTGCATCAGCACTCTTCCAGCACTAGCTTGGGATGTCAAACCAAACTAAAAATAAAACTAGCTTCTACCTATGACACTTGCTCATTTTCAATCCTCCCCCATTCTCATAAATGGTAATTGTAATCATCACTAAACAAAGGGTATCACTCTTCTAACGATATGCATATCCATTCAAGACCACGGAATACTCCCAGTTGCAATTGAAGCACATGCTCGTGGCAAAGGAAATATTGGATTTTGTAAAATTTTTTTAACAAAAAGGGGTACCATGCCTCAATTGTGGGGATCATGCTAAGGGATCTTCTGTCTTCAATTTCTCATAATAGATTTCATCATCAGGGCAAAAAGTGAGTCGAACCCAGCTCCACTTATGTGGATTTTCTGAGGCATCAGTAGGTAGGGAGAGGAGAGAGAATAAGAAACCTCACCTGAATGTTGTTCTCCATGGTTTCGGGAGCCATTGACGAGGGATGCGAATGAGCACCGATCGGAGACGAGGGAGCCATTTTCGTTGCCTAAATTTTGTAAGAATTATGTCAACAGTTTCCCGGTTATGCAGAACCCGCATAAGAGCTTATAGTAATACAGGCATTGAGAATCAGCTCAGCAATAGCTATACTAATGAAACAAGGAGAAGATAGAAAGAGATGTTTACTTCGACACCCCTTGTGGTAGGTAAAACAACACCGTTTTACTATATATTCATGTTCAATGGGTTCCAAAAAAAAGAAAGCTGCAAGAAGGAACACTTCTGATCCTCTTCGAGATAACATAGAATCTTAGATATTTGACAAGAAAGCTTTGATCTTTCGGTTCGCGGAAACCATCTTCGTACTTTGGCTTCTTTTTCTCGTTGAGATTTTTGGGTTCTATTTATGCTTCACAATTTCAAATAAAACAGAGGTACACAGATTAGTCTTGCTGGATAAACCTTTCAAATTCTTCAACTTCTGGTTTCTTCAGTTCAGCGTCGGGAAAAGATCATTAGAATGGTCTTAGGAGGAAGCTAGCTTAGGAGGAAGCTAGCTTTGCATGGCGAGTCACAGAATAGGACAGACTGGTTTGTCAGAGTCATCACATTAAGGTCACGACTGTGGAGTACCTCACGGGATTAAATAATACTCCAGCAGCATCGAGCTTAATGCATTCTTCAATAGTTTCTCCTTCTGCTCCGTCAATACTAAAGTTCATGTGAATACGAAAGCAGAGAAAAAGAGGATGAGAGGTTTGAGGAGGTGAAAAGATCAGCGACAGCAACGATTGGCGTTTGGGGAAGCGAGCGGGAGGGAGGAAGTCGAGGGAAGAAGATTGAGGGGTTTAATTGAGAACACAGATTGTCACGATTCCACACTCGAATGAAGGGTCACGATTAAACGATGTAATACGTAATCTCTGCCGTCAAACTGTCCAAGGCATCAACGGATGGATAGTCTTATTTTTAGTAAAGCGGCATCGTTTTGCATACACAGGAGATACGCTGTTAGGAGACAATCCATGTTCCTCCAGTTCGCGATGACAAAATGAGGCAGTGGAGGTCTTGATCTTTTCCCGCCAACGCGGGAAAATGGCCTCATAGCTGGAGCGCTGCCAACTAGACACGTGGCAAAGGCACATGAGATGATTAGTTTAATTCTTAAATTAGAGGGACTTGCTTTGAGGTTTCATAAGTTAGAGGGGCTGAATTGTGTATCCAAACTGTAAAAACTAAATTACTCTGTTAAATTATAAAGATGAAATAATTAATTTTTCTGAAACTATATAAGCCATGTTTGGCGCCATTTTTGTGCATCTCTGGATACCTTTCTAAATTAATTTTAAAAGTCAAAATTATAGTTTGTAAAAATATATTTAAACACCACCATATTATATATTTAAAATCAATTATAAATTCAAAACATGATTTTTTTAAAAAAAATCTAAATTCAACTTCAAAATTAATTATAAACTTAAAACTATACTTGTTAAAATCACTTGTTTATATATATCAAGTACGCAACTCAATAAGTAAAAAGATGGATTCTTTAATTAATTTCCTCAAGTTCAAATTTTAAATATTTTCATTTATAGTCAAAATTAATTTTATTAATCAACTTTATAAATTAATTATATTATAAAATTATAATCAATGTATTCAAATAAATAGTATAAATCAGTTTTATTCAATACAACCATTGTCTTGTGAGATGACATAATTTTTATATGATAAAAAAAATAAATTACAGAAAAAGGTTGACAAAATCATATTCAATAATTACTCAAAAGAATTTTATTCACGGATAAAAATTTATATAAAATGAATTGTTATTAAAATAAAAATATAATTTTTTTAAATGAGATTTGTTGTTAATTTATATCTACAAATAATTTACTTAAATGATCTTTAGATAATTCTCCTAAAAAGGTTTCAAGTAAAAAGAATTACTAATAAGTCACCTAAAATTGAGACATAACTCATTACTCACAAATCCCCTAAAAGATTTGTTACCATATGACTTTTTCTATTTATTATATTATGCTTTATTTTTATAAAATAATAATAACAGCAAACGTTTTTAATGCATAATCTAATCTATTCCGATAATTAATTTTATCTATGACCGCCGGGGAAAGGAAAAAGTCATATCTGTGACAGATTCGGTATATGGTCAAACGGGAAGAGTTGGAACAGAGCTTGTTTGTATCTTTTTCATTAAAGACCAAATCAAAGAGTTCATGGTAAACCAAATTAGCTGGTTTTGATAGGTTAATAAATCTCCAGTCTGCATAAGAAGCATCGAAGGAAGAAGAGAGAGATTGATTAGGGGCGACGGGCATCGAAAAAGCATAATCTCTAATCTCGGAGGGAGTCTCACCGTCTTGGAGTCTACTCGGAATTCAGTGTTTCCCCACACTTCGAAGTCTCTTTTTTTTTTCCTGACAATTTGCTGCAAATGATGGCGAACTCGATGGACAATGATGGCAGGTCCTGATCACGATTATAATCAGAGAGGATGTCACCAGCTGACGTCTCGTACAGGTGATTCTCGTTTTCTGTTTCTTTTCGTTATGATCTGTTTCATAGGTTTTAGTCCACGTAGCTTGTTATCGGGTATAGCTGATGAATTTTTAACTTATTGTTAAGTGATTACCCTTAAACAGTGTCTAGAATTTGTAAAATTTTTATGGGGTTTGATTCGTGGTGGCAATTTTATTTGTATCGTTGCCAAAATTTGTAATGTAGGTATTTTTGTGTGCATTGACTGATGTGTGAACATGTAAGTAGGGCCTACACAAATAATTTATGCCATTATCCTGGTGCTGCCATTTAGATCACACCTAATACCATTTGTTTGATCAGAAACTTCAAGGAGCTATCCAAAGCATTTTAGTGAGAAACACTTAGCAAGTTATGAATCTCTCTCCTACAGCAAAGTCATGGATCAGGGAAAATAAGAGTTGTATGATGGAACCAATCTTTTGTATTGAATATGAACCAACATGTATCATATCAACAACAACAACAACAAGAAGCTTTTATCCCACTAAGTGGGTCGGCTACATGGATTGTAAGACGCCATTGTGCTCTATTATTTACCAAGCTTTTAAAAATATTATTAATTAAGAGATTGCATTCAACAATTTCCAACAGTGTTCTCTTAGGCCTTCCTCTATTCCCTCTTAACAGGGCTTAAAATTATATGTTCCACTCTTATCACCGGTGCCTCTCGCGGTCTTTTTTATGCATGGTCAAATCATTTCAAACGATTTTTTACCATTTTTTCCTCAATAAGTGCTATCCTCACTTTTCGCGTGCGTGCTCATTTCGAATTTTATTTTTACATGTATGTCCCCACATCTATTATAACATTCTCATCTCTGCTACTCCAACTTTATGCTCTTGCTATCCCGTTAGAGCCCAGCATTCACTGCTATATAACATAGCCGGTCTAATAGCAGTACAATAAAACTTTCCTTTAAGTTTATTAGGCACCTTACGATCGCAAATAACTCCTTTAGCTTTTCTCCTATTAAACCACCCAACTTGAATTGTATGTGAAATATCCCCACTGATTTCGCCATCATTTTGAATAACGGCTCCCAAATATCTAAACTTTTTCACTTAAGGTATAATTTGATCTTCCAATTTCACTTCTAAATTATTGTCGACTATCTTTTACCAATTTATAATATAAATATTCCGTTTTACTCCTATTTGGACAGAAACCTTTCGACTCCAATGTCCTTCTTCATAACTCAAGTTCATAATTAATCTCTTCTCTTGTTTCTGCTATAAGAATTATATCATCTATGAAGAGCATACATTTGAGAATTTTCCCTTGAATGTGTTCCGTCAAAATATTTAGGATCAAATTAAACAAATAAGGACTTAAAGATGATCCCTGATGTAATTCAATCTTTATAGGAAAGTCCTTTGTTTGATCACTAGATGTTCTTATATTAGTTTTTACTCCCTCATACATATCTTGTATGACTTTAATATATATCATATTTGAATTTAATTTAATATATAAACCAACATGTATCATATTTGAATTTAATTGTGAATGTTTTTGTGAGTCCATATAACGAGTCAGCACATTTTTCATTAAAAGGACATGACTCTAGAATTAAAACCACCAAGACCAAGAAATAGCTTTGAAATTTGAATTTCAATCACTTTCTGATGCATACACTCGAGCAGGTACCCAATCGACCAGTTGCCAATGCACTAGATGCCACTTTGTTCTCTGATGTCATCTTTTCAAGTGGTTCCATTATTCCATGTACCCGGTTGAATGCTTGTTCACAGAAATGACAAACCTTTGTAGCTATTTTACCCAGCTGACTGGATCCTTTCACCACCTACTTGGACTGTTTGCTTACAAAAGTGAACGCTGATTTTCTTTTACCACTCAGTCAACCTATTAAGTTACCCATTCACTGGAAGCCTATTTATTTTATATTTTCGCATAGTTTTTCCAACCATTCTCAGCACTACCACAACACATTGCTGATAGTTGTCCAACGCATCTTGGGCATCTGCTGACCATGTCTTGACCTTGCACTGAACAAGGGTTGGACATGATTGTACCTGAAAAAGGGAAAACGACCTAAAAAAACAGTAGAAAGAAAGACTGGAAACCTCAGCTTGATGAGACATGGGAAATTCTTTCCTAGATTCTTTTTCTATACAGAATAATTTGAATAATTTTGGTCAATACATTTTTATTTGGTAAATTTCTTTAGGAGGATAATAATGTAAGATGCTTAGAATGTATATATTATGTATATGCTGTGTTGTGTTTCATGTTTTTACTTCATAAATATATTAAATTTTTGTCTTATATTCTCATGTCTCCAAGTGACACTTATAGCTCCTTAACTTATCTTGGTTTAGTCATTGAATATATATCATAATCCTTAGCTTAGGCAAAAATTTATCAGACAATTTCCAATATGCCTTCAAATTGCCTGAGCCATTCAATGCCTCCCTTCAAGCCTTCTACAAACATGATGGTAGCTTTAGTGCCACCCAAGCACGTAAAAGCTACTTTACATCCGCCTCATTATCATTTTGCTCATATTGATCTGTGTATCATAGGTACATGAAGCAGATTTGGTTATTTATTATTTTTCCTTGTTTAATGATGGATATGATTCATGTTTTTTGCTTCTGGTCTCTTCTGATTGGCATCTTCCTATGGTTGACCCTTGGTGGTTTGGGTTCTTGAGTTAATGATTTTACAGGTTGGGATGTTGGAAAATAAAAACATTCAATTTATAGCTTAAAGCAATTTAGTGGAAGTGGCATAAACATTTGTGGTGATTATATATGATTGAAAGGATGCGGTATCAAGAAAATCAAGAAAAATAAGATGAAAATCCTGAAGAAAGAGATGAAATTAACCCAGTTAGTATGAAAGGAGAACTGAATTTGCAGTGATGAAATATGTAGTGCTCAGAAAACAAAGAAAATTGCACATGTTCTCTCTTTTTATTAGCTGTTAGCATCTCAAAGATTTGGTGTAGGAAATTATAATTTATTTGAGTCAATTACTAAATGAGTTCCCTGGAAATGCTGATAATTTGACACACAAAACTTGGCAAGACTTGTCACTGTCAGAGTCACACGTAAAAGCTAGGTATCTAAAGCTGAAAACCTGAATATAGTTTTAGGACAAGCAACGTTCAATTCAATATGAACTTCATGACTTATGAGAAGAATTTAATTAATTTACATTTTACATTTGAAAGGAAATAATTTGAAGAATTGAAGGTCACAGGATAGTATCATAATCCTTTGGAGGCATGAATCAACCATTCAGATATAAATATGCACTTAAAGATGATGGCAATTTTCTGGAAGAAAAAGAAAAGGAAGACCTATCAATTAGCACTATTAGCTGTTTAGTGTGTTTTAGATTTGTGGAATAAAAGATTTTTTGTGGCCAAGGTCTTCTTGCTGTAGATGCAATTATGCCCTACTACATGGCTGTAATATTTAATGAAGCTTATGCATCAGTTTGCGGCTTTATTATAGATCAGGAGTTAAAGCAGTTGTTGGGAAGAGAAAGAAATCTTAGAATAGCATGTAGATAGGCTTTGACTAAGCTGGTGGATGTTGATTGTGTGTTTTAGATGTTGTAAATATTAGATTGGTTTCATACCATGATTGATAGGAAGGCTACTTAGAACAGCTAAGCAAGCATGGTCAGTGGGCTTCATCTTTGTAGGGTGGGGGTGTTTAAGAAGCATCCAATTTTAGTTAAATCCTTTCCTACCTTCCACCCGAGTTTTCTTGACTGTGGTAGAAGAAGTAAGCTTAGACTGATCTGTTGTGGAATTCTGTACCTTGAAGTCACTAAGAAAAGGTTACACATCTCATTTCAACGCATGTATTTTTTGTGAATATTGTTATGATTCTTCAAATTTAGGAAATGTTTGGTAGCCAAAAGGGCGAGGGAATGGTACCAAAAGGGCGAGGGAATGGTAATGGCAAGAATGAAAAACGAGTGCTCAGTAATGTTTACAATATCCATTCTATTAATATCGTTATTTATGCAACAGTGCTTATTCTTCCGTTAGTTTTCTCTTGGGAGTTATGAGGGTCATTTCCATTTACATCCTTGTTCCATCATCATTTTTGTGCATTATATTCTGCTCACCAAACATCAGCTTACTGTCTTCTACTTACTACTACTGCCTTTTTCATGAAAAACAAAACGTGCTGAGGTAATGTGGACCCGTGCTAACAGAGAAACGGTAATGGTGCTGATCTGTTTTCTCTTATCCCCCCTTATTTTGTTGTGCTTTTATGGTTGTCGGGGGTCAGGTTCTTGCTGTAACCTTTTATGCTTTACTATCTCTTCACTCTAAGACACATAGTCAACTTGTCCATTTTGATCATTATTGAACTGTACTGCATTCTGTTCTCGTAATTTCGAATTAGTATAAAATGTAATGAAACCATCTATGTTAGCCTAATGTTGTGCACAGTGAAATGCAGAATGCTGATATTTTTACCATTTTGAAATAATATCTTTATCATATATTTTTTTGCTTTCACTTTGTAGGATACATTTTTTTTGTTTTTTTTGGTGGGAGGAAACTAATTTAAGCTTATATACTTGATGTAGTTTAATGGATCAGATTAGAACATATGGATTTCAGATTAAAAAGAGGTTAAAAATGCTAATAAAAGAATTAGTTAGAGGGTATATCATGGATTAAAAAAACTTGTCATAGATTTGATCGAAAAAGTCCCAAGTATATAAGCTCAAGTACCTAGGTCTGTTCTTTCCTTTTGGGGTGTTTTATTCTGTGATTCATATTATCCTTATCTTGATATTTGGTTGTCCACCGTGCAGTTGTGGCTCTTGTGGATATCCTCTGAACTTGACATCCTCTAATCGAATCACATCTGACATAGGTTCTGAATATAAAAAATCCATAAAGAAAGGATCAATCTCATTTGATTCAGTGGATCTCAGCCGGTTTACACAGGTTGATAAAATAAATTGTTTTCCTATCTCTTTTTGTGGTCATCATTCAAAGTCTAAACTGCTTTGCCGCAAATGTGGTGTTCATATTGGTTACGGATATATTGACTCACCTGCCCTTTGTGGATTCAACCCAGCCAGTTCATCTAGTTCCCATAGGAAGTTCACTGTAAAGATTCGATCATTACAGCCTTATTCGGAGGAATCTTAAAAGGGTTGGCATGGAAGGTTTTACATCAATCATGCACCTGCCAGATGACTGCCTTGCCTTTATTTTTCATCGTTTAAATAGTAGCATTGATCATCAATCATTTGGCCTGACTTGCCGGCGATGGCTCAATATTCAAAATTTGAACCGTCGGTCATTGCAGTTCCAATGTTCATTCACCATATTAAATCCTCCCACATTATCTACGAATCATTTTTGCGTTCAAGCATCCCAGCTCCATCGGTTACTAAGCCGCTTTCGACATTTAGAATCATTATCTTTATCTGGTTGTACAGACATAACTGATTCAGGATTGACCTGCCTGCAAAGCTATGGTTCAAATTTGCAGAATCTTCATCTGGATTGTTGTTCCAATGTCACTGACTATGGTCTATCCTTGATTGCTTGTGGTTGCCCCTTATTGATGGCAATTAGTCTCTATCGCTGCCTCAAAATTACTGATAATGGGTTAGAGACTTTAGGTAACGGTTGCTTGTCCTTGAAACACGTGAACCTCTCTTATTGTTCCCAAATCTCTGACAAAGGATTAGAAGCTCTCGTGCAGAAGTGCCACCAACTTCAGGCAGTTAAGATATCAAACTGTGATGGTATTGCTGGTGTGGGCTTTGAAGGGTGTTCAGAAACTCTAGCTTATGTGGAAGCTGATTCTTGTAAACTAACGCCGGAAGGGATAAAGGGAATTGTTAGCGGTGGTGGACTAGAGTATTTAAATGTTTCCTGTTTAAGTTGGTCTCCTTTTGGAGATCCCCTGGCAGGAATAGGATTTTCCTCAAACCTCAAATTCCTAAACTTTCGGATGTGCAGAGCTGTTTGTGATGCATCGATTGGCGCAATTGCCGAGGGATGTCCGTTACTTCAGGAATGGAATTTAGCCTTGTGTCATGAGGTCAAGCTATCTGGGTGGCGAGCAATTGGATTAAACTGTCAGAATCTGGAGAGATTACACGTTAACCGATGCCGCAATCTTTGTGATCTTGGGCTGCAATCTATACAGAATGGTTGCAAAAGTCTATCAATTCTTTATATGAATGGCTGTGTTCGCTTATCAGCTACAGCAATAGAGTTATTTAAGTGTCATAGAGCTGATGTTAAGATAAAGGAAGTAGAGATAATGAGTATCAACCCTAACTGGGAATACAGATTAAATTCTTGAGCTTTCAAGAGAAGAATTTGCAAACACAATTATGTTTTAACATTATTTTGTTTGGAAAGATCTTTACATAGAAGTGTCTGAGACTTTTGTGAGTGTTTTTTGGATTATATACTTAATTTGGATGCTAAAGATGGACCTTTTATGTTCATTATGATTGTGATATAGTCTTATTGGTAGAGTATATGAATTTATGCCTGGTCCTTTTTCTATTGGTGAGAAGTCATTCATCTTCGATCGGATGTGAGTTTTTTTTTTTTTTTTTTCACCTCAGACGGTATGTGATTTCTTTTTTTTTTTGTAACAAAAATGTGTTGGTAAATTGGATCTCAAGGATTCACTAAGGTCAAGACATGTTTTCTGGCTCAATAAATGTTTATAATGTATTTATATTTTTTTTTTTTGATTTGCAATTATGTGGGTTATGAACTAAATTCTTATTAAGTGGACCATCCTTTATTCGTAGGCTATATGTAATTCTTTTTTTTTTTTTTTGTACATAAAAGTGTAGACAAATTTGGTCTTGGAGACTCACCATGATTAAAGTATATCTTCAAGCTCAATGTGCTTAGGGTTGTGAAGTAAATTCTAATTAACTAGATCATTCTTTATTGCTAGGTTGTATGTATTTTTTTTTTTTTGTACATAAAAGTTTACTTGAATTAGATCCTAGGAGCTCATATACAAATTATCTACAAACAGGATTCTTATATCAAAGCTTGGTTTGATTCCATGATCTTGTGAATTGTGGGTTAAATCTTTATCAATTGGACCAATATTTTTGTTGGTAGGTGGTATGTGATTTTAACGTCTATAAAATCATATATAAGTTTCTTGGCTTTGTTGTTGTTTTCCCAAGAATGTCTTTGCCTAGGTAGGTAAATCAAAAAAAGGGCATGTTTTTTTGTCAAGTGGAATATTGAACTTCATGTCTGTTAAACGAGATCAAAACTCGAAAGTCTGAATTTTAGTATTTATATTTTAAACTAAAAATTTTAAACTGCAATACATGTATACTGATTTTTTTAATCCTTAACAATTTTTGCAGTTATGATTTTTAAAATTTTACCAAGGCCTCTCATCCTAAAATAAATCCAGACGACCTGGCACTAGCACGTGAAGAATGCTGTAATGAGACAAAGACCAAATAATTTGAATCTGTGTGATTAAAAACTGTCATACAACTTTAACTCTTTGAGAAAGTTAGCGTTTCTTAAAGTTTGACAATACTACTGGAATGTAATTAAATAATACTGAACGACTTATACCGGGTCAAAAACCCAAAAAAAAAAAAATAGCATACCAAGAAAATGTTATACGTGTAACCACTGGATGGATATAAATAGTCCATAAAGAAAGGACCAATCTCATTTGACTCAGTTGATCGATCTCAGCCAGTTCATCAAACACAGGTTGATAAATAAATAGCTTTCCTATCTCGTTTTGTGTTTTTGGTCATCATTCAAAGACTAAATAAATTATTTCTTTGCCGCAAATTTGACGTTCCCCGGAAACCATATATATGTAACGTGCGTAAAGACTCAATCATCACAGCTTTATTCACAAGGTATAGAATCTCAAACTGGTTGCTGTCATGGAAGGTTTTACATCGATCATGAACCTGCCAGATGAATGCCTTGTTCTATATTTCATTGTCTAAACAATGGCTTATCAAGTCAATCATTTGGCCTGACTTGCCAAAGATGGCTTCACATCAAAACACGAATCGTCAGTCATTCAGTAAGAATTTGCTTTCATCATACCCTCATTTTTATCTGACAAGTCCTTCTGCGTTCAAAATTTTCATCTCCATCGCTTGCTAAGTCGCTTTCAACATTTGCAATCACTGTCTTTACCTGGTTGCACAGATTTAACTGATTTAGGATTGACCTATCTGCGACACTATTGTCCAAACTTACAGGAACTTCATAGATTCTTGTTCCAATATCACTGACCATGGCCTATCCTCGACCGCTTCAATTTGCAAATCATTGATTGTACCAGTCTCCAGTCAAGTGCCTCAAGATTACAGATAAAGGTTTAAAGACTTTACCCAAAGGTTTCTCTGGTCTGTAATAAATGTGAACCTCTCACATTGTTCTCGAATATCAGACAAAGGATTAAACTCTCTCATGCAGAAATGTCTCGGCAACTTCAAGAAGTTGTCAGACTGTTATGGTATTTTCTGGGTGTGGGTTCAAAGGGCGTGCAGAAACCATAGCTTACGTGGAAGCTAGTTCTGTAAGCTAGGACCAGAAGGGATAGAGGAAATAGTTAGTGGTGTTGGATTAGCGCATTTGAACGTAGAATCTTTAAGTGTTGCCACCACACTAGGACTAGGATTTGCCTCCAACCTTAAACTTCTCGGCCTTAGAAAACTGCAAAACTGTTAATGATGACACGGTCGTGGAAATCTTTAAGCTCTCATTTACTACTAGAAGAAATGTAATGAAATGAATTAAAAAAATAAAAATAAAATGATTAAAAGGGATAAATAAACACATTATATGTGAGAGGGATAATTTAGTTCATGAAATTGGGAATCATGATTTAGTCCATTCATTTCATTTAATAATCGAACATGACCTATAAGGGTGTGCATTACTTGAAGAATGGAACTTATCATAATGTGATGGGGTGAATCTTACGTGGTTGGAAGCAATGGGATTGAACTGTCAGACTTTGGAGAGGCTTCATGTTGAGTATTTTTTCAATATGTGTTGTCTTGGAATGAATGCATACAAAATGGGTGTGAAAGTCCCTGTGTTATTTATTTGAATAGTTGTTCTCACTTATCAATGACAACAATAAGGTCATTTCAGCGTCATAGTGCTAATGTTAAGATATATGGAAAAATGAGATGAGAATATATGAAGTTGGCAAAATCCAATCTGCGGAAGAAATTAAGGCCTTGTAAGGGTCAAATCCAAGGTAGGGGGTGTCCCCGATTAAAGTCTCTCTCTCTCTTTTATTATTTTAATTTTAAAAAAAAATATCAAAATCACACACTTTAATTTTGAAAAAAAAAAAACACACACACACACATAAAGTTAGAAAAATGGGCTGAGCTCGTAGAGCCAACTCGTTTAAGCAAATAATTATTAAGGTTGGGCTTGAATTTTAGAGTTTCAAAATAGAGCACGGGTTTATAAGGTCCAACCCTAATGGGTCGAGGGCCTAAACGAGCTGGTCCTGTAAGGTCGAGGCCAGCCCATTTTATTTATTTATATTTTAAAATATTATTTATTATGATAATATTATTAATATTTTTGATAATGTTTCAAATATTTAGTTGTTGTTATAGTAGCTTTTTTTTAGAATTAAAATTTATATAATACTTTGTTTTGTTTAATATTTTTTGGATAAAGTTTGGTTTGTTTAATTCTAGACAATAATGTATTTGGATAAAAAGTAATTATTTAATCTAATTTAAATTCTAGACAATAATTTGATTCATGTTACGTATGTGTGTTATATTTCTAAATTATATTTTTTTAATAATAGATTGTTTTTTATTTATATAATTTTGTATTCTATGATTTGAATTAGGAATTTATAAATTTTAATGTTTTATTATTGAAATAAGGGAATTTTACATAATCCAATATTGTTGATATCAAAAATTAAGATGTTGTCTACATAATTTAACATTAAAAATAAGATTTATATTGTAATGAAATGATGAATGAATATTTTTATTTTAAAAAATTTTAAAAAAAAGTAAAAGGGTTCAAAGCCCGCAAGGCTGACCCTGAGCCTGTTATACGTAGGGCCAGCCTTGAGACATGAGCCCCCTAAAGGGAACTTGGGTTTAAAACGAGTTGGTTTTTTTAGGCTTGAGCCTATTGAGGGCCAGGCCAGCCTGTTTTCCTAGCTCCACATGCACACGAGAGAGAGAGAGAGAGAGAGAGAAAGGAACAATAGAAAAAGTACATTAAAGGCCTTGGCCCAAATCAATCCTTCCATACCAATCTATATTACAAGACACATTTAACTATCTCATTAAAACCAAGGAAAAATAATTAAGTTATTAAGAATTATTAAAAAAATTTCTATAAGACACCTTATAATAAGTATTAGGTTACCAGATGCATTAGGAATTAATGGGCATGTGAGCTAAAGATGGTGCATCACATGAAAGCACTACTAGAAAAATTAAAATTAGTAACGGACATTTAGTGATAAATCTCAAATCCATCACTAATTATAGGCATTAGTGACTAAAATTTTGTGATTGACTAAAATCTATCACTAATTATATAAATTAGTGACAGATTAGAGACGGATATAGGATGTTGTCACATATTAGTCAAATTTTATAAATTTAGCCATCAATTTAAATTTGTCACTAAATATTTATATTAGTGACAAATATTTTTAATTAAAAAAATAGTAAAATGAGTTCAAATATTTTATAAAAAATAAAAAATTTATAATATATATAAAGAGATTCACATTAAAAAATCTTCAAAATTACCAAATTAAATAATTACACAAATAATTTTTCTCGTATTATAAGTAAAGTATATAATACAAAATGATATAAAAAATAAAAATAATTTTTCTTTTCTTACGTAAATTAAATATAAAATAAAATTTTTACCATTTCAAAATATCTTAATTATAATATAGATAATATAAAATGATATATACGGATATTTATTTTCATAATAAATATTATTTTGTATTAAATAATATATTTATTAACAAATAATAAATATTAAATTATATATTTACGTGTTAATGTGTGTGATAATATATATTATCAACATATTTAAATAATACTATATTAAATATATAAAAATACATTTAAGTTAGATATATGTGTTTAATTAAGTTTTATATATTAAATTTTGCATATTAAGAATGAAAAATTGTCACAGCTTAACTAGCAAAAGGCACATATGAAAAGAGAGAGGTCTTGAGTTTGAGATAAGACAACGTCACATTTAAAGAGAATTAAAATAAATTGTTAATATGACAATGACGTGACATGAAGGTCCAAATGACAATGGCGGATTGTGAGTGATATGTAATTATAAGGTGGTATGGGAAGTGACATGGTGGTGATTAGATCATCAAAAAATTTAATTATAAAATAAATTATAACAAATATTTTCCGTCACTAAATTAGCGACAAATTCATTTCAATCACTAAATTAATAATGCTATATTTGTGAGGGAAATTAGCGACAGACAATCCAATATTAAATCTAAAATTAATGATAGATTTTGTTAGTTAGTGATGGACAATTTCATTTTTTTCTAGTGGCGAGGCCCAGAGCTATGTTGATTGACACACAATATATATGCTGGAGGCAAGTTTTAGGCCTAGATGTAGGTTTTTTGGTTTTATGTTTTCAAGTGTTTTCTAAAAGTATGCCATGTGCTATGTAATTAAGTGGTATGTTTATGGTTTTTTTTTTAAACAAAACTTATGAAAATTCTTGGAAACTCAATTTATATGTACATATTCTTATTTAACAGAATATGTACATATTTTTATTTAACATAATATTATTAATAACTTGTTAATATTCTAAGAACAAGTTGTAGAAGCTATCAGCAAAAAAAAAAAAAGGTTGTAAAATTGAACAAGTTGAAATTTACAAATTAGCAACGTTTTTTTTTTTAATATTGACAAGTTATGTTCACCTGCCGGCAAGTTATTGTTTGGATATTAATAATAACTCATATAAATGCTTCAAAACAAAATTTATACTCCCTCCATCTCAAATTATAACACACTTTTAGATTATCAATAAAATTCATTAAATATACTTTACAACTTTACTTTTTCAAGAAAGAAATATAAACTTTTAAAAATACCCTTCATTCAACACTCCATTGATAAAAGAATATTGAAGAAAGAGAATATATGGGAAGGGTTATGTTGGAAAAGTATCATTAATAAAATTTTATTTTTATCAAAATGTCTTATATTTTGAAATGCTTACTCTTCTCTAAAAGTATCTTATAATTTAAAATAGAGGTAGCAATATATATATATATATAGAGGTAGTAATATATGTCTGCGTGCGCGCGTGTGCATGTATGCATGTATATGTATTGTTACATATGTTTTGAAGTGTTTGGTGGTTTAATGATAATTTGTATTTCGGGAAATCAAAGGATGAAAGTTCAAATTTCCCCATGGCATAGTTGACCAACATTTAACCATCATTGTCCGTAGCTAGTAATAATGACGCTAGTTTTAAAAAGAAAGAAGAAACAGGAGCATTTTAGTAATTGACATCTAAAACTTTATTACATTAAAAGGAGAGAAAATGAAAATTAAGGACCCTAAGGACATTTAATTCCAATTAAGGACTATTGGGATAAAAAAGGTAGTTTGTCTAAAATGCTCCTAAGATAAAAAAACCCAATTATGTTATTTTCACAATATACATTAACAATTTTTTCATGTTAAGTTAGTAAACTTTCAAGTGGCATTAGTGAAACTTACTTTACATTAATGGATCCCAATTTAGACAAGTTATTTTTGTTAAGTTATCAATTCCTAAATGAGATTTTATTTTTTCACAATATACGTTAGATATTTTCCAAAGTCGTGTTAATAAATTTTCAAGTGACGCTTTTTGTTAAACAATCAATTCTTGAGTGGGGTTGCATGTTTTCACAATATACATTAGCAATTTTTTCAAATCAAAATTAGTGAATCTCTAAGTGGCATTAATGAATCCCACATCAAGTTAGTGAATCTTAAAAGCATTTAAGATAAACTATATTTTTTTATTCTATGGTTCTTATTTGGAATTTTAAAATTTTATGGTCCTTAATTGAAATTAATGTCCTTAGAGAGGTCCTTAATTGACACTTTCCCTTAAAAGGATCTTAGGCTTGCAATTTATTTTCAAAATATTTTGGGCCTTAATTACTATTAGAGGGTCAAACTTCAAAGTGAAATTCTCCCAAATAACAAATTAATTCTTTCCACTAACAATGCCCACTCAATCAAGATTGCTTGGTAAATCAACTGGAGATTAGTAGTTTTAGATTGCTCTACACCATTTGAATTTGTTTGTTCAGAGTATTGTCATTTAAGATCTAAATCTTTGATCAAGGTTTAACCACATGTTATTGTAAGGCAAAAGAGTTGAAGCCCCAAATGGTGCCCCCTGAAGGAAGTTGGATAAGACTCGATATCAATAACTTAGTTAACAAGTATGGTGCTACTGCTTCTAGTGGCCTCATTCGAAACAACTAAGGTAATTGTATTAAGAGCTTCTCAAAATATATTGGCTACCACCCCATCACCGCTGCAAAATTAATGGATATTCTTGAAAGAATCAAAATATGTTGGAATTGCAAGTTTGATACAAATATTATCTATTCTGACTCTCTTGAAACTTTCACGCTCATCCAACATGAATTCTTAAATAACCATCCTCTCATTAAAATTATCAAGAAAATTAGGGAATTTGTCATGAGAAAAGGGATAATCATGTTTAATGATGTCTTTAGTAAAATGAATGTGTTCATTGGCTTGCACTTCAAATTTTATATGATAGTCTAGACATCATGATTTTTTATTTTCCATCCAATGGTGCAAATTTTTTTTGCACTTTGACATGACTTAATTTATCATTATTTTGCATGAATTTTTGCGTGCCCTTATATTAAAAAAAGTATTATCATTTAACAATTTTGACCATAACCTATGTTTGTTATTCATTAACATCATATCTTTAACTTGCCCAACTTGAGAAAAAAATATGTTTTGTATTGCTAAATAACTATTAAGTTCAATTATTTTTTTTATATGACTATTTGACTATTGACCATTGTCAGACTAATTGAGAGTAACTTTTTCAAAAATATTTTATGCATTTACACAAATTTAAATATGAGGTATCATGCTTAATCAGCCATAACCTTTTTCACTAATATCAATGTTTATTTATACTATTAAATTCAACTCTTACTCAACTTATATCTATATCTTTAGACTTTATATGTCACAAGTCAGTAGGTACCCTTTAATTATTTTCTTCTTGTTTTTACAAATAACTTGTATGTGTCTATCTTATAAGATCAAGTAAAATCTTATAAGAAATTAAATAAATAAAACAAAAAAAAAGTAAGAGAAAGGACAAACACCAGATAATTGTTTGATAAGATTTTGATTGAGGTCACCATCCAATTCTAAAATATCAACAATCATAATTTTTTTTCTCTCTCTATTTTTTTTAAAATAACAAAAGTACATAAGCGAGGCTGAGACCTAGCATGTAAGAGTATATTTAGCCCAAGAAAAGAAAAGAAGAAGAAGCTTATATTGACAAAATGTTAAGCATCAATTTTGTCAAAAAAAAAAGTGAAGCATCAAAGCTTAATTGAAATAAAGCTTTTACAATCACTCTAAATTTGAGTTTGAGAAAAGAAGGGGTCAAATCACGTTAAATAATAAAAGGTTAATGAATAAATAGGATTTTGAACTATTGTTCAAAAATTTTCCTTGATTCTGAACTCTTAAAATGTATAAAATAAATTCTAAACTTTTAAATTCATAACAAATTAAATCTTGACAGTTAATGTTTTAACACTGTTACTATCTATGCAGGTATTATTCAGGGTTAAATTTTTCACGAATTTAACTTTGATTGTTACAGTAACCACGTAGATAGTAACAGTATTAAAAAAGTTAACGGTCAATGTTTATTTTATCATAACTTTAAAAGTTTAACATTTATTTTATATATTTTAAGAGTTTAGGATTTAAGATGATTTTTAAGTAAGAGTTTAAAGTTCTCTTTACTCATTAACCAAATAATAAATTACAAATACAAAATTTTGTTGGATCTTTCACGGACATAGTTTAATTTATTCAAATGGTTCTGCTCAAAGGCATTTTCTGACTTTGCCTTGCAAAAATGCCAAGTTTAATTTACTTAATTATCAATGCAAGTCACGAGCTCTTGTAAAACAATTCACATTACTCTTATTATTAAAAAATGTGAGACACTTTTAATTTAATTTTTCTTAATAAATTAGTTAATTGTAGTGAAACTAATATGAATTTTTTATTAAGAGTGTTTTTTAAAAAATACATTAATTATATTTTACAAGTTGAAACACTAAAATTACTTTTCATTTTTTTAACATCAAACTTCTTAAAAGGTATATTATATTTTTAAAATTTTGGCATTGAGAAACTACGAATACTTAAGTAGGGTGTAATGTCACACGTGAAAATTGAAAAATTATTGATCATCCTTCTTCTTTTGTGCTAAAACCTTAAACAACAATCAAAAAAAATTAGGAGTTGTAATGTTTAGCCATTTTTCTCTTAATTTGTGTGGTTTTCAAAAAAACTAGATTTAATATTATATATATATATATATATATATAGCAATTTCTTTTTTCCCATTTTTTTGGCCAAAATTTCCTTTTTCCCATCAAATCATGGTACTTGGTGGGATTTTCTTAGTAACTGGCTATTTTGATTTTCCAAATACGCTTCCACTGCGATTTTAGAATTTTTTAAAAAATAACACAGATTTCAAAAATATATTTTAAATCACATGAATAAATAATATTTTTTGGCCAACTTATAAATAATAATAAAGTTATTTCGGCAAAAAAGTAATAATACTCACTTATTCTATTCTATTTTAGAATAATAAATAGACTAGATATATTTAGTCCTCGTATTAGATTCAGGTAGAAGATGACTTTTTTAAATATACATTTTACAATATCAATATAATATAATATGTACAGTAATTCGTAGTCAAATACAGACACATGATGATATTGATTTTTTTAACACAAAATGATGATATATTGATGTGGTGGTTAAAAATTTTACTTTTTTGAAATTGAGATCGGGCCAAGAAATAAGCATAATTGGGCCCTATGACCCGGCCCATTGAACTTCTCCCAAAACCCTACGATGAAATTAATCACGTTAGATTTCGCAGACTTCGACCCTCCCATATAAACCAGTTCGTGCCAATTACAAGCCCTCTCTTGGCCTCGGGAGCCGTCGTCCACACTCCTGAATCTCTTGAACGGATCATCGATGGTACGTATCTATTTGAGTTCGCATGATTGTGTGGCTGATTCTGGAGGAGTTTTTGTTTTGTATCGTCTTTGTTGTGCAAATGTGGACTTTCGTGGGTTTCTTCAAGGAGGATGTGTTAGTGTGTTGCTGGGCATTAGTTGGACTATTTGGTGGTTAATAACGAAAATGGGTATTTTGTGTTGGTTTTCTGGTTTGTTTGTGTATATACATTTTTGCTCATTATGGCTTGTTTATGGAGGAGATTGTGGTGTATTTTTGGGCTGTAGTTGAACTGTTTGGTGGATGATTTGTGGCTAAACGAGTCTAAGGTATTTTGTGCGCATTCATTTTTGGAAGTTTTGGGTTCTTGGTCAATTCCTGTAGTTTTCTTGGCAAACTGACGAAATTGCAAATTCAGCGGAGCCTTCCTTTATTAGTTTTATGAAGGAATTACACTGGCTTAGTCATATGCGGCAACGGTCTATTTCTGATTTGTACTTGTTCGGTGATTTGCCTGGGATGCTTGACACCTTTACTTTTATGCTTTCCCATTTGTTTGATTTTTAGATTTTGATCTTTCACATCCGCTGTTTGTGGTTTAGCTTTTAGTTGGTAGCCTGAGGCTGAGACGTTTAAAATTGTTATATTAGTGGCTCTAAATTGAAGTCTGTTTTATTTTCATTTCCTCAATGAAGGCATATGTTAAGGCTCAGAAATCTAAGGCGTACTTCAAGAGATATCAAGTCAAGTTTAAGAGAAGAAGAGGTACTATTGTTGTTTATCTTGGTCCTTTTTTTGCTTTTTCTGTTATTGCTAATTTGTTTCCTGTTGTGTGATTTTCCTCTTTGTTCAAAAACATCTGCAGAGGGAAAAACTGATTACCGAGCTAGGATTCGGTTGATCAATCAGGACAAGAACAAGTACAACACTCCCAAATATCGCTTTGTCGTTCGATTTGTATCCTTCCGTTAGTCTATGCTCTATACTTCTAATATTTGTCTTGCTAGCAACTGAGTGAAAGAATGAGAAAATATTTTGACGTTCTTGATGTGCAAAGAAGAAATAGTTTTCTTATCAGACATGCAAGCTCAAACAAAGTGCTGTAGAAATTTCATTTAAATGTTCTTTCATTTGCTCACCTTTGTTTGACGATGAACATTAACCTCATTATTAGACAAACAAGTATATTGTTGCTCAAATGACGTTGATATTGTTCTACCCAGTAATATATGACTTACTGGTAGCTGAGTAAAATAGTTGAAAATATTTGATTGCCCTTGCTGTGATAGAAAGAATTGGTCTTATAAACATTTGTACTACCTTGAACAAAGCAGTTGAACAATGTCATGTGAAACTTTATTTCTTTGCTAATTTTTTGCTACAAACCTTAACCTCATTATTAGACAAACAAAGATATTATTGCACAAATAACATCTGCTAGTATTGCTGGTGATATTGTTCTTGCTGCTGCATATGCGCATGAGTTGCCACGCTATGGTCTTGAAGTAGGTCTTACAAACTATGCTGCAGGTACTTCTTAGAGGAAATCTTAATTTTTCATGATGTCTGCCAACTGTTGATCACCCTCTTGATTCATATTCTTTTGAATGTGACCAGCTTATTGCACTGGTCTTCTATTGGCTCGTCGAGTCCTTAAAATGCTTGAGATGGAAGAGGAGTATGAGGGCAATGTTGAGGTATCTATGCAGATACTGTGATATCTCTCTCTCTCATTTTTTGAGCTTATAAGGATAATGACGTTGTTATTGTCAGGCTTCAGGAGAGGACTTTTCTGTTGAACCTTCTGATACTAGGAGGCCTTTCCGTGCTCTACTTGATGTTGGTCTTATTAAGACCACAACTGGCAATCGTGTCTTTGGTGCCCTTAAGGTATTGAATATTTGCACTTTGGTTTTTCCTCCTATTTTTGTCAGCAGCATTTTTTTATAAGTATAGCTATTACTTGTCAATTTTGACAATACTCAACTTTTTTTCTTAATATTATTGATTCTTGTTTTCTTTTCTTTCTTTTACAAGCTTGATTTGTGTTTCACTTTTGGTGACGTTCGTTATGTCTGGCTTTTAATTAAGAGTGGATTTGGTTTGACTCAAGCCAAATACTAATATTCACATGTTGAACTCAAATTGGTACTGATCCTTATTTGATCTAGAAGCTTGGGTTCCAACTTGATTTGGCTGTGAATTTCAAACTGAGTTTTGGCTCCACTATGATTGAATTGTAATTCAAGTTCAATTTCAGCATACATGTTTACATGCTTGATTTAAATACAAGTGCGCTGCACTTCAGCTTGTTTTCTACGTACTAATTTTCTAAGAAGCTTGGATTAACACACACATGGCTGTTATATGAATTGATATTTTCATGGTTGTGGATTTTAGTAAATTCTGATGATTACAGGGAGCATTGGACGGGGGTTTAGATATTCCTCACAGCGACAAAAGGTTTGCTGGTTTTAATAAGGATAAGAAAGAGCTTGACCCTGAGCTTCATCGCAAATATATCTTTGGCGGTCATGTTGCTGCATATATGCAGGTATGCAATAAGGCTTTATTTGCTGCCAAACATTCTTTCTATATTATGAGGGATACTGCGACAACCCATGTATCACTTTTTGCAGACTTTGATGGAAGATGAACCAGAGAAATACCAGTCCCACTTTAGTGAATATATCAAGCGAGGATTAGAGGCTGATGGACTTGAGGCGATGTACAAAATGGTTCACGCTGCCATTCGTGCCGACCCCACAATAAAGAAGTCTGAGAAAGAGCCACCAAAGGAACACAAGAGGTAGTTTGTTGATGCATTTATGAGTTCAGACATAGACTGAACAAAAGATGATGATTGTGTGTGAAAATTATATTTCATTTTTTACCCCTCTCTGAACGGATCACGTATATACAAGAATTCAGATCGTTCTTGATGTCACATCATAGTGAGTTATTAAGATTATCTTGTGTGTTTTGTGCAGGTTCAACCTGAAGAAACTTACATACGAGGAGAGGAAGGCTAAGTTGATTGCCCGTTTGCAGGCTCTCAACTCTGCAGCTGATGCTGCTGAAGATGATGAGGATGAGGATGATGAATAGTGGATGTTCCTTGCAGATGGAGCTTAAGTACTACTCCGTGATTAGAAGTTTTTCGCCCCCGCGAAAGCATGTTTAGGACCTGTGTAATTTCTTTTTCTCAGAATGATTATCGCATTAGTTTTGTTGCCTTCCTTTGTTCTTTCTCTAGGTCACTAATTTTGGGTTTCTTTTATTTAATTGGGATTGATATGTTACTACTTGTTTTCTTGTTTAATCAAAGACGATTCGTTTACCATAAATTTAGTTCTCATAAATTCAGATTGTTCGCATAAGCGTGATTATATTCTTACTATTTTCTTTTGGGGATTTAGGGGCGCATTTTTTTTGTTCCCCATGAAATCTGATTTAACTTCATACTTGACTTGAGGGGTGTCTGTCTTATAGTTGTTAATTAAAAAAAAAAAAACTGATCCTAAAAGTTTGTTTAGAATGGGAATAAGATAGGGAGTCAGAAAACTAGGGGAGGAGACAGCAGGAAAAAGATACTCCTACACGTTTTCCTTAATTTTTCCATAGATCCGGCAATTAATGGAAAAATTTGCGTGTAAAATGACCCCCGCCCCCCCTCTTCTTTTCTTTTCTAGTTTTCACTTTTCCTTATTTTTCTCAAGAGTCGCAACGGATGGTTATCTTATAAACTATGGATTTAATTGATTAGATGAAGAAATAATTTACTTTTTATTCAATTAAATATATTGAATAAAAAATCTATTTTCAATCATCATTTCTATTGAATTGCATTCATGGCTCTTAAAAGGAACACATTTGTAGATAAAGGATTCTGATATTTTTCTGCAGAATCAAAAGCCTTGTTTATAATTATATTTCTCATTGAATGACCAAATTAGCCATTGTATCACCATTGGATTCTGCCATTTCTTCCCTCTCTTCTTCTTCCCTTCTCTTCTTCCTCTTCCTCTTCCTCTTCCTCTTCCAATACTGATGCCTTCCTCAAGCTCAAGCAATCCTTCACTGATGCGGCCACCCTTTCTTTGTGGGTTCTTAACTCCTTCACTGATCTTCACCTTCCTTCACAAGTTTTGAGGTATATGCATGGTAATGTGCATAGCTTTGGGAAAATTTGAGTACACATGTGAGGTTTTCTTATTTCGATAATCAAATCCGTAATACCAAAATTTTCTGTCATTTTCCGAAAGATTTCCTAGTAAGTGATTTTGGTAAGTTCATCGCTAAAATGTTTGGATTCTCCTATTTTCCTGTCCTTTAGTTTTACGTTTCAGCCTGTCTGAGTTCTATTGGATTTTTTCTGAATTTTGATGTTCAGTTGGCTTTAATCCTTAAAATTAGTGACACATCGAAAAGACTAATTTAGTGTGAATTTGTTATTTCTCCACCACTAAAATTACTTCACAATCCGATGATGAAGTCGTTTTGTTAGGCAAAATTACGCTTGTTGTGAATTGCTTTTGAACCTGACTTATATTGAATATTATTGTTTCTAGAGCTCATTATCATTGTGTAGATCAAGAAGTTAATTTGATCCTAAACTGAACATTGACGTTCTGGTCTCCTGAGTCTTGATTCAGATCGAATTGCCATGGAAAAATGTGATGGAGTAATCAAGGCTTCAATCCATAAAGTATAGGCTAGGTAGAAAGGGCACTTCAACTCACAAGACGCAATATCAAATGCAACTGATCAAATATTTTGCCACACAAAATTACTCATGGCCATCTTCGAATATTTTGTTGTAAATATTTCACTAACCATGAACTGTTATATCTAAACATGTTTTGCCGTAAATAAATAAATTTTGATTGTTATTTATAGACCTTCTGGTAAATTTTGTTTAAGTTATTTGTAAATTTTATCTAGTAAATTTTAAGCCCGACATAGTTGCTAATTTTTGTATACATCATACATGAAATTCAATGCAAAGTTTTTTATCGTTGCTCGTTTCAATAGTGGGGCTAGCACCAGCACCAAATTATCTAGATGTTTTGTACATGTTTGAGTTAATTTAATAAAAGTTAGTTGTTATTTATGATTTTTTTGATGTAAAATTTTTTCAGTTAACTTGTGCAGCATAAATGTTCGACTGTCAAAATTACATAAACGGACATTTTGTTAAAAATAATTAGACTTTAATTTTTATTTACAACCCTTCTGTTTAATCAAAGTTTGTAAATAACCAACAAAATTCTGAGTTAAAGTGTTTGAAAATTTTGAAGGGTTTTTATTTGTAATTTTTTGGGGTCCTTTTACTTTTGTAAAATTTAAGTTATTTCTCATAATTTTCTGAAATAATGAAAGTTAATTTTTATTAATGATAAGGGTGGTATTGCACACATCATTTTTAAAGGTTGAAAAAAAATATTGCACTAAAAAATAAATTTAGGATTTTAGATATTTTTAAACTTATAATTTAAAGTTGAAATTGCCATTTAATCCTTGTAAAATTATGGATTAAAAACAATCTATTTTTTACGCACCTTATTTTTTGAGAAAATGACAAAAAATTCATTTAAAATAACTAATTGATAGATTGGTCTCACGAAATAATATAATTTTCCTTAAGTCCCTTAGGATCTTTTTGTCATTAGAAAAACAAATGAAATGACCAAATCGCCCTAAAAGTAAATAAATATCCCAATCCCTACTAAAGAAGAATTCCCACGTGTTGGCTTTGATTCATGCTATTCAGGTTCTCATCTTCTCAGCTTTATGGTATTGGTCCATCTCCCTCTCCCTTTGCTTCTCCTTGTCCTTCTCCTTCTCCTTCTTATTCTCGTGCTGGCATTCCTTTTTCTTAATTTTCTATGCATGGGTTGTTTGTTTTGATTGGGTGCCGCATGTGGGTATATATTAGCATGTATTCTTCCTCTGTTGCGTATACTGTTTGTGAGTAAATTTCCTCTTCTCCTTAAAATTTTCTCTTCTCATATGTGATAATTGAAGTTGATATGGGTTATTGTGCGTAAATGATTGAGGTCTTTATTTTCTCTTCATGCTTGAAACTAAAAAAATGTGGGCACTGATGATTACTCAACATGGATAAATGATAGATGATAAATGATATATCATTTTCAGTTGTGTTGTAAATGCAGAAACCAAAAGTTATAAATAACAAATACAAAAGTTGTGAATATAAGAACAATAATTGTTGTTAGATAAAACATAACAGATATGTGATCATGATGTTTAAAAAATAAACATGTTGATAATGACTATTTCATTATTTCTAGTTGGCACGAGAAATGGCTTTTTCTTCTTCTAGTTTTGGAAAGGAACTATTTTGTTATTTTCACATAAGGGGATATTTTGTAAAAAATACTGAAGGTAAAATATAATATGATGGGGGGAGTGTGAGGGTGAAAATGATAAGAGAAAGGATGACACTTGAAGAATTCATAATAATGATATCATCTTGTTTGGTGTTGACACTAATTTGAGTGACATGAAATACACTGTGAGATATGATGAAATGACCCTTATAGACCTTGTTGATGATGGTGGAATTGTTACCCTATTTGAGCATAATGTTGGAAGCAGTCATATATATATAGGTTGTAAAAGAAATGGTAGTAGAGAAACAACAATTGAGGAAGCACCAATGTAAGTTACTGTGTTTAATTCCTCTAAAGAAAGTTGTCATTTGTTATAGCATAGTTGTTATTTTAGAAAATGAAGTTGTGATTGTTAATGCAAGTGTAAAAGAGACATGAAGTTGGATGGATTGTGAATGCATGATGGAGCAATTCTTATCACTTTTAGATCCAAACTCTCCTTCTCCTCTCCTATTGAAGATCATGATTTCAAATGTGTAGCCTTTAAAAATGAAATAGAATGTGTAACCTACCAAACTTGTGGAGAACTTCTAACATTACCATATGGAGTATAAAGTACACCTATATTGATGTCAGAGCTTAATTTTTCTAAGTGGAGGAATTTGTTGTTAGGTGTAGGGCAGACCTTTCCCTATGCTAAAGCCTTTAAAAAAGCATTGTATAAATATAGCATTGCTTATAAGTTTCCATACAAATATAAGAACAATAGCATAAAGAAGATGAGAGTGATATGTAGTACTGGGCAAACGAGTTGCGAGCCAACCCACGAGCTAGCCCGTGCGGGCTAGTAGTTTTGCGAGTTGGGTTAGGCCAGCCCGCCAGATAAAACGGGCTGAAAAATCTAACCCAACTCATTTTTCAACGGGCTAGTTAACCCGCGGGCTAGCCCGCAAAAAATTATCAAATTTTTTTAATAATTTAAAATTTATGCAATATAAATATATATATATATATTTATTTCATATTTTAAAAAAAATTAGAAATTAAAAAACTTGTAAATAAATAAAATAAATATAGAATTCAACCAAGCAAATTCATTTTACTAGATTTTTATTATTAATCATTTTCTCACCTAGATGTGCTATCTTTGTCACTAATAAAGAAAATTTGAATATAAACTCATATTATTTTTCTTAGTGAATTCATATTTATAATTTCAATCAATAGAATTTATGAGATTAATAAATAATATATATTCAAAACATTTCTATAAAAACTAATAAATCATCTTCATAAACTATAACAAACATTTTATTTGCAAATTGTAAAAAAAATTTACACTATATTTTAAATGTAAAGAACAGATTTAAAAGTCATAAATTATATATTTAAGAGATATTATCATTATTGTAAATTTATAAAAAGATATAATGTAATTAAAAAATAAAAAAATATTTTTTTTAAAAATATTGCTAGCCCGTGGGCCAGCCCGTTTTAACTCGCTTTTTTGCGAGTTGGGTCGTTTTAAAAAACGGGCCAATTTTTTCAACCCAACCCATCAAATTGTGCGGGTTAAACGGGCTAGCCTGCGGGCTCAACCCGTTTTCCCAGCTTTAGTGATATGTGACATTGATGGCTGCCCTTGAAGATCACAACATACGTAGTGGGAAAGGAAACTTCATTTCTTCCTGTGAAGACATTTAAAAATGAGCATATACATTATGCACAAGACAACTTGATTGTTACCTACAGGGGAAGTTCAAGTCCAACATCATGTATTGTAATTGAGGATGTGAGGTCTCATGTAGACAAACGTCCAAATGGCATTAGGAGAGAGTTGCAAATAGAATATGGTATCAATCTGACTTACTGACAAGTATACAGAGCCAAAGGGAAGACATTGGAAGAGATCCATAGTAGACCCTACCAATCTTATATGTTAATTTCATGGATTTGTGACCGATTAGTGAAAATAGACCCAAAAACAGTTCCTAAATGGGCAGCAGCTGACAGTAACAGGTTTGAGCGTGTCTTTATAACTTATGATTGTTATACAAAGGGTTCATGCATTGTGTAAGACATATAATATACATAGATAGTAGTCATCTAAGTGATCCTTATAAGAAGATTTTGTTGTTAACATCTACTTATGATGCTATTAATGAGTTGTTTTCCTTCACTTATGCCATTGAATAAAGGGGAGATACTTGAAGATTGGACTTGGTTTCTATAAATGGTGAAAAAAATAATAGGCTTAATGCAACTTACAATTGTGTCAGAGTGACATAATGCCATAATAGGTGATGTTCAAGCTATCTTTGGAGGCAAGGCAAGCAATATACATTTTGTTACCATCACATTAAGGAGAATGTTAATGCAGAATTTTTGAAAATTAATAGAGGTAAGAGAAGGACTAGTGGGCAAGGCAAGGATGATGCATCAAACTTGCTTGATGGCATTGCATATGTAAGGCTTGAGGATTATTTTAATGAAGCAATGGGAAACATGAGAAATTTCAGTCCAGAATTGGCTCAATGGCTTGAAAATCATAGAGACATTGATAATGGTCTTTATTTAAGTTTCCATATAGAAGATGGGACAATATAACTACAAATCTTGCAGAGTCATTTAATTCATGGATGGTTATTGAGAGAAGGCATGGTGTTGCACAATTGATCCATGAGCATATAGAAAAGGTAGCACGCAAAATGCATGCATCCAAAATGGCTCTCTCTACTTGGCGAAATGGTGTTGGTCCAAAGATTGAGGCAAAACTAAGAGACCACGTAGCTAAAGCTAAAAAAATGTTAGTAAAGCATTATGGAGGAAATAGGGTTTGTGTACATACTACATATGGGGACTTGCATGTTGATCTTGGCTTATGTGAATGTAGCTGTGCAGCATGGCAAATGTCATGGATTCCTTGTCCACATGCTTGCTCCACCATCAAGCTAACACATGGCAATGTGTATAGTTTTGGGGAAGATTGTTATAAAACTACCGCACAAGAGAAGATATATTGTTGTAGTATGATTTACAATAGACATGCCTCATCCGAAGGACTACAACATTACAAATATTAAGGACCAAGTCTTCCTCTAACCTCCAAGGACCAATCGTCCTCCTGGGAGGTCACAAACTTCTAAGAAGGAGTCATAATTTTAGAGCAAGAAGATTTATCACTGTTCACTATGCCATTAATCAGGTCATACATGCAAGACTTGTAGGAATCCTAATCTAAGATATAATGTAGATATGACACCTTTTTTGTGTATATTTTATGAATTCAGTTGTCCTTTGTCTTGTACAGTGTGCAAAGATGACTATTGTTTTCTTGAATTGTAAATATGACAAAGCTAAAACTTCTTATATATATAAGATTCAACCCTTCATATATTTTTGTTAAAAGGGTTGCAAGGTATTTTAATGAAAGTTATGGATCATGTAATTGACAATAAAACCTCAGAGTCATTTATGTCATATTTTAAGGTTTTCTTATCATTTAAATTAATGAAAGTTGTTACTTGTTAGATTAGAGTGGTATTTCATTTTTTGCTAATTCAATCAATTTACAGAGGGTGCTGATAAATTACAATTCTTTGTTTCATAGTTGTGAATATAGGCACAAAAGTTATTAATATTGAAACCAAAATTATGAATGGAGACTTGTGAATTTCTAACTCTGATACTTGTCTGGACTTGCACACTAGAACTTATGAATGGCTAATAAATAGTTGTGAATATAGGTATAAAAGTTGTGAACGAGGACTTGTAAATTTTCAAGTACCAAACTTTCCTTACTGCTTTTTTTTTCCTTAATTCTTTTATTAATTTAGGTTACCTATGTTTTATATTGAAAATGAACTTTTAAAAATTAAAAAAGGTAAAAATACTAAATGCACTTTTATATTCATGAACAAACTTTTGATAAAAAACCAAACACACTTAATTTCTCACTTTTTCATTACACTAGTAAAATGAGTCAACTAGCAAACTTACAAGAAATAAAATGTCGAATAGATTAAACTTATCATGAAATAATTTAATTTTTTTAATTTTAAAATTGTAAAAAGTTGTATCTTTATAATCATTTGATTATTTTGGTTATATAATTACCTTTTTTTAATCAAATGTCAAAACTATAATATATATATATATATATATATATAATTACACCTAGCCTTGTGATCCTTTTTTCATGAGAAAATAAACGTTCAGCTCTAGTTGGTGCCAAACAGTTTTATTCCATGAGAAAACTGCCACCCAAGAATTAGAATCAAAATAAATGAGCAACATTTTCAAAACCATGCAAATACATAACACAATATATACTAAAGGAAATGGCTGTGTTAGGTAAGTAAAAGTTAAATATGATATTAGTATCAATTCTATTGAGTACCACACAATTGACAGTCTCTATTCAAGAGGTCATTATACATATTAACAAATATTCAAACAGTGGCTACATCTTTATATGCTAAGCAATTATTGACAAATATTAACATCCTTCTTTATATACTAAAGTGTCTACCCCCTTCTCTTTCTTGTCTTCTCTTTATCAAGTAATTTTAATGCCACCTTCTTTTTTTTTTGTTTTTTGGATGATTAATCAGCCACCATAAAAGCTCAGCCCTGAAGTTAGTAACTTCTTCTTGCACTAAAGAAAGAATAACACACAAGTTGAAAGAATAATCACAAACAAAGAACAGCCCTGAAGTAGAAATAATAACATCAAAGAAAATGCAAGCGTATATCAGTGATGTGCTGCGACACTGTGAGATCCCATGTCTTCAACCAAATCATAACGAGAACTCATAATCTTTCCTACAAACATATAGCATATAAACAATAATCACAATTGGTCAAAAGAAATGAAGGAATTACATAAACAAGATAAGCTATAACAATAGGTGGAGAACACAGATTATTTTGTTGGGTACCGGAGGCCAAATAACATCAGCTATTAGTTTCTTCTCGATCAAGCCTGGGTTTACCAACTCAATAATGTCGAAGAGCCTATTTTGCTATAAAGGAAACAAATTCATATTATCAAAACAACATGCACACAAGACACACCAAGGAGTTGACAAGTAGACCATACACATGCATTCGCCAATAATTTTTTTTACATTTAAAGCTCCATTCTTTTTCCTTTTCTTTCTCCTTAATTCAAAACCACTATCCCCCTTTAACGAGTCGAGGACATAGAAGTTCAATATCTTTAGCTTTAGCATGAAATACATCCAATGATGGTTCATAAGAGCTGGATCGAGGATGAGATCGCATTTAGCTATATTGTATCCTATATATTCAGGTAGGATATCCCTCATGTTCTTTGTTGCCTTCCAAATGAGGGAATTTGATGTCATTTTGCACTACAAATAAGAACACATTATGCTATAAATTACAAAAAACAAAACATAATAAACATGATATTTTAAATTTAATTTTACCGGAAGCTAACCATGAAGTTAGCATCAAATATATGATGACAGACTGGACCTGAATCCTTGATATCACCCATTAATGCATGGTACAACTAGTCATGAACTACAACCACCAATGAGTTCACGTTATTTGTACATTACTATGTGTAAATTATAAAAAAAATAAATTTAGACACTATCTCACCCTGTTACTAATCCACTGCATTCCTCCCAAATAGCGAAGTTTATCATGAGTAAGATATTGATCAAACATTTCAACTAAGATCTTAAAATAGGAAATAATAAATAACTTCTCTTAAACTGTTGGAAATGAATGAAAAATTAGGTAACAATGACTATTTACTCATTACCTTCCTCCCTTTTACACATGTGTGATACAATTGAAACCAATTGTTGCTTTTTATCAACCTTCTTCTTTGTCTTATTCACCGACTACGATATAACTTAAGGAGACCTAATAGTTAGTATTTTTTTCCTTATAGATCTCTTAAGTTGTCATTCACCATCATCTTCCTTAACTTCCTCCTCTGATTTTTCCTCTTCATCCTTTCTTAGGAAGATACATGAATTGGATATGATAAATTATTAGTTTGTTCTCTCCTCCTCCTCCTCCCTTATCACCTCTACATTCCTTTTCATCATCATCATCTTCTGCTTCTTTGTCTCCTCCATCTTCTTCTTCTTTATCACCTCCATCGTTTTCTTTTTTGTCTTCTTCAAACTTAGAATTTGCCTTGTCTTGTTCTTCAAACTCGAAGGCTGGCTTGTCGTTACTACTATATCTTACTCGGTCATCTTCTTCCTCAACTTCAACACTTGACTTGCCTTCTCCTTTTAATTTCCACGATGCTTCCCTTTTCGTCTACTCCTTTTTGAATGCAAATTCGACATAAGCAATTAATCTTTGGTGGTTTTCTTCAATAACCCCCATTATTGTTGAAAATAAGTCCTTCAATTCCTGCACATTTACAAAATGTAAATAGAAAAAAAAAACTTGTTGTAAATGTTATTTTGTCCAAAACAATGAGAAATAAATATCGAGTCTAAATATGATGTCGTTGGTCTCTTCTTGGTAACGGTGGAAGTGGGCTCTTCTGCAGAAGCACCATAAAGTAGCCCAATATTGCTGTCTCTCTCCTTTTGTAGTCTTTCATTGGCTCTATTATCGGTCCAATATTGGATAGTATTTCTTAAATCATGATCACTTGTTTTGACTAATGGAAAATGCTAAAAAAATAGATTTGCAAGAACATATATATAATTATCACATTATACTTAGTATGAATGCATTAGAGTAAAGAGAATACCATAAATTCATCAATACATACCACTAGAAAGTATAAGTATCCTCCAACATTTGTAGTCCTATTCTTCTTTTTCCTCATTTGTTTCAAATACTCTTCCAATTCTTCACACAAGTCATCTAACATGTATTTTGACCAATTGAAGTCTTTCATTGCATTCTTAGTACAATACATTACCTTAACCATTCGCTCATTGACATTAGTACTAGCACTCGGACATAAAAGTATTCCCAATGTGTACAACAAAAATAAAAACTCAAAGTTTTCATCCTCCGCTCCAAATTTAATCAATGCTAATATCTTTTTATATGGAAATTTATAATATTTTTCCCTTAACCTCAAGAATACTTCCTCTTGATATCCACCTCTATTGACACCCTATCCCAACCAAAAGGTAATCCTATCAATGTGTAAACATTTTCTACTTTCATTTCTTTTGACTTCCCTTTAATGCAAAATTGATAGGTAGGTGGATTATATGAAGATATTAATTGGTAGTAGAGGTCTCAAGGGAGTATTTTCCATCGGATATCAAGCAACACCCTAAACTCAATGTTCTCTACCCTCGTTCTTAAATTTTTGTTCTCTCTCACGAACTCTGCAAGTTCTATAAACTGCCTCACAGAGCACCTTGTGTGAATAGAAATCTTGTATTTATTTTCTCCAGCATGTCTATCAGATTTTAATTGCCTAGCCTTCTTAACATATTTGTCCTTTTTAGCATCTGGCAACTTTTCCCATGCCTTCAGCTCATATTTTATTATATGTTTTAGCCTTATTTTTTTTATATTTATATTCATTTTCCTTGAGAAAGTTCTTCTTAAAAAGACTTAATGCATTCACCATCTTCCCTATCCTAAAAAATCAAGTCTTACTGTCAATAATTTATAATAAGCACTAGTCACAGCAACAAAGGTCAAACAAAATCATACCAAAATCAAGATATGAGTCATGCAAATGTCATTATTATTTTCTTCACATAAATTGGGCTAATGGAACAAGAGGATGACAACATTGGTCAAAATTATAAGGATGAAGTGGTCAAATTTTACAAAACCTTAAACTTTCTTCCTTATGTCTAATATTATATTACTATATATATATATATTTTGGATAAATGGATCAATATAATAGCCAATACTAAAAAGTAAACAAACAATTCAACTTCAGTAATTAATTTGTTTGTTCACTTAACTAGTTAATTAGTTCAAGTGGTTGGTACTAGCTAGTAATATAAATTTCCCTTCCTTTTGTTCCTATCCTTCAAACTCTACAGCTAAAGCCAACTAGATAGAAATACATATAGAGGAAAAAGATAGTCGACACAAATTTGATGCAGGACTTTAACAGTGTGGTATATTTTCTCAAAAAACAAAATAGAAGAAATGATCTTTAATTCCCACACCATTATTTAATAGTTAACAGTGAATTTTGCATCTCATGGAACATGGGAAGATTACTATGTAACCCAATTTGATGAGACTATGAAACAATCATTTTCAAAAGTGTAGAGAAGGAAAGGCATAAGCTAGAAGATGTAACCAATTTTTTTAGAATGCAATCATAACTTATCGAGAGTCAAGAAAGCAGCGGCAATAAAATAAGCCTCCAATTACACACCAACATTTTAAAAAGTCAAACCTCAAACCATAACAATTGAACTTCAAATCAAGGGGGAAATCAAATCTCAACGTAAACAATCACTATGGGATCATAGTAGGAGGAAACATGAAGGCCACATTGTGGGCACTATGGTGTTGGAGTACAGAGAGTCCAACTAATAGAACACAAGAAATAAGAAGCAACATTCCTGCTTAAGGGTATACATGTAAGCTTTCATAGCAAAACTACATAGATTGCATACTATTTCATAGAGACATAGGACTAAACCAATACAGGCTATGGAATTCAAAAATTAAAACTGTTGGGAATAAAACTAGCATTGAATATTTCATGAATTCCACTTTACATGTTTGTTTCCTTACAGTCGGTTGCAACCCTGGTATAACATCATGAACTTGGTCTATGAGAGAGGGAAGTCATCCAAGTTAAAGGCCTTGAAAAAAATTAGCATCATGTGATCATCACATTCCCTATTAATTACTGTCACCATTTTATGACTTTACCTTACAATCTAAGTTGCAAGACATAGGCAGTAGTTTTCATGATAACAAAATAATGCAATACAATTATGTCTATAATTAAAAAAATTTGTTGATTTATTTTGTTAAGATCATTGAGGCATTAATTATCATGAAAGTGACCTAGATAACTAATCAGACCCACAAAGGAATAAATACCTACGAAAGCTAAGAAGAGGAATACACACCTTAATTAAGTGCGACTGGAGAGAGAGGGAGAGAAGTTGCTACTGTCGAGAACACAAACACATCCACAAACCAATGCTGACAAACCCACTGCGGAGAACATCGAGACGAAGTTGATGGCCAAAGCTGCTGGAGAACAACAAAATCGCAAACGAGAACGCTACAGCCACATTTGCGACGATGATATTGTGATGGAAAGATAGTGATGGAAGCTCACAAAGCTCAGGCGACACATGACAACAATGACTAAAGAGACAGAGCACGACTGAAATTAGGGGAAATGACGTTTTTTTTAAAATTTGAATTAAGGGCAAAACTGTCATTTCCTCAAATTTCCTAATGACAAAAGGATCCCCAGGGACCTAAGGAAAATTATATCATTTTGTGAGATCAATCTGTCAATTAGCTAATTTAAAGGAACTTTATTATCATTTTTTCTTAATTTTTTAAGTTAATTCTACTTCATCATGTTTAATTCGTTGAAATTTTTTTGAAGGAATGGAAATTGAAAAGTAATCAAGATGATAATAAATGTTTTAAAAAACACAGTTGGTCATTTGGTGGCTTTTTTTAAATAAAATTTTAGTAAAATTTTTTATTTAGTACATTTTTTTTTTTGGGTTGAGGAATTGAGTATAAAAACCCCGACAAAATTACTGAGGTAAGTTTCATTCAAAAATAATAATAATACTACAGAAGTAGCCGAACCATATTTCTCGAGCATTCTACGCTCCGTCGGACGCCGTCCACCGTTGCCTGCCCTGCGTGGTTGTTCTCGAGCAAGTAGTGAAGAAGGCTAGAAGGATTTCCCAAAATCCGGTGAGATTCATCTGTTCAATCTGGCTTAGAATCTGTTACCCACATCATCTGTTTCCTGCGTGGTTGTTCTTGCTGTTTTAAATTTTTCATTTTAATTTGGTCCTTAATCATTTGAACATTGACGCTTTTGAATTGGGGAATATTTGCAGATTGAGTTTAATTTCTGTTTTTTTGACTATTTTTTGCTTGAATGGTGTGCAGCTGGCTATTATGCTTGCTTCTGCCCTCTTCATTTTGATTACTAGCGACTTCTATGCCTTGGATTGTGCTGTTTTGCAATGTATTGACATTCTGTATCTTAGTCTCTTTATATTATCATCAATTTAGAAAATTGTCAAGGTATTTGTGAGGTATGATCTTGTGAATAACTTGGCTCGAGTTGTGTCAAAGTATCTGGCACAATATCAACTATGCATATTTCAAAAAGATCTGCCCCCGCTGAGTGTAATATAGGCTCGCCTATGAGTATTTGTATTAGGATGGCATGGGATTAGACTGAAATATTTCAGATGATATTATCCAAACTTTTCATCGAACAAATTTGTTTTAATCTACATGGATTACCAACATGTCAACAATTTCAGTAAGATCTAAGCATAGCTGGTTCAAGCTTTTTAATTCCAGGGGATGCTTAGTGGCCTGGACCCTGGAGTTAAATAGGCATATTTTGAGTATCATTGTTTCTTTGACGTGTCAAACATATATCTGTATTGGAGTATGAATCTCTCGAGCATAAATTGATTTTTAGATTCTTCCTTATTAATCGCATTATGCATTTGATATAGAACCTTGAAATTGTGGCCAATTGAATCAGTGAAGTGTGAGAAGGTGCTTATAAACAAATGGATTTAGTTTTTCTGCCGTTGTCACTTTGTCAAACTTGTTTTATGATAATTGTAGAAGAGTTCCATGGTTGAGATTTTGGTTGAGGAACTATTGCAACGAGTAATCCCTCCATCCCTTTTTATGAGAGCGATCATGAGATTCATGGATACCAAGAAAGTATGAAAATTTATTTGATGCCTTAGAAAGTTGAGTTTCTACCCAATTCTGCCCTCCATTAAATGTCATGATGTTGCATAACTTCAAATGCCTTTTAACAATTCATCCTTTATAAGGGGTATATTTGAAAGTTTTCTAATTTTTCCTAGAATCTCTAAAAGACTCTTGCAGAAATGGACACTATACCCCTTGAAACTTGCTCTTATGAAAAAGGACGGAGGAGTAATTTTATAAACTGTGTAGAGTGAGTTAATGCATTTTAATTTTCATTTCTATTCATCCAAAGCACAATGTTGGCTTTATCAACTGCTACTCAACTGTTACAATTCTTGACATGTGATTCTGATGAGGTACTGTTTGAATGAAATTATAAGTTATCCCGGTTTCTATTGCTGAGGTGCCCATGATAAGTTTGTGTACTCTGAATCATAAGCTCTGTCTTGCATGTCTGCTAATGAAGTTATTTTCCTGCAAGTTCTTGCAGAGAGAAAGTATTGATGCTGCTTCTCAAAGACATAGTGCCTGCCGCACAGAACAACATAGATACAAAATTTATACTTTTGGAGAAAGGAAGGATAACATTAGAAGGGCAAAATAAGACATGTTTGGCACTTGCAGCTGATGAGACTGCAGCAGTTCACTATCAGTTCTGGGGAGATGAGTGCGACGTATTCGAGCCTGGTGACATCATCCATTTGGCCAACGGTATTTTCTCTTACCACCGCAATAATCTTGTACTAAGGGCGGGCAAGAGAGGAAAAGTAGAGAAGGTGGGAGAGTTTACTATGGCCTTTGTTGAGACACCAAACATGAGTGAGATTCATTGGATTCCTGACCCAAATAATTCTACGAAGTATGTCCAGGATTATGTGATATCTCCCCACTCTCGCATTTTCCCTCCAATGACTTAAGTAATGAGAACATTGATTGTCATGGAGTTGTTCTCTACATAGTTTAAACCAAAAATCTCTGGGGCTGATAAATTTTCTTTTGCTTTAATAGCTTATGTTATTGATAAGCGCTTCTAACTAGTGATATATATGGTGTGTTTGGATTAGAAATTGTGGAGCTAAAGTTGGAATCATTTGAGGTTTTGCAAACTGAAATTAGGATAAAAATCAGTGATTTATGTTTGGACATTGTTTTTCCTCTTAAAAGTCAGTTAACCTATAAAAATCATTGAAGTTTGAAGCGCCCAAACCTCGGCTTAGATCAAATCCAAACATAGCCATACTTTGTTCAGCGTATTTCCCAATTCATTTATTGTCTTAATGGAGAGCCGTGTATCTATTGTCTCTAACGGAAATCATTTGCTTTATTAATTAATGATAAGCATCGTTTTAGTTTAGTTTCATGTGGATTTATGTATATATAGATGTTGATGATCATACACTTATTTTCCCATCTTTGACTCAATTAAATTTACTCCTCTTCTTTTTATATATAAGAGAAAAAAATTATATCACGAAAGTTGATTAATCATAATAATTATGTTTGAAAATAAAAAAATTGAATTAAAATGTCCTATGTTAATCAACGTAAGCATTCATTAATTATTTTTTATTAGCATAAATTATGAGGAGTAATTTAAAAAATATGTAATAAATGTTTATTGAAATATATAATTTTATTTACATAAAAAAATAAATAAAAAGTGATAATTTTTTTTATAAATAAAAAATGGAGTAGAATATAGCAACAAAAGATATTATCATTAATGAGTTGACTCATTATTCATAATAGTAGTTATGCCAAACAGGTAATGAAGGCTTCATAGCAAAGCTATGATTTTCAGGCTTGAAAATGTCAGCCACAGAGCACTAGCAAATCCACAAGACTGTATATTCCCATTGTTTTACTTTATTACAATTGATTGAAAATGAAGCCCTTGCACATACGATAATCAATGACAAACCAATGACAAACTCGATTTACGAGATAAAATAGTAGCAATCAAAAAGGATACATAAACAAGCCATATGCTATAGAGCGATCTCATTCATTTCGTTAAAAATTAGTGTTATTATAATGAAGGAACATCCTTTTTGTTGTTTCCTAATCAAATTAATGCATGGCCAAATAAAAAAAAATTCAAATTAGTGAAAGAACAGGGGATAATCTTTTTCATTAAATTTAAATTTCTATTTGATGATCTAGATGTAATTTCTGTGCATTACGGAGTAAAAGGACAAAAAGTCACATTATTCACCATTGATAAATAGTATAAACTGTTAAGAGTTTTATTACACTTTTAATTCTATATGTAAGTCCCATTCAATATGTTCACAAGAATTAAAAAAAATTTTAAAACTCATTTATTCTATTTAAAAATTTAATAAGTTTTTAACTTCACTTTATAAAATATAAATACTTTAATAACATATTATCTCTCTAGAAGATAGAAGGAAAAATTTGTAATGAAAATTTAATGTGATTTATAAATAAGACAATTTTTTTTTTTTTACCTTATAAATAAGATCAAGAGGAGTATATTATATTAAAATTGATGCACATCACATTTATCTGCTAGGTTGATTAAGGGGACAATTTTCCTTCCAAATCCTTAATATTAGCTATTTTTTAAACTAGATTTTAGATAGTGCTTGGAAGTATTTTTAAATAGAATGAATGGAGTGTGATGGCTAAAAGAATTATACCATTGGTTGTGAAATTTTTTTAAAAGGGGATGGAATGGTTTAGAATGGCATTCCATACTATCATAAATTCATTTTTTTTACCCTCCAATTTGAAGGATCGAGGATGGAATGGTATGACATGATTAACATTATTACAAAATTATCCTCGTTCTTTTTAACCCATTGCACTCTTTCATTTTCACCTACCCTAAAAATAAAAAAAATAATTATATCTAATTTAAATATATTAATTTTATAATTATTTTTAATTAATGATTAAATAAAATCATTTATTTTTCTAATATAACACCCAAACAATTAAATATTTCATCCTATTCTTCTTTTTTCCCACTCCACCTTGTTCCATTTCATTGATGGCTATTCCTTTCTACTTCATCTTATACCCTCAAACATGGCCTTATATTTTAAGTTTTATGACAGGGACTGGCATGTTAGCCTGAATTAATATCTATATATTATGTTTATAAAATACTTCTATATTATAAAAAAACTTTTAATAGAATTATATTTTTAATGAGTTAATTAATTATATTTAAAATAATATTCTTTTTATACTTATTCTTATTTAATATGGTGTCTTAATTAAAAATATTATTAATTACATCATATTCCTTTTGAACCAAAATATAGGGCATTAATAACTGATTCAAAGTTTTCAAAAAATATCAATTGAAACATTAATTTCTTAGAAAAATTTACATCTTTTTAATTTTATTTTTGTTAAATATCTTATATAAGTATCTTGATAATGATAAGTGCTTTAATAACTGATTCAAAGTTCTTAAAAAATGTTAGTTGAAAGATTAATTATTTTAAAAAATTTACATATTTTTAATTTTATCTTTATTAAATACCTTATATAAGTATCTTGATGATGATAATTAAAATTTTAATACATCATTTTTTTAAAAGAGTAATAAATAAAATAGAGATATAATAAAAAAAAAATTATAAAAATTATCTAATATTCTGTATTTTAGAACAAATAAAGCTTTTGAAAAATGTCTTATATGATGAGCAGGAGGGAGTAATTAAAGATTTTTTTAAAAAACTTTATTAATTATATCTTAAAAAATTTAAAATAACTTATATTTTTTAAAATAGAGTAATACTTAAAAAAACATGTCTTTAATAAAATGTACCCCACATAATCGTAGACACTGTTCACATAGGGATAGTTTATGCTGTTGAATGGAACGGCACACCCCTGAACTGGTTCAAATTTTGGGGGCAGGATACGTTTGCCGCTTGAAGTAGCATTCTTCCTGTTGGCTCCTTGAATGATTGCAACCTTCGAAAGAGTCGGTATAACGTTGTTGAGGTCAGCAGTGGATTCAAACATGTCGGACAGGAGAGAGCAGCAGAGGAAGAAGAACAAAGGGACGAAGAGTGCCATGCGGATAATCAAAAAGCAAAGCCCACAGCCGGTAGTACAAGACATTGAGGATGCAGTCTCGTCCTTCAGCGAAGATGAAACTCAGAAACTAAGGGTTGCTCTGTTGGAGTGGTACGATCATAATCGTAGAGACCTTCCGTGGAGGAGGACGTTAAGTCATAATCATGGTTGTGAAAAAGAAGAAGAAGAAGAAGTAGATTCAAGGGCGTATGGTGTGTGGGTCTCCGAAGTAATGCTGCAGCAGACTAGGGTTCAGACTGTTATTGGCTATTTTAACCGTTGGATGGAGAAATGGCCTACCATTCATGACCTTGCACAGGCCTCCCTTGAGGTTTGTGTGTGTAAATTTTTGGGCTTTGGTTCATTTACCGCATTTTTCTTTACTCGGATGGGTTTTAGAGCCCTCTCTTTATATTTATATATATATATATATATATATATATGTGTTCCTTCTTGGGTTGCATCATCTTGTCTTCTGGTTTTGAATGCCCTTTCCCATCTCTTTTCTCTTGCAATTTTTGTTTTAAATTTGTGCTTTCTGTGTTACCAGCTGACCTAATGATGCTATGGTAATAATCCTTTCTGTTATCTTGAAATCAGTCAATTGGCATAAAGCAAAATTTGAGAGGTAGAGATGCCACTGGTTAAAAAAAAGTTTGATCTCTGCCACATTTAGACTAGCTTAGGCGTTTCGGTGGGTGGGCTTTTAGGTAAAGGTCGAAAGTTTTCCTGATATAAGAAAACTTTTTTTAAATACTGCAAAAAAGTTGAAATATTTTGAAAACCTTCAATATTTCTTTTGGTGTTTTTAAAGCTAAAATTTTATCTTTTCTAATATCATGTTTTACTTTTCATTTTCAGTTTTTTTTTTTAAAAAAAACAATTCCTTGAAGGAAGAACCAACTTACTCACCTCATAAATGGTTCTGTCTTTACGCAGGAAGTGAATGAAATGTGGGCAGGTTTGGGCTACTATCGAAGAGCTCGTTTTCTCTTAGAGGTATTCTCTCTTTAGCGCTTTGTTTTCCCCTTACTTTCCATCATTTTCTATTAGGTGCCTTTGGAAATCATTCATTCTTTGTGCTGCATGGGTTAAGGACTAGTTACAATCTTGGGGGCGTTTGGTACCCTGCCATGATCATCAAATACAGGAGGCATAAAATGATACCATTTTATGTGATAAATCATACTACCTTAAAAACATGAGGAATTCATATCCTCGGAGTTCATAAGAAGTAAATTCCATTTTATTCCCTTGACCTGAAAATAGTTTGCTTGTTAATGATTTCAAGTGTATCATTCAACTTGCATGTGATTGTTCATTTTCCATAATCAGAAATTGAACAAATCACAGTGGTGCTGAATGAGACACTCTAAACTGCAAAGAGGAAAATTGTAATATGCTTTTCTCAAAATAAACCAATTTTATCCTTTTCAGTTTCCTTGACAGCTTTCAGCTGTCTCCTGCATAGCATGTTTTCTTAAATATCATGATATCCCAGATACCACGTATTGTAATATAGAGTTATATGTCATGGCCCTATAATAAGCCATCAAATGAAATTGCTGTACTTCCTTCTTATGGCTTAATGCTGCGAAGTGCAAACAATTGTACCATAAACATATTGTGCCTTCCATCATGCCTTTAGGTTCTTATTGAGTTACTACGTGCTTTTGCTTAAGAAGCAAAAGACATTGATTAATCATAGATTCTTTTGATTCTATTCTCAGGGTGCAAAGAAAATAGTCGCAGAGGGAGGAAGAATTCCTAGCTCAGTTTCTACACTACGAAGGATTCCTGGAATTGGAGACTACACTGCAGGAGCAATTGCCTCTATAGCATTCCGAGAAGTAAGGGTTATTCCTGTTACTTTGGTTTATGGGAAAGAAACCATTGCTCATGATTTAACATAACAGGCTGTACCCGTTGTTGATGGCAATGTGGTGAGGGTGATTGCTAGACTAAAGGCTATTTCTGCAAATCCAAAAGACTCGGTAACTATCAAGAGATTTTGGTGAGTTTTGTGAAATTCTTGTAAATCTAGAATTAAATTTTCTGTAAGGAATTCTAACTATGAATTTGACATGGGTGAAGAAACTTGTCTTTCTCTTATAAGTTATGTCTCATAAATTTGGTTTTTCACATGATGCTTGACCTGATTGGGAAACAATAGGAGAGAGACAGAAGTCATTTCTTGTGCAATAAATTGATGAATTTGTGTTGCTTATATTTCTAAGGAAAGAGGAAGTAAGTAAAGCTATGAGTAATCACATATTAGAAATATCACTTCAGATTCTTTTTGGCTTGTTTAGGAACAATTCATGAAGGTGACATGTGCATATTTTAAAAGAGAAAAGGGGGTGGGATTTTTTTTTTTTTTTTGGTGGGAGGTGGTGAATTTCCTATTTAACATGATGTGCTTCAATAGATGAGTTTTCTTCTTCCTATTCATTGCACCTATAGTACATGAATACACTATGCCAATCTCGTAAGTAGACTGCTTTCGTGTTGTTTCGTTGAATAAGCTTGTAACCTGGGGTTGTTTCATTTTCATTGTTTTATGTTGGATTGGAATGGAGATTAAGGAGATTAGCAGCTCAGCTAGTTGATCCTCTCCGCCCTGGAGACTTCAATCAATCTCTCATGGAACTTGGGGCAACTGTATGCACCCCTTTGAATCCAAGCTGCTCCTCATGTCCTGCATTGAAATTTTGCCGTGCACTGTCAATATCTAAAGATGACAATTCAGTACTTGTTACAGATTATCCTGTGAAAGGTGTAAAGGTTAAACAAAGATGCGATTTTTGTGCAGTATGTGTTGTTGAGTTACTCGGGTTTGGGCAAATGTTGGACAAGAACCAGTCTAGCAGTGAATTTATTCTTGTAAAAAGGCCCAATGAAGGACTGCTTGCAGGTCTCTGGGAGTTTCCATCTGTCTCACTGGATGGAGAAACTGATTCATTGGCTAGAAGAGAAGCAGCAAATCACTTCTTGAAAAGTATGCTCAAAATTGACACCAAAAAGACCTTTAACATAGTTTTGAGGGAAGATATTGGAGAATTTGTTCACATCTTCAGTCATATTCGCCTCAAGTTGTATGTTGAATTGCTAGTGTTACAATTGAAAGGTTTGATCCTCTCTCTTTTTGGCATTACTAATTGATTTTGGTTTTAAAGTCTTTTTGACTCATTTGATTTCACTTGAGTAATTTATTCTGAACTTATTTAATGTATTTTCATAATTTAAGAACTAAATTTCGTGAAATAATTATCTATGTCTACGAAACTTTGAAAGTTTTGGAGAATATCAGCATCTAAGGGTTTATGGCAGGTTGTTTCTTCCTTGCATTTAAATGGATTATTCTGTCTTTATGCTTGAGTAGGCTGCTGTATTCTTTTGACTGGCCTGCGTTTCAGCAAGCGTGTGTAAAAATTCATCTAATATCTTGTATCCTATAGTTTAGAAAACAATGTAAACTTCTGCTGCGAACAGGGTTACGTATGTGCATTTGAAGTTGTAAACAAATAAAATGATTGCATCATGGCTGCTCTTTGTTCTAATTTTAATTCTTTGTTTGTAAGGGCCGAAAGATAATTTCTCCAAAAGCCAGGGCAGTGAAACTACAACTTGTAAATGGGTAGATAGCAATGCCCTTTCAAGTATGGGGCTGACAACCAGTGTAAGAAAGGTAATATAGTTTATAGCATGTGATCATTTTGGTAAACCTGCTATGAATTTGTGAAGCTACTTAGCATAAGAGTTTAACATTTTCAACCTTTAGAAAAGAACAATAGACCTCAAACACTACGCAGTTGTCAGTATGTTTTTACAAGTCTATCAAGCCTTCTATTTCAGTTGGATTTTTTTATCATTTCAAATAAAATCACAAAGAAAAATGACCTAGGGCTTAGACCTTTTCTCAATAATTGCTATAAAGAGTTTTTTTTTTTTTTTTGTTTTTTTTACTCAGAAATCTCTTGCAGTTATCATAATTAATTCATTTAGCTTAAGTCAATTGAAACTTGGATGGAAGCGCAGCAAAAGAAAACAAGGACCATTCTGTTTGAGGATTGAATAGAACATAAGATAAATACATCAAAGAAAAGACTGGAAGTTTTCTTAACTATAATCTGCAGAACGGGAGGGTTTCTTCCTCATCATTCAAAATATAGGTCATTTCTTCTCGAGGTTCTCTGAATCCTTATGCAGATAACTCCAGTGCATTTGATTTGAACAATATACGGAAGGAATAAACATTTGATAACCACAGTGCATTCTGTCATTTTCTGTATTTCTTATGCTATTTTTGCATGGGACTTGTTTTATTAAGGATTTAGCTTCTGTAGAATTGCGTACCAAATTAAAAGTTCTCTTCCTTCATGTTTGATTTGAAACGTACTTCACAAAGTTCACCACTCTCTTATAAAAAAGGCCTTATTTAAGTTGGTGAGTGAGTCTTTTTTTTTTGGTTACAGAATTCTCTGTATTTTCTATCTCATTGAGGAATTCATGCTATGCATAATATATATATATATATGTATGTATGTATATATATTTTTAACCTTTAACACTTGTGATGTATGATTGATCGATGCAGGTATACAGCATGGTTCAGAAATTTAAGCAGAAAAATTTTACCTCTAAGCAAGTCCCAACAAAGAAGAGAAGTAGAACAACCACTTAGAAACCAACTTAGTGGCCTGCAGGGAGTGCTATGCTTATTGTTGCAGTTTTTCTCAATAAAAAATATAGTATTTTTCTTGCACTTATATTGTGTAAAGTGCTCTTCCACACCATTTTATTGTTTATTGGTGGCAAGCTCATGATCAGTTAGCAGTCTGGATTCTTCAGTCACTTCTTTAATTGCATGTAATATATTTTGTAAAAGAGAAAGATGAGATGAGTACATTTATAATATGTTTTTGTATCACTTTTTTATTTTTTGGCTAACATTTTTTGTATCACTCCTATTGGAATGTACTAACATTACTATGTCAATGCAGAAGGTTTTGGATTAGTTTGGTTAGCCATTTTTGCTGCTCTTTTATCAACACGATGAAGTCATTTGGTCATGATTTTTCCGGTTAATATAATTTAAGCATTTCTTTTTGGATTGCCGCTTTATATATAGCATTCCTTTTATTTATCCAAATATGCAAGTGTTTTCAAGCTTTAATGTAGCTGTCATTCCTGTGGTTTGAATCTGTGATGTACTTAAGCCAAAAAAAAAAAAAAAAAAGCTTTTATCGGTTTATTTGACCATAAATGATTTTAGAAATTAAAAAAAGAAACAGCATTGCAACAAGTTACTGATAAAACAAAAAAGAAAATTGAATGCACAAATAATTAAAAGTTCCATAATTTATCATTATTTCTTTTTATTTATTCTAAAATATAAGAAAATTGATCTTGAACTTTTACTCTTGTCAGACATTAGTCGTGACACTACTCTAAATCTTGCATATATTAAACAAAGGATAAAAAGGTAATTTTCCCTTTAAACTAAAGGCTGAGTTGAGATCCTAATTTTTTTTTTCAATTTTGCCCTTTAATATTTAAAAATGTTTCAACATACTCATTCTATTAATTACAAGAATGCTGATTGTTACTCGATACAAAAGGAATAAGCATTACCTTGTAATTAACAAGAAAGCACACACCAACCTTTTTAAATGCTGAGGGATAAAAGTATTAAAAAATTTAAGATCTTAGAGTATCTCTAGTTTCATTGTAAGGGTAAAAATTGATCTTTTACTCTTTTAAATAAATACACGAGATATGATGTGGGGAAAAAATTAAATGAGTAATTTAACGTTTGACAGACTGATCAAATATCAAAATTCTAATAGAACCCATAATTTTACAGATATTTCCAAGCCATTACGCAAATTACACTTTCTAACAAAAAGAGTAACTCGGAAAAAGACAAGCCAAAGGAGTTTGACACTTTGACCTGTCTTGGCTTTGGAGTATCATGTGGTTGAAACTCACTCTCCCGCAAGCTCATACCTCTTCGGCCTCTGGCTTCTACCATTAGGCGATTCTTGTCCTCTAGTGTTTAAGCTCATCTTCAAATTTTTCTCAAATAAATGGAACTAGGGGCACAAAAACCAGTGGTACATATTGTTTCAAGCACCATGTGGATCAGAAGGTTCTTTCAATATGTTCTTGTGATTAAACATCAATACAGCAAAACAATGGTCGGCGATTTCGTGTAAGAATAACTGGAGGGAAGATACCTATTAGTTTAAGAGAAAGAATGCAAATGGCAATTTCCTTAAGAGGAGCAATCGCTGATTCTTCTACTTTGAGGTTATCTTGGTCATCAACCACTTGTTCTTCATCTTCTTTGCATTTTACCCAGAATTTCATACCCAGTTCTTCGTCATTGTTGATACTCCCTTTGGTGAGTGGTTCCAACTATGATTTGACCTCTTTCAGCTTATTGAGTAGTTCTTCTTTTCTGGATTTTCTGAATTAAGTGAATTTAGAAGTTTAATTTCTCTAGACAATTCATGACCTCTATGTGTTTGTTTAATGTCTTCTAAGAGCTAAAGCGTAGAGTTCAATATAATTTAATGTCCCTTTGTCTGTTGTAGCTACAGCTTGATAGGTCTTCAATATAAAATAAATTCTGCTATCATAACATGATTTGGTAGTTTCTCAGCCGTTCAATCGTTATGAAAAGTTCAATCTCTTGAAAAGTTGAAGTATTTACCTTATTTTTGCGTAGAAGTTATAATTTATCAAATAAAATATAAACATCCCCATGTAAAATTAAGAATTGAATGGTGGAAACGCATCTTTTCAAGATGTTGAGCTCTAGGTAGCTGAAAATATGGTTAAGGCGTCACAATACAATTCTCTTTCATTTCAATTCGAATAATCATGTTTCATTGGGATATTGTAAATTGATGAGTAAATTTGCTTTCATTATCTGCTTTGCTTGAGCTGTAGACTACAAGTAAACTAGCAACTTCAAGCAGAAACAAGATCACTTGCTCTGCTGTTCAAGAATCTTCCACTAGTACAACAGGTGAGATTCTTCATTTATAACAAAAGTATGCTGTCCCGAAAATTTTTTTTCCCCTACAAGATAATTAGTCTAATCAAAGTTATATATGAGTGAAATGCCCGTGCAAATATATATGGACAATTTTTAAAATGTAGAGGTATAATTAAATAGTAGTATGAACTATAGTATTGAAAACCAGGTCAACCTGACTAGTTGAACTAGTGTCTTGATTGGTTTAATGAAATGTTTTGCTCATGATCAGTTTGATCGTGATTTTGATTATTAACCTTTAAACCAGTAGCTTGACTGATTTAATAACTAGTCCGATTTTTAGTTGATATAAACAATGTAAAAAGGCACATGAAAATTCAAAGCAAGAGATGAATCAGTACTATTCATAACTTCAGAATACAACTGATCCTCCATTTTTGATCGAACATATATCGATGATATTGATATCAATTTCTGGTCATAGCAACTGCTGAAACAAAAGAGGAGGTAAATGCAGCTCCGAAAGCAGCACCTGCAAAGAAGCCTCCTGCTAAAGCGCCAGTCAAACCTCTGCCTCAGATGATGGAGGAGGATGTGATACCTTCATTGAAAGCAATACTTGAAGCCCAACAAGACATCTCTGACATTGAGCTGGTCTTTCAGGACAATAAGGTTAGCAAGATGCTCCTCTCTGGATTGTTCCTATAATTGCTTTTCTATCCCCTGAAACTTTGGCTAAGTTTAGGAGTTACTAACACAGTAAAGCAAGTGATAATTATTAGAATCTAGTGCTAAATTGCTCTATTATTTAGAGAAAAAGTTTGAAGGGAACTTATACTTAATGATCACGATTTGATTTAGAGACACTATGTGCACATGTTGATTTATGTTCTTGTCGTATGGAGCAAATGTTCTGATTTTTGTATGAAGAAAATGTTAGTTGGTGGTGTATTAGTATAGACACCACGTGCGCATAAGAGTTTTTATCATCTGAATGTTGAAAGAGACAAGTATCTGAACAAAACCGAGGGGCACTTGGTTCAATGGGTCAATGGAATTGAATCAGCTTATTCCGGGATCCAAAGTTTGAGTCTTGAGATTTGTAGTTGGGTTAAATAAAAATGCCAAATATCTTCTTGAGATACATTTGAGGTCTCCTTTTAATGAACTTCTGAATCTTTCATTTTATTTTAAGTAGGTTTAAGAATTTGCAATGCTCCAGAAAATATTAAATTCATTTATGCATAAACTTATCAAGTTGATTGATTTATGTACTTGGCATGTTAGTTCACCTCTTATTCTAATTTACATTGGATTGATTTTAATTAACAGTTGGAAGGATCCTTTTTGAAACAAGGCAATCCCCATTCATTTTGGGCTTTCTTTCCTGATGGAGCGCTTACTGGTAAGTGCATTTGCCATTGTTATTGGCTTATCAAATTAATTAACACTGAAGCAAACACCATCAAGACCATTATATTTGTGTTCTTGAACAGGTCCAAAAGGGTTTTCTCTATCATCATATAACTCACAAGCAAGCACTGTTGAGCCATTCCTTGTTGATGAAAAGAAAATTACAGCAAAACATGTCATTTTTTGGGTTGAGAAACGCTTGGCTGCACAAGGGATTATTCCTGTGTGGGGAGATTAATCTCTTAAACATGAGTTTTCTTTCTGAAGTTCAAGTGATAATTAATGTGGCATACAATTCAACCTTCTCTCGTCTCTTGGTTCGAATGACTATAGTGCTATTTTGACCCTTGTGGTTTGTAAATGTCTTCATGATAGAGCATTCTATTGATCAATGAAAATGCCTTTTCAAAATGGGATAGGTGTTGACACATGCACACAAATATATATATGAATGTATATATGTATGTATGTATGTATGGAAGCAGCATTGGAAACCACCAGATTTTCTGTTTTGCCGTGGTAGCCTTTTAATAAAATCCATAGCTTTACTATGTTGCTATGCCATATTCCTTGAGGAATTGTTTAATGCTGAAGGATTGGTTATTTATCATTCCACGTGATGTTTTTCCTTCAGATTTACTCCCTCCTCTTCTTAATATAAGATCAATTTTTAAAAGCTTTTTTTAGCCTTTAATAGAAGACCAATTTAGAGTAATTATTTAATTTTCCTCTATCATCCTTATTTATTATGATTTATATTCTAAACAATAATTTACTATAGTTAGTAAATACAGAGAAACATAAACTTAAAAAGCTATATACTTCTTTTTTTAATAATTTTAAGGATATAATTAGTATTTCTTAATAATCATGAAATTGGTAACTTTGCCTTCTATCAAAAGCAAGAAGGAAGAGTATTTGTCCATCAGCTTAATTGTAGCTTAAAATAACCAACATGTAATTAAACTGACAAGCAGGATTTAGGTTTGATTTGGATGACAGGAAAAGTGAGAAGAACATATAAAGGAGAGAAGACAAAGGATAAATTTTCAAAATATATATATATATTTTTTACCGTTGTTAGAAAATTTACCTCCTAATTTTCTTTTCTCCCTATTTTTCTCCCTATCCGAACACAAAATTTAGTCCATTTCTTGACAATAAAACCTCTCAATTTCAGAATTTCAAATTCCAAAAAGCAAATATTTGGTTTGGTAACCTTAATATTATGAATATTTGAGCCTCTGAGTGATTAAGTAACAAACGCTAGCTCTGCTTTTCAGCCCAGTTCTTTCTTTCTTCCCTTTGTCTTTTTTTCCCTGGGCATATATTGATTTAGAAATTCATTGCTAAATCAAAATATATTTCTAGTTCCTACAAGCTGCTACAACTCAATTGCTCTTTAAGGGCAAAGCCTGTAAACGAGAAACAATTGATATCGTTACACTGTTGGGTATTATATGTCGCAAAACTAATTTATTGTCATCTCCAACAAAATCAATTTCCAGTAGATCAGATCAATGGAAACTGATAAATCATTTCCCTGATCCCCAAATGATGTCTAGCCCTCAACCTGCCAAAGAAATTAATAAACTTATCATTATAACAATTCTAAGCGAATCGGAGCTATCAAGAGCTAAGAAGATGCTACAGTTACGTTTGATTAAATTTTAAAAGGGAACAAGAAATTGGAATAACTGAAAAATTAACTTTCTCTATATATATTATGAATAAATAATGAACCATATAATATCAAGAAACATCAATAAATATACAAGAACCCAAAAGGAATATCAAAAAGGAAACAAGAGAACGTTAGCTACATTTGAACAGTACATTTTGAACTTCAGATAATATTAGCTTTTCAGGGCCTAGGGCAATGCTAGCCCACATCTCTACTTTAGATGCCTCTAGTTATTAGAAATAACTCGCTAGCCATTTGGAAGAAAAATACATAGCTCATTAAGTTTAGTAAAGTTGCATCTTCGTTGAAAGATCTAAACCATTCTAGTTACATGTACATATCTTACTACTCAACACATGAGAATGTAACATCGATCATATTCATAATCTGCACCAATTCTAGTTACATTCAACTCCACAAGTATGAAGAATGCTCTGATCGCTATGAGGTGACGGGCAGTGTAATAGTTATTTTATCATAAGAAATAAATGCTAACATTCGATTAAGCACGTTTTTTGAACTTCGAATCCAATGAAAATCACCATATAAACAGGATAAAACAAATCATTTAAATTAAAAAACCATGGTCGGTCAATCTAATAGGAACCGTTCCACTTAGTTTAACATGTCATTTCAGAGACTCCTTAGGCAGGCACCATTAATTACTTCTTAAAACCAAGATAAGAGAATTTGGAATTTTTATTATTCTGATGACTTTCTCGCATACATTCTGTGAATAGGTAAAAGTTTCTTCTTAATAGGACAATTTGGAACTCTAATGCTCATTTAACTTGGACAGCTGTGTTTTATAGAATCCATACACCTGGACGTCTATAGAAAGTCTCCAATTCAAAATGTAGGGATATGTCGGTTCTGCTGAATTTATGAGCTCCTTTGGCTTGTTCCTACGGTTATTGTGTTTAGCGGTTAGCTAAATCTTCATTTCCTCCCCCCAAATTAAATTTCTTCTAGTCATTCCTCCCACCCACACACACAGTCACACACACACACACACACATCCTTAAAGATGATTCTTGAAGTCCTTTTTACCTCACAACAAAGGTTGATAGTTCTAATACCTTTAAATGATTTCATTTCAAACTTGTATATTTAAAACAACTACAGCATCATATGCATTATTCACAGAAAGTAAATATTCTCAAGCATGAATATCTACCGCTAACAAACAAAAGAGAGGAATTAGTTTTCACTCTTCATTTCTCATCCCAAAAGTATCCTTATTGACTCAAATATTTATAAAATAAACTAACGAAATTAAAGGGTTGAAAAGGTACATTTGAAGTTATTCTTTTAAAGAAATAGTTTTAAAATAATAATTATTAAAATACATATGGCTACAGTTCCACTAATTTCAACTGCATATGCATGTGTTTGCCACTCTAGTTTTAAATGAAATACATGATTCAATGAACATAATCACAGTGACCAACACATATGTTTAAAAGGATAAGTATGTTTTATGATTTATTAGCTTGAGCTCACCCAATGTCAAATCATAATCTCAAAGTAACTTAAGAGCTAGACAGATTTCAGGTAGTTCCAGTAAACTTCAGAACCAGGTTGAAAAAACCCACCAGAATGTTTACAATACTCTAGAATTCTTAATTATTCATGGTGTGAGCAGATAAATACTTCCTGAATGTTTTATAATAAATTTCTCAATGAAAATGCATTTACTACAACTTTCACATCAAGCAAAAGAACATCCTCTATTAAAAGCGTGAATTTCTCGGACCTTTTCAGAATTCACAAGGTTAAAGTTATGCTTCATTGGACCATACCTCAAGAACTAAGGACTTGAACAGGTTTCAAACGAATTCATAAGGCAATGACATCTACTTTAGAGTCAATAGCCACATACAATTTGATAATGCTAAGAAATGTGGAAATCGCATATCTTACATGTTAATCAAAACTTCACTCAGTGGTCATTCAACGTTGATAGGAATGAACGTTGAATGATCATGTGTTGCAATGCCACATGATCAAAGTTATCAGAACTTATTTGGCAGATTAGGATTGCAATGCCACACCTCACAATCACATTAGTTTGCGTTCCTTTCCCCTAAATTTACTCAAATTGCCAAAGGGAAAAATGATCATGTGTTGCATGTTATGGAAACTCAGGGACCACAACCTAGGCTTTCCAACTAGTAAGAAATGTTCAAAGTCTTTTCCCTCACAAGAAAATCTGCAGTATTTCTAATTTTTCATAGATTTTGCAGAAGTCATAACATTAACCACCAAGAGAGAAAGGGAAACACTTAAAAAGTATACATTTTCCACACCATTCCACCAAAAGAACAAAAACGAAAAAAAAAAAAATCTCATAAGCCAGTTTTAAGGCGCGTTCCGTACGGAAATTTCCCAAAAGACAACCACATTTTTCTATAAAGAAAAAAATGTCCATATCAACGCAGGCTTTATAAAATTTTGGACAAAACGTAAATACCTGCTCGGATGTTGAATTTTGATGAGATAAAGGCTCAAGGTTGGACACTCTAGCTTCCAGAGCATCAAACTTCTGCTTCATCTGTAAGAAAATCGCAGACCACGACGATCCAGAATTAGCAAAAGTGCGACAGTTTGGAAATTAATGGGTCAAACGAATTCTAAATAATACGATTCGATTGACTTACATCAATAGTAAGAGCGTGGCGATCAACCCAAAGATCCTTCCAAACAAAGTGGGAAATCGTAGCAGCTGAGAACGTAAACCCTAGGCTGAACCAAAGCAACCGAGTCCGCAGCATTGTTGCCTGTGCTTGTTCTCGATCTTCAAAGATAAGAAACGAACCCGAAGGGAGACTCTCGCCTGCTTGAAGTTGGGACGAGTTTTGTCTGAAGGCAGTGAAGATTAAACTCGTTCACAAGACAGGAAGGAGGGGTGACGAATGGGAAATGGAGAAGGGAAAGACATGTTCTAGTGTTTGGTTGCTTCTTTACTTTATTGAGGAAGTTATTGGAGAATATTTATGTTGTGTTTGGTAAGAAAAAAAAAAAAAAGAATAAAATTAAGGGGAAATTGTAAAAAAAAAAAAAAAATTCACGGGCAAATTACTTGCTAAAAGGGTGCCGGAGAGTTTTAGAAAATGAGGTTCCTTTGTGTCATTATTGTTTTGTCATTCAAAGACCAAAATGCCTTGGTAAATAAGATTTGAAAGTTCAAAGGAAAAAAAATGTTTGACAGTGGCTGGCGTGAGCAGCGTAACGGACAAAGAAAGAAGGGGAAGAACTGATGTCACCGGAGGCTATTTAACTTGTTTGCGAGTTGAGGAATAATCAGGCGATAAGAAGGTGACAATGATACCCAGGCGACATTGGCGGCAGCATTGAAGTTTTTGCAGCTTTGGATCTAAGGTGCATTATTCAATGGTCTTAATCTTTTAAACTCATTCAAGTTGTTTAATTTATTTCAAAATTTGTATGGCCATTTGTGGGCATTTTATCTTGAAATGAGTAAGTAACAAATAATTTCTGACAATATTTAATTAGGGTGTGAACTTTAGAAAGTTTAGGTGGCAAGAAAGGATGGTGAAAGGGAAGGGGAAGGGGAATGAAGAACGGAAAGGGTCAAGAGTTTCTGATTTATGTAAAATCTCCATTCTTAAATACATAATTAACACATACTTAACTTTAAGATAGAGCTATCATGATATTTATAACTAATTTAATAATAAAAATATTATGGAAAGAAAACGATCAACCTTGATATCAAAACTCAAAAAGCTAGGTAAAAAAACCCCGTAGAGATGGAATCTCATAAATCATTAAATCACAAAATTGAGTTTAAAAGGTTATTTAGCCATTAGAAATAAGAGTAAAAAGTGTCTGGGAAATATGAAAAATAATTAGTGTTGAAAACAAGTCAAATGATAAAAAGAGTTATTTTTGCTTAATAGGGGTACTTAGCTATGACCAAAGAACATTATGCCATGGCCGACACTTTTAGAGAAGATTTTGGTTGCGGCCAAATGGTCTCGGCCACTCCTTCAGCTGTAGCCAACAATCCATAAGCCACGGCCTAAGATATAATAGCACTTGTCATGACAGCTGCTAACCCCTAACTTCCGACGTGCATAACTTTTGACTCAGATATCTAATTGAGGTAATTCAAGTGCTCGCATGTTAACAATTTCATAATTTAGCTGATGGTTTTAGTTTCATGTCAATCTAATATCAGATGAAGAATTTGAACACCCGAGACCACAATTTCACATTTTTGCCTCTAAACCATCAATCAAGTGTCTAAATCTCAAACCATAAGCCATTAGCCCACGCAAGGGTTTGAACCATACTCAATAAATCCTAATACACTTGTCTAAATAGTCACAAATATCAAACAACTCTTAATATAAGAATTGACCACCCAACTACCATAAAGCACATAATAATAGTGTGAAAATGTAATTATTTGCATTCAAGCTAAATAATCACCAAAAACATGTAAAACTCATTTAACTTGTTAAGATATACTTGTTCAAACTATCTTGGCACACTACATAATAAAACTATGGGTTTGGACCCTTCTATAGCCATGACAATCCAAAAATGACTAAATTCAATATTTAATGTTACAAATGCAAGTAGACTTCAAATAAACATAAGTTAATATGAAAGACCCATAATTGGTAAATATTATATTCAAATTACACATAAAGATAAAACTAGAGACATTACAATGATTACTCAGTCTCTAGCTTCATAGGCCTTTCCTTTGCCCTTAGTTTGATCCTCACTTATAAATATTAAACTACAGGAGTGAGATAAATATCTTAATAACTAAGTAATTTAATCAAGTATATTAAAGTGTGACAATCACAATAATTAAGCATTTAATATCACATAAGGAAAACCAACATTATTCACAATGCATTTTTATAATGTGTTTCGCATGATCAAATGCAACCGCCTTTTACCACTCCTTATATCATCTGACCGAATTTATGAGCTATTATTTCATATAGGTTTAACCCATATGACTGGACTAGCCCCACTATTTAATTGTGAAGGGTCACCCGACTAAAAGCTCCCATACTCACTCTCGGACTATGGATTCCCCTTACCTGAATTTCAGGGTGTTATAAGTACTTGACCCATACCGTCCAATCCAAGATTGGTGATACTGAGCATCGTGCCCAACTTATGCCACACCTATAGGTTGTCGGTAATACTAATCACATATAGTAATGAAGTATGTCAATTATTGTGTACAAACTCAGTGGAGACTACACACGTGAATTTTCTATCACAATTCCTCTACTATGCTAGGGTGAACTCCCACCCATTATAATCATGTAAGTTCAATCAACATATGCGAGTCTTAACTCATACATATCATAGTAATTCATCATCATCATCATAATTTCTAGAACTTGTATGCTTATCACAATTTACACCACATTATAGTTACAATGACTCGTTATATAATCAACTCATAGCCAATCAAAGCCCACAATTCATATTTTAAATACAAAATAACATCTATATAAATATGATCACCAAACACTTCATCAAAATGAGTCATGTTTCATATTTGGGTAATAGTTTAAAATTAGCATATTCATCTATAAGTTTATTTCAAGCCATCCATAATAATGCTTAAAGTGTAAATACAAACACAATGATATACTATACTTAAATTTCCGATTACCTCAACTCTTGGTTTACTAACTAAGAATGCCCGTGAATATCAAATAAAGCCTTCGATAAGTTCAATAGCACCAATAATGTTCATTCTACAATCAAACACATCAATATTTATTAATGACTAATTATCTTTAATTAACTTTAATTAAAGCCTAAACCTAAAAATCTCATTGTGGTCATCTACTTATATCCAAATCTATTTTTAGGTTCCATTAGTTCACTTAGACTCCTATTAGTTTAATCAACACCATTAATAACTCATAACTTTCTTAGCTCAACTAATTAGCTTTAGGGTTTACTTCAAACCTCACTTTAAAATCCTAAAACTTTATTAATACCATAATCTAAAGATTAAACACTTCAATAAACATCCATTAATCCCATTGAAGTTAGAATTCTAGGCAAAATCACAACTCATTTTCAGATTCCCAAAGAATTCCCTAAAAACAATTATGAAAATGCACAAAAGAGGAAGAGAAGAGGTTGTAGGCACTTACCCAAGTAATTAGAAGTTCTAAATAGACTCAATTGGATGCTTACAATAAACCCTAGTAGAGCCCTCTTCGTTCACCTTTGGACTCCTACTCAACTCTCTAATTTTTTGAGCTAAAATGTGAATCTGGAGGCTTAAAAATTGAGTTTTGGCTGTGGCCAAAGACTAAAAATTCAGGTTTCAAACATAGTCCATCTAATTAGGCTTTAATGTGGTTCAATACTACCTAAGGTCCAATTCTAAGCACTAATTAGGGTTCGATAGACCCATTAGTCATCTGTATATTATCTTTTAATCCAAGTTAACTCTCAATTATTTAATTTATCCTTAATAAACAAATTAACCTTAAGTTAAATTTTTCAAGATGTTGCAGTTTACATAAGTTTAAGCAAGAGTTCTGGTTAGACAAGAAAGGAAAAGACAAGTTTAAGGGAATTTAAGAGGCTGACCAAGTTGCAAGAGAAGCATGAAAAAACTTGTCTGATGAAGAAAGGAGTAAATATGCAAGAATGGCAAAAGAGGAAAGAGAGAGGATAGGAGGAGCTTCTTTAAGTAAAGGAGGTGAAATGTTGACACGATGCTCACCAAAAGAATTTGTGAAAGTGGCAGAGCATGTGAGGAATAATGCAAACTTGAAAGAAAGGGTTGAAAAAATTAGGTTTGGTAGGATTATAGATGTTAGGTGCACAAAATTGCATCATGCTATTTGTACAAGAATGATTAGATGCATTGATCCTGCAAAATCATCGATATCTATAAGAAATGTGAGGCTAATGATCAATGGGTGGCTAGTTGAAAATTTATTGGGGCTGCCTAATGAGGGAGTAGGTATTTTGGAGGAAGGAGAACTAAATAAGGAGGTATATTCTATATTAAAGACAAATTTTGACCAAACGTTTTAGTGAGGTGAAGACCATGATTATTTCAAGGGAATATAATGAAATGTTTGAGGCCATGTTTGTTCTTTACACTCTTGAGATGTTGTTGTGTCCTCCTGCAAGTAGAAGTGCAACCTATAATGTTTTTCTTGACATTACCAGAACAACACTTTAACAATACCATTGTGATAAATAGGATTAATTAAATTTCTTATATAAAGTTATCACAACCTAAGAGTTTAGAAAGTAAAGAGTTTAAATATTGAGATCTCAAGAAAAACCCTTTTTGAAAGAATGTTTAAGCTCAAATCATAGTTTAAAACATGTTAAACAGTATAGCATAAGCATCAAATCTAATTACAATCATTAAAAACATCAAACTAACATTCTAAAAAATTCCTAGAAAAACGTACCATCCACCACGGTGGATGGCACAAAGGAATCATGTTTCTTTTTGTGTAGTATGCCACAGTACACCCTTGCTATCATGACAACAACCACTATCATGACAACGCTCAGGGACTAACTTTTAAAGTGTGTCACTTTACCATCTAATATTCGATTTGAGCGATTCAAGTATTCACATATAGCTCTTTGAGCCCTCTAGTTATTGGCATTGGTCTCATACTTAAACACTTAACTAGTTAAAAGCTAGACACCCGAACACAAATTAGTCTATTTCCAATACAAAACACACATAAGAATGTTCAAAACCCACAACCTAGTACTAATAGCCTTCGAACTACTTGGACTAACTCAAGTGAACCACAAACAACCTAATAGAGCAATTATATCACAACAACAACAGTCTACACAAAATTTGACCATTAAAACCCTGAATTCACAGTAGCACAAAGGGGTAATAATATAATATCATATAATATTTTTTAGCCAATCCAGCACATAAACAACATAAAAATATCACTTGTACTAATATCTCGACCTCGCACTATAATTTCAACATAGAGACATCATTAGGCTGAGATACACACCCTTACACCATAGTTCTCACGCGAGTGATAACAAAACTATACGTGATCTTAAGTTGGCATAATTGACACAAATTCCTTACAATACCAAAATAGAAGGGGAAAAGCTATACAAACTATCACTCTTCAATCCTCAGTGGTCTCTTCCCTCTTTTTGCTCCTAACGGAGCTCTCACTGTAAAATATAACCATGGGATGAGATAAATATCTCGGTACTATAATAATTCACAACTATCAATTAACATGCACAATTGTAAACTAGTAAAGCTTATATATGTGAAAATACCATTTAACATATTTAAATATAAGCATTTTATATTCATAAGTTATATTCACCCTCTAGTATGATCATCCTATCATTTAAACCTCCATATCACCTTGACTAAAACTATAGGCTCTATTAGACCAGATATCACACACTTTGGCTTTGAGTATACCCTCAGTGGTAGAACCACTCGGCCAAAGGTATTCTATCTTACTTCTGAACTATAATTTCCCTTACCATACATAATTTGAGGTGTCATTACTATAACATCACCTCTCTCTGATACTAAGGAGAGTAAATCTCCAACACTGTACCCTATATGGGTACTAAGGAGATAACCTCCAACATCATGCTTCAATAGACACTAAGGAGATAAATGTCATATAGACTTCTACTACTCCTTCCTATAGGTGAACTCCCACCCCTATCATGATTGTGCTCATATTTCTCATAAATATCGCACACTTGTATTCAAATAATAAATTACTCATACAAGGAAAACTATCATAAGTTCATCATTTTGAAAATCATTTCTCAAGCACAATGAAATCATTTCACAGTATGCAATACTTTTAAAACACAATTATGTAAGGTTACATATTTACTCATAAATAGTTAAGTATTTAATCAAATAAAGTGAATTATTTGATTATCTCAACCTTTTTGTTACCAAAGAAGATTATCGTGGTCTAACTTGTGCTTTACAAGGTTTACTTGCATATCAACACTCAAGCAATAAATAATCTACATGATTAAGCATTAATCGTCAATTATTACTTTAATTTTAACCCCTTAATCACTAAATTTTGAGTGTCTATTATACCCAAAATTTTAATTTTACACTATTAATACTTCCAACATACTTCATTAGTTTCATTTAACATCAAAACACACAAATAACACCAATCCTTAACCCACATTGTTCTAAAACTCTTAAATTTTACTTAACGTTCGTCCAAACCCTAGTCAAAAATTTCAAATCACTATAAAGTCTATAAACCTAGGTTTAGAAGCTTGATTTAACTCTTCAAGACCTTAACTAAGCTAATGGGTTCAGTCAAATCCTAAGGAAACATGAAATCAAGCCCCAACATAACCGAATCCATAAAAATTTTGCATAAAAGGTAAAGAGAGGGAAAATGGAGCTTACCTAATGATAATTCTAGTTTGTATTACCTTCAATATGCTCCTAAAGTCATGCCCTAGTAGACCCTGAGCCTCCTCCATCGCCTTTCTCTCATTTCTTTCTTTTTCCCTTTCTAAAATTAGATACATTTCACATCTAATTTAACCTAAAAACTAATCGTGCATTGTGACACATGGGACAAGTGCCTTGTACTACTTTGACCTCCTACTCGAGCCTGATTGACCCATACATCATCTTAACTTACTTTCAAGGCTGTCCAAAAATTAAAAAAACCTTATTAGTGATCCAAAAATATTGTTAATTCATAAGCTGATTACTTTAACTAATATGCCCTTATTAAATAATTGAATTTTTAAGTTGAAAACTTGGGATATTGCACAACCCAGCATTTGTTGAGAATGATTTGTTATGAGAAGACAATGATAATTTATTTCATTTGGTCAAATCTTGTGGTGAGGGAGTTGATGAAAGCGGTTGAAGAGTACAAAATAGTTGTAGATAGAGGTAAGGAAAGGAAATACGTTGGCAGTTGCCTTTATTTTTTTATGGTAAGAATGTGAAATTTGTTTTGAAATTGTGCATTTTGATTAGTTTTTATTATGTGTATTCTTTTCAAGTATTTATAATTTAAAATTAATATACTTTATTATAGGTATTGTTGTTTGAAAAGTTTCCCTTGTAAGATCCACAATAAAGGAGGTACTTTGGTTTTGGGAGGATGAGAAAGTAAATGAAAGTGTTCAATTAGAAAAAGACATAGTGCAAGAAATCCTATTATTTTCTTCTACTACAATTATGTAAGGCAAAGAGCCTGAAAAAAGGCTGGATGTGAATTTGAAAGCAAATGTATTTCCTCTAATAGTTGTGCCTGGCACCATTTTCAGTCATCCAGTAAGTAACCATGTATTTTTGTTTGTATTTATAATAGAACATAAAATATTTTATTTGATATTACTCATGTCATTGTTGCAGAACCTTAGACACATTTATTCATATATCATGGGATTAGTTGGTTAGAATCTTGCAACGGAGTTGTTGAAGATTAATAAAAATTTGCTTCAATGTGAGACGAGAGTATTAGAAGGGGAAAGAGAAAGAGAATGGGAAAGGGGAAAGGAAAAGGGGAAGACAGGTTGTAAGGTCTATACTAGAGGTTGTTTTTGAGGATATAAGAAGTAAGAATATGTTGGAGGACATTGGAGATCATGTTATGAGAAATGTACCTGTGGGAGATCATAGTAAGGTAGAGTATACCATTAATGTAGACACTGAGCCGATAGTAAATGTCAATAACCCAGCCAATCTAGAAGGAAATAAGAAAGATAAAGACAGTAAAAATGAGTTAAATTGAGAAAGTCTCAAAGGGTTATCAAACCTACAATATAATCCCATATGTGACAAATATTACGAAGGAAGGGAGGCCTAGCGACGTAGAGCGCTTTATCACCACTTAACCCAGTAGAGGAATAAAGATGAGGTTAAGGAGAAGGTCATTAAGATTGAAGGATTTTATGTGACAGGAGAGGAATTGCATTGTCTTGCCCCTAGAGGATGGTTAAGTGATACTATAAGTTTGTGTTTTTTTCTTACTCCCTAGTTCTATGTATTATGACATACTAATAAAGAATGTGTATGTTAGGTTGTAACACTTATTGGACATGTTTTGTTGCATAAGCAACAGCAGAATGAAAGTGTTCAAAGATATATTTTCCCTTTAATGTTCATGGTAAGAATAGAATACTTATTTCACTTTTTTTAATTTAATAGTGACTCATTTTATGCTGCCATTGTTGTTATGCTCTACAAGTGCACGGGCCGTGACAAGTAATAAAGTGTGAGTAGGGTATCATTCCTAAGGAGATTTGTTTAAAAACAATGGTTAAACAAAAGATTTAGCGAATTTAATCAAGTTGAGTCAAACACAATTAGGTGAAAATAATTTTACAAATTAAATTAACATTAGAAAATAAAGTAAAGAGAATAATTCAAGACTTTTTGAAAGTAATTAGGCCCAGGATTATTTATCCTCTTTTATACTTCAAATTACTCAATCAACCCCTAATATATTTTGCTTTTAATGATAAATTATGCTAATAAAAGATACTAAATTAGCCACAATTACTCTCTCAAGTCTCCAAGTAGGTGTTTAGTTTAATTAATCCCTTAATCTCTTAATTAATTAATTAAACTCTAATTTTTCTTGCAAATCTTATGTGACTATGTGAGGTTAATAAGTGTATCTCTACCTCATTAATGAAACCATCCATTCAACTTGTAAATTTTAAGTTCCCACACAATTTAACTCAAGTTTTATACTTAACCTAGTTCTCTCAAGTATTAATTAAGTGAACCCAATAATCTAATTGATGGTCAATCAACTAGAAGCATTAAGTATGGAGTAAAATCAACATAATCATATTATTAATTACAAATACAAAAGGGAATTGAGTATTTAATCTATACGAAGAGTTCAAATAATCTAAAATTAAGGGTTTAGCTATAAATGTTTTGAAACTCATGGAAAATACAAATATATTAGCACAAACATTGAACAAAAGGAAAGAAAGGAGAATGGAGAAGAACTAAGATATGAAATCAAAATCTCTTCTAATATTCAAACTTAAGCTCAATCTCCACCAAAATCCATGCCCTAGCACACCCAAAGCTCCAAAATACTCCCAAGAAGTCTAGAATGGTGGCTAAAGTAAAAAATAGGTCATATATACTCCAAAACCCTAACTTTATTAGTTAAATAAAACATTTTATTTTGCTATTGCTACTTTGGGACAAGTTTGATAATTTTACACTGTTTTTATTGTTAATGAAACTTAGCCTTTATGCCCTCGATTTCTTCACCAAAAGTCTTCCAAAAGCATCAACAAAATTCTAAAAATGCATCCAACTAAATCTTAAACTAAAATATCAATAAACTAGCTTTAAAATACAAATATAAAGCCATGGTTTGAATTTCCAAACAATATATACATTTTTCTAACTTGAGTATTCAAAATATGTATAATTGTGCTAAAATATATTAAAAATCCAAGGAAAATGTGCTCAAATGATATGAAATTCTAGACGTTAATAATTGTCAATAGAGTATTATGCCTCAAGACCTGGATAATTGAAAAGTTGAAGACAATGTTAGATTTTTAGGCCAAAAAAAGCAAAATACAAGATAGGAGATTGTGAGTTTTTGTTTACCCTAATGATATACAATGAGCATTAGTTTTGCTATGTCTTTGTTTGAAAAGAACTAACAATCTACCTCTTTGACTCATTACTACTAACTTTAAAAAGTCCATCACTGATGTTATTTTGCATGAGAAGAGGGAGAGCGGGAGGAAAGTGATATACCATCCTTCAATATGATATACTTTAAAAATTACCTATCATGTTGTTCTATCTTGGTTATAATGTCTTTTTTCATGCATATAGGCCTAAAATTTTTATCAACTTCTTGCAATGTGAAACCTAATGAACATAAATAGTTACCTACCTTAGCTTCCAATTTGCACTTATCCCATAATAAGATAATGGGTGAGTGAGTATTAGATGAATGAAATAAGCCTAATTTTTTAACTTGATATTGGGTTGATACATTTGGTTAATGTAGATGGGACTATAGGATTATGAGATTATCCTGGGTTGAGCGAATGTGCTCATTCTTGAAGGAATGCACACATAAGAACTTTGAATCATAGCTCATTGCATAAGCAATTATCTTCATGGACACCCATCAATTAAGCACTTCACTATCATACGCTTGTATGATTCTTTACATACTCGTACGCAAACTTGTATGCCAAACTATATTTGTATAATGATTCCTTGAATACACTTACATTGTTGAATGTTTGCTCCTAGCTTAAAAGTAAGTCCTTCTACTTACCTGCACCATGCTTAAGAAAAGGAGCAAGAGCACTTTGAATTAAACATGGAAGCTTTTAACTTCCCTTACTTGAAGAAGATCCAACAACATATAATCCAATTGAGGTTTCTATACATTCTAACCCTTATGTATTCAACATAGGTTCAACTTCATTTATACAATCATTTACATCTTCACTATATACACGTGCAGATTTTTCATTAAATTCAACTAGTTGGTGAACTCCTTCATCATCTTTCAAGTCTACCATAGTAGTTTCATCTGATTCTTACAGTGTACACTTCAATTCCAATCCTTTCAGTTCATACTCAAAACATAAGCATATTATTCTTCTTAACTCATAAATTGACATTAAAGCACTTACTATTCTTCCATTTGCTTTGCCACCAACATATTGCACCCTCCCTTCATTAATAACAATGTTTTCCCTTATATAAAAAAATGAAAATTTTTTTTTGCTTCCTTACTCATAGATGTTATATACACCTACAATTTTTAACATGGAAGGAAAAAAAACCTATCAAAAAAAAATATAATATGATTCTATCAAATTCTACATTTTATGTCACTAACCTCTGTAATATGAGCAATACACTTATAAGAGGAGTGAGTGGCAGGGAAAATACTTGGTTCAACTCTTTTGACATCTTTAGTAAGAATATGAAACTCAAACAAGTAAACTCCATTGTCACCAAACATACATAGAAAATCAATCAATACTTACCATTATTATCAAATACTCAACGAACTGACCTAACGAAGTCATTAACTGGTTGTCGAATGTAATTGAACCTTTGTCGGACAAAATCTGGGTCAGAGAAGATTGCATGCCAGAGGAGAAGACCTTTGGGTGCGTTTTTTATTTTAAATGTAATAAGGGTTAAATGGTTTTATGTAGGTCTGATTTTTTATGCCATAAAAGGACTAACTTTGTCAAATTTACTCAAGTCCTTATTCGTAAATCAAATCTTGGTTAGTTTTTATGTGTGTGATAATATTCCCTAAAAATAAAGAGAAAATAGCACTTTGTGTTGGCTAAGGGAAAAGAGAAAGGAAGGAAGGAAGGAAGGAAGAGAAATTAGAAGGTAAATAACATATGAGATTTATATGTTTTTTCTTCCAACTTTTCTATCTAGATGTGGGGATATTTTAGAGAGAAAGATCAATTTTTAAATTTATCTGTAATCTTTTTGTTTCCAGCTATTGTCTCTTTTAATTTCATCGTAATTTTCCTTCTACTTTAAAATTTAAATTACTATATATTTAATGATTTAAGAAATAAAAATTAAACTTAGACAAAATAATTTTTGCTAGCATGGGATATAAAGAATTTACAATTATATTTTATTTAATCAATAATATATGAAAAAAATTATATAAATAATATGTTAAAATATTAAATTTTATTATATATAAATACTTTTATATAAATAATAATGTTATAATTGTTCATGTGAAATTAACAATTTTTTCTTCTTTCTGTTTCTCTCCCCCAGCCAACTATACCAAGAAAAAGTTATATCCTCGCATTTTCTTTCCTCCTTTTTTTGAGGAAATTATTTATAGATCCTGCGAAGTAGACTTATTCATAAATAAGTTCCTTAAAGTTGAAAACCACCACCAAATCCATTAAAACTTGAGTATAGTTTAAATTAGACTGCAACGATAATAAGACCTCTATAAAAGCATACATTATATCAATCAAATAATTAATTACAACTACTTTATCAGTAATAACAATTATAATTTTAACCTTTTACAATTATAACTTCACATATAGAATAGTTAAACAATCATGTATTATTAACTATTTTATTAGTAGTTTACAACTATAGTTTTAACTTTTAACATCGATAACTTCATTTATTCAATTATTTTAATTATTGGATATATGAAGTTATAATTGTAAAAGGTTGTGAATTTATATTGTAAATTTTTGATAAAATAATTGTAAATTATTTGACTTATGTAATGCATATACAGTTAATAAGGATATTATTATCTTTTTACCTCAATTTCAAATTACACTCAAGTCATAAGGGATCTATTGTAATTTTCAAATTTCATGAGATTTATTTATAAATAACTTAGCTTCATGGACCTATATGTTATTACCTTTTTTTTCCCTTGGTGAGCAGTAGCTAGTGTTTATTAGTGATGGAGAAATTAAGCATGCATGACTTCGTCAACTCATATGAGCTAGGGAAATTATAAATTATCTCAAACTTTTGCTTCTATTGACAAAACTGCATTTTGAATTATAATATTAGAGAATATGTAGTCATTTTCATGTCGAATAAATATAAAATTATTATTTATTCGACATTTTTCTTAAATTACATATGCTGATAACCTCAAATAAGATATATTTGGAAGTAAGGGTGGCTGCAATCACATGCAGTCCTTGAATGATGTCCATCAGCCTCTTAACTGTCTTACCTACCGGTTTATAGTTCATGCAAACTTCCTTTCAAAATATCCATCGCCTTTGAATTTTTTTAAATAATTTTCATTTAAAACTTTAATAATTATTTTTCTATAATTTTTCAGTAACAAAAATAATCATAACTCAAACTATCTCAAATAACGCTTAATTTTTTTTTTCAATTAATCAAGAGTTTTCATTATGTAATATTAAATTATACGGCTAAAATGTGGATGCCTTTGATCTTTCAAATCTATACAAGGTTTCAGTTGTTGTTTAAATTTATAAAGCATATTGTTCGTCATTCAATCCTAACATCATTAATTTTAAATGATTATTTTTGTGTCAATTATAGTTATTTTAAAAAATTAAACTTGATATGTCAACACTAAAAAGTGTTTTATCTATATTTAAAAGTTCAATATATGAGTTTTTTTGTTAATAAACTAACAATGTTAAAATTAAAAGATTGAATTGTATCAGAAAAAAATTAGAAGATTGAAAGATGTTTTATAAAATTAAAAGATAAAACTCAAATTTTGTATAAAATTAAAAAAGGTAAGATATACTTTAGCCAAATTATATTTAATAGCTTTCATAAACACATATTTACTTTGGTTGGAATATATTTGAACCTCCAACTTATTATATCCACATTGTGATACAAGGACAATATGCCAGGAGGGACCTACGTGGTAGCTTATGGATGCAAAAGACCCACAAGACTAAAAGAAATTAATGATTTAATTTGCCCCGTTTCAGAAGAAAATGATTTGCTCCCTTATGAAGTTACACTTACCTCTAAAAAATTATTAAACTCAAAAGTCAAATCCAATATATGTTATAGTCCAAAATTAATAATGGTAAGAATGGAGGAAGTCATAATTTAGAAAATAATTTTTTTTGTTGAAATAAAAAAATTTATGACAAAGATTCATCTACCAAAGAAAGGAAGTAATTAATAAAAATTTCAAAAATTCTTTTAATTAAGAGGTGTAATTAATAAGGTTTTTTTAACTTAGACACCATATTAAATAAGAATATACATATATGAAAAGAAAGTGAGGATTTGAATTCGGTGAATGTCTTGAATCCGCTCACTCACTGAGCATTTCATTGGTACAATAACAACAGTTTGATAAAGTCAAATGGTAATAAAACATTTTGTCATGATGATGTAAAACGTGAAAGAGAAAAGGGGAAGATGGAAAAGAGAAAAGAAGAGGGAGAATACTAAAACTCTTGAAAATTTAATTTAATAATACTTAAAAATGAATACAAATAAAAAAAACTTAGTTCTATTTATAGAGTTCTAAAAAATACTAAAGAAACAAAAATGGTGAATCTAAATCTAAATCCTAAATCTAATTTAAAAAGATAATGATAGGATGATAATATACTATCTTATTAAACATAAATAAATCTAAGATAACAATAAAATATAAATAATAAATCTTAATTTAATAGATAAATGTCCTTATTTGAATATATCCTAATGGATAATCCTAATATTTTAAATAAATTAATTAAATTACCATTATATTTTATCATTTCTCCCTCGCTTGCAAAACTATCCTCTCTATGGTGCATTAGTCCTTTCGCCATGTGTTGGCACATGCAGGGCATATAGCGGAAGGAGCCCACACACCCATGAAAACTTGACACTGTGGCAAGTGAGGGCGTGTCAAGTGGCGATCGGTGGATGCAACTGGGTGGTTAGGGCAAAATTAAGGAGTTGAAGGGTCATGGTGGTAATTTGGCGACTAATGTCTAGACGGTGAGAATGTGAATGTGACTTTGAAAAATGAAGTTCTTTATTTCTTGTTTGCAATGGTGTTATGTTGAATCATGTAGAAAAGCAACGCAGGGGAGGGAAGTGAAAACCAAACTTTGATACCAAGGTGATGTACAATGAGAAGAGAAAAGGAAAGAGAGAGAAGAGAAAGAGATGAGAAATATCAAAGCTTTTACAAATTTTGATTCAATAATACTTAAAAGTTGAATACAATGAAAAAATCTAACTCTATTTATAAAATTTAAAGTACGAAATAATAATGAAATGATGAATTTAAAGCTAAATCTAAACGTAATTTAAAAAGATAATGATAAGATGAGAGTATCATATCTTATTAGAATAGAAATAAATCTAAGAGGGGAGAGAAAATAAAATAATAAATCTCAATTCGAATGGATAAATATCCTTATTTAAAGATCTCTAATAATAATCCCAATATCTTAATGAAAAGAATAAGGACAACCATATTCCATCATAACAAGAAGGAAGAGGGAAAATACCAAAACTTTTGAAAACTCCAAATCAATAATACTCAAAAGTTGAATATAAATGAAAGACCTAACTTTATTTATAGAGCTCTAAAAATACTAAAAATAATAAAATGATGAATATAAAGCTAAATCCTAAATCTAATTTAAAAAGATAATGACAGGATGATAATATCTTATCTTATTAAACATAAATAAATCTAAAGTAGTGATAAAATAAAATAATAACTTCCAATTCTAAGGGATAATATCCTTATTTGAATATCTCTAATATATAATCCTAATATATTAAATAAAAAAATTAAATCACAACCATATTCCATCACATATAATACTTAAAATTATTAAATCTTAAATTGTTGGAAGAGGAAACATAAGTCAGGAGCGTTTTGGTCATGAGAACATGGGCGGGAGCAATATATAAAGGAGTTAACAAGTGACATCCCATCCTATTTTTAACTTGAAAATGAACTGTTTTCCACCAACTTAACTATACAGACCTTTTAATTAAAAGAAAAAATTTATATCTTAATGTGTTTATTTATAATTAAATCAAAACATGTAAATTTTTTATAGATTATTTTTTTATAATAAATTCTTGTTATGAATATTATCAATACTTTAAAATTTATTTGTCATGATTTAATTAGATATAAATTTATTAAGTATATAAGATTAAGTATGTAAATCTTGTTCTTAAATATTCATCTGCTCACCAGTGGCTAGTGTAGCTTAAATTTAATTATAGGGTTGAGATAGGATAGTATTGAATCTAAATAGTCCTATATCCTAATGCGTATGTCACTATATTTTTGTCTCGTGTCTTGTCTTGCTTAGGATTTGGACAAAATGAGATTGAAATATAAAATTAAGAAGTACAGTGTTTTCCCTTCAAAAATTAAAATGCATTTTTAGTTCATTTATACATCCAATGACTTAGCTGACAAAATTTAAATTTACATATTCTTTCATGTTTATTTTTTTTGATAAAATTAAAATATTATTAATTACATCCTTAAACTTAAGTAAGGGCATTTTTGAAAAAAATCTCATTAATTATAATTTAGAAGACCCAAAATATCTTTATATATATATATATATATATTAATATGTTACTTAGAAAAAGAGTCTTATAATCAACATTTCAAAATGGATCAGATGACAAATCATAAATGTTAGTATGTCACGGTTTTCATGATTTATCTCGTTAAACTTGTGGTCGAACTAGTAACAAAATAATTAAATAAAAATTAATATACATATATAAATAAAGTATTAAAATAATGACAACATCATTCCCCGTTCAAAATTGTTTAGTCATGATATATTAAATTTTTATATTCTCATTTTTTTCATGTATATATTTTTTATTTACCTTATTTGTTCAATAAAACAAATAAGTTTTAAATATTCTCTGCACTTTAATTCATTCTTTTTTAAAAAATTTTGCTTGTCTTTTGTGCGCTTCTCAAGGTTTTGCCCAATACTTGAAAGCTAATAGCGCACACATTTGAGTCATAAATTAAGTCTAACCCTAGTTGCAGTAGGAATTGTGTGCAAGACACTATTGAAGTTTAAAAATTAGGCTAGCCATGATAGTAGGGACTTGGTATTTGACATTTTTTATATAAGAAGCTTGTAAACTCATATTTAGAAAAAATTATTAGATTGTCTAAATATAAATGAATTTGGATCGATATGGGAAATTTCATATTGGATAGATGTGGAACTTAATAACTAATATAAATAAAAAGAAAATAACTCATAAACTTGAGCATTAAAATTTTGAATTAAGATAATTTCTTTTCACCACCTTCTAGCCCATTTGTTATCTTTCCATTTCATGGCAATCTCCCCATTCTTAACGTTTGGTAAGTGAAAAAAATGTTTTCTAAAAAATAAAATAGAAAATTTATTGTGAAAGAAAATCAAATAAGTGTACCTTTTTATTAGAAAACATTTTTTCATACCTTGCTAAAGGTTACTATTGTCCTTGGGTGCGGCCAAGGGTGATAGAGAAAAGCACAACTTAATAATTTTATATACAACCAAAATAAATTTTCATTCACTTGTTATAATTTTAGAGGCACAAATAAAAAAAAATATAACAGAAAAATAAATTGTACAAATTTTATTAGAGACACCAGAAATAATGAACATGAAAAACCTCTCAATAAAGGATCATGGGCCATTCAGACCAATAAAAAAGGCTCCACTATAATAAAAAATGGGGTAAAAAAGAGTCTTGATTATATGCATAAAGAAGTGATAACAATTAGCTAATGCACCAAAGCAACAAGCTTACAAAAGAGGATAAAGAAGATCAAAGACATTCAAACCAGAGGCAATAATGAGGACGAAATATATCTCACACTAGGCAACAAATGAAAGACCTAACCATTAAAATGATGAGTTGTATGTTTTGAACCAACTCACCCAATTTCAACATGATCCAATGGCTAATGAATCCTCAAATATAAATTTATTGAAATTGTCTTGTGAATATGCAAAAATAACTTCTTTCTTCTTTCTCAAATGGCTATACCTCAATCTTAAATATAACCCCTCTCTCATAACCTAATATGAAATCCCTCCACTTTACTTAATGAGACTCATAATAAGTTCCAATATTTGGTATTTTTCTATATAAAAAGGGAGCCCAACCCAACAAGTAGTTATGTGTTCCATACATCCCTCAAGGCCAAACATCGGTCTTTAATTTCTTTAATAAAGAAGACATTTTTAATTATATTAAGTCTCTTCATAACACGTATAGTTTTATCATCTCCACACCCACCTAGAAAATTAGAGTCAGTACTAAACGGGGAGGGCTTATTTAGGCCTAGATTATTCATATCGACTTAAAATATCTTATCTTATATAAAAAACTCATATAACCAAACTTGGCCCTAATACCGTCAAGTCTATTTAGGCCGGCTGAATACCTGAAACTTTTTAAAAATATTTTTCTCTATTTTTTGAATTAATTTCAATTTTTAAGTAACTTTGTTAGGCATAAAACATTATTTTGACTTTAAAAGCATAAAAAATAATAATTTATCAACTTTGTATTTAAGTAACTCTGTTACTATTTTATTGTATTATGTGTAATTTATTTATAAATATTTTTTACTTGTAAATCAATGTCTTAGTTGTTTAAATATTACTCTTATCATTATTATATATAAATATTTTATATATTTTAATTAAATTATTTTAATTATGATCAAGTTAACTTCAATTCAATCACGATTAGATTACTAATTTAAAATTATTGTCTCAATTAGTTCAAAATTTTTAATAACTTTTTGCTAAACTGTATTTTTATTTTTAAAAATATGAAAAAATAGTTATCATTATATATATATATAACAAAATTAATTTAATTATGAGTAAAATAATATTTTTTTGAATTTTTTAAACTTTTTATATTATTTAAACCCTATATATAAGGAATATTTATCATAGTTTATTCTTAGTATTTTTTTAATCAAGTATGACGTGGATGATAACTAAATAGTTATCCAAAGATATTGTTTTATTTATTATGTTTATCTATAAATGAAGTTGAGAATTCGCACATGTTTGAATTTTATTTTTAAAATTATTTTTATTTTTATTTTTTACTTTAAAAGTAATTATTTTATTTTATAAAAATATAAAATAAACAAGTACATGAATCAAATTTAAAAAAATATGTGGGTCTTAAATATAAAAATTAATATTAAATTATATTTTAAATATTATTTTGAGATATTTTATTGAGTAAAAATAATGAAAATATAAATTTTTTAAAAAATAAATATAGTAGTGAACTCAAATATATGATATTTTAGTATAACATGATATAAAACTTAAAGAATTATTTAATATTTACTATAGTCTTATTCGGGTATTAGAGCTAAGCTCGAACCGGATTGGCCTTGGCCTGAATAGGCTCGAACATTAAAAAATTATTATTCTTTTAGGGTTGGCCCTAAATTTTTTCAAGTAGATTTAAATATTCTATCGATTTTGACCCAAATTACTAGCTTTATAAAAAATACACTATTGCAATGTGTTCAAACTTTAAACCACGTAAACAAATAGTGTATATGATGAGCATATACAAACATTTACACACTCAAACATACTTTTGTTTCTATTTATAAAATAGAGAAATAAGATTTTTATTTATTTATAAGTCACATTATTAAATTTTTATCATAAATTTTTTCTTTTAATTACCCTCCATTAAGTATTGGTAAAAGAAAATACATTGTTAAAATATATACATTTAATATTGGTAAAGTTGAGAATTTACTAGATCTTTAGATAAAGTTAATGAATTTTAAGATTTTTCATTAATTTTAATAAAAATGTTAGAAATGACTTGTAAAGAGGAATAGAAGAGTAAAAATTAATTGGAAAAATAGCTCTTAACAAACACTGCCGAATAGAATAATCTCATGAGTAAGACTTATGTGCTTAGTGTTATATATTTTTATTCAACCAAATCATAGTAAGTGGATCTTCATATGTTAATAAAAAATTAATAATAAGAATTTATTATAAAATAAATAATCTATAAAAGATTAACATTTAAATTTAATTGAAAATAAATATATTAAATATATAAGGCTAAGTATATAACTTCCTTTAATATCATATCTTAAGTAAATCATCTAGAATTTGTATTCATAAATTTATGTGAAGTTTTACTTTTTTTTTATATTTTTTCTCTTATTTTGTTATTTTTTATAAAATATAAAATCTTCTCTCTCTTTCTTAAAGACACAAACTTCATGAAATTCATGGATCTTCAACTTGAGGATCTATTCTTGATTTTGAGGACCAACAAATTAACCCTTTAATTCTTGTATAACCATAAGTCAATGACACGTTTTCATCGTAAATTTGTCTTTAATTTTTATCCTCCTTTTATTAATCAAGTTTAATGGAGTCTGTTTTTTCCCCCCCTAGAATTAGATATTTTCCTTTTTTTTAGGAGATGATTAAATGGGATGCATGGTTCTATTTTTCACCTTTATTTTGGTATGTCAACAAAAATTGTTATATATGTTCTATTTTTTTAACCTTTATATTTATATTTCATGATATTCATATTAAAGATTGAGTTGGTCAAGATAGAGATATTTCTTCACTTTGAAATATTTTCAACAATTATCATTATTTTATACAAGGTATGTATATATTGAATTGGTGAAAATCTCTACAACTACCAGTTTCATGTAATGTGAGCCTGTAACTCCTTGATTAAGCTTGGTCTCTCAAATCTAGGATGAAAGTGCAAATATCAAAACATTTCTTAGTAATTAATTAAAATCAAAAAAACCAAAGGGGAGAAGGTAGATTAGATCCATTGTCTTATCCAAAAACAAAAAAAAAAAAAAACAAAAAGTTTTGAATGTAGTACACCTAACAATGGCTTTCACTCACAGCTCAGAGCCATAGCACACACACACACATAATGCCCCTCCTATTATAATATATTTCTAGCTATTATATTAGAACCAATGAGAAATGTTTAATTAAGTTATTAATTTTGTCTGAAAATAAAATAAATTTTTAATTTTAATTTTATTTAAATAATTTTTAAAATTTGTATTACATTATTTATCATAATTAATGAGTTTAAATAGATATAATATTAAAAAAAATATGATTGTCTGAGTAAAATTTAGTTGTACACAAACCAAATTTTATTAATTCTCATGAATTGCAAACCAACCATTAATATCCACCCTTATCACTTCTTACTGGATTCAAACTCTTACCTTAAACCATATAAAATTTTTATATATCAGATTCTTTCTTAAAAGATCAATTAAAGTCATGGCACGCGGCTACAATGTCGGGTATATAGTTTTCTTCTCATTTTCCTCCATTTTTAATTTTAATTATTTAATATTTATACTGTTCAAATTAATTTATTAGTTTAAATTTATTTATTTATTCATTGGAATTTTAACATTTTAATTCAAATATTAATTTTTTTAATTCGATATAAAAATTAAAAAATTGAGCAGAAGGGAAAAAGTCAAGTATTTACATAAAGCCTCTTTTATAATGCTTAATTAAGAGTATTTGTGTTGAAATATAGAAATAGAGAAATGTTGAAGTGCCATATATCCATTATATGCAAGTGTGCATATATGTGTTTAAATCCGATGAGTGACCTAATTAAAAATTACAGGGTTAATTTTAAATGTTAAAATGTGAAAGGAGTTATATATAATTGCTTCAAAATTTAGGAAGGTTTTATGCATTTTAACTTAAAAATAAATGAATAAATACTAGTTTGAGATTTCTTGTTTACGTGTCTGTGGCGAAGTAATAAAATCTGCATGCTTATCAAGTGAAGAGCCACTCATTCTATTTATTTGGGATTGAGACCACAAACTAAACAGTTTAATTTCCAACAACTTTCTATATCACCATTTTTAATGATATCATAATTTCAAATTTTTGCAAATTATGTCTTAATCTTACTTGTCCATCCAAATTAATGCTTAATGTTACTTGAAACCATAAGGCCGGTTTAAGAAGGTCATCCATTATTGGTTTGATAAGATGGAGCATGCAAGTGTACGAACCATATTTTAATCATTTCAAAGAGTCATATTTTTAAAATTTGGATGATAAATGTATGAGGTTTAATTGTAATGATGATCCAATGAGCCAGTATTATATGTATGTGTGTCAAGAGAAACATGGTAATCAAAGGTAGTTAATATATTGATGATGATCAACATAAATAATTAAATTTACAATAAGAGCAAGTGATGGTCAATCTCATGAAGCAATATTTGGTAGATAGAAACAATTTTTTTTTAAAAGAGGAAATAAGAAATATATCTTAAAAGAAAATGGGATAAGTGCGTGTTGCATTTCCCTTCCAAAAAAACACTTTTTTGCTTACCAAACATCATCACAGTATGGTAAAGTGCCCTAGTAACAAAAGTTACCTTGGCTTATGTATAGAATGATATAGCTAGGAATGTGAGTTTACACTTAACATGTCAACCCACCAACAAGTGGCAAGTTGGGTTGAAAATTTTTCAACTCATTTTATAAAGGCAAGTTCATTAGGCTCACCCTACCTAAAGCTGATACTATGGGTCAACCCGCAACCTGAGAGTTGGTTTGTAGTAGATTGGGGGTTTGGTGGAGCTAGTTGGCATGGCTCACATTTTGTGCAGGTTGAATTCTGCTAACCTACACAACTTATAGCGGGTTGGTGGATTAGCAGGCTAACCCGCAAGTAAAAAAATATTTTTATAATTTTTTAAATCTTAAAAATTATAAATTTATCTCTTTTTATTATTTTTTTACGGTTAAAAAAATTATATATTTTTCCTAAAAATTAATTATCCAAATAATAATAAAAAATTTTTTAATTAAGACATGCTTATATTACCACTTAAATATAAACTAATTTAATTTTGTGATCCTTCCATTCTCTAGTCTTTTACATGACTGATCAGTATTATATATATATGGATTAATAAAAATGCTCTATTTATCCCCTTTTTTCTTCATATTATTTTTGGCATTTATGCTACAAAATTGATGTCCCAATTTAAAATACTAATTCTTTTCTTATAAGAAAATAATAATGATTTAAACTTTAACTATTAGATTACTACTTATAATACATTTAGTTCATACCACATAAACATTCTAATATCTCTGTATCTATTTTTTTTCCTTTTATGTTCAAATTAAGATGATAAAATAATATATGGTTAGCATTTCACAAATATGTTTAATTTTTTAAATAAAAAGGGCAGCTAAACTTTTTTTTATTTGCTAGCTTGAGTAGCACTATTTTACAAATAAGATAATTTAAATAAGCTATTATATGAATGAAGCAGGTATATAAAATATTTTATTCAATATTATCTTGATCACATTCAGATTATATTATATCACTACTTAAATATATAAGTAGTGCATTTTTATTATTTTCTACCTTAATTTAAACTTGAATTAAATAAATGCAAAATTATCAAGTACTTAGATCGTAATTTCATGCATCCTTACTTTGAATGCTTTATTTTAAACTCAATTTTATATATTTTATTTTTTATCTATTTTTTAAAAAATATAAGTGGGCCAACTCGTGAGTTAGCTCGCTACAGGTTCAAATTATGTGGGGCGGGCCAAAACCGCCCTGCATATAATTGAACCCATTTTCTTTAACCTATTTGCTTTATTTTTTGTGGGTTGGCAGGTTGGGCCCGCAAGCCCAACCCACATTACCATCTCTAACCCTACCTAACTCGTAACCTATGGTAAGCTAGCCCATTAACTTATGGATTAGCCTGTTATTTTAAAAATTTATTTTTAAAATATTTTATTTAAATTTTAATAAAAAAGAACTTATTATTTTACAGTAATTTTAAGCATAACCTTATTTATTTCATATTAGGATCATAATATCAAATTTTCTTTCTCATTTTTTATGGGTTAAATGTCAAATTTCCCCTTAAACTATGGATCTAAGAGCGTTTGAGACTCTAAACTCATTTTTGATATAATGTTTGCCTTCAACATTTCAAAATGGTACAACACAACTGCTACTATTAACAAAAGTCAGTTGATAAAAAAAATTATATAAAAGGGCATCAAAATTATAGAAAAGGACCAAGAAAAACTAAAAAAATTTTCTTGGTCTTTTTCTATAATTTTTTGAGTCCTTGTTTGAATTTTTTTTTGTCATTTTCTATAATGTTCTAGTCAACTAACTATTAAAATTAATTTTTATTAATGATAAGGGTGACATTGCACTATTTTTAAAAGTTGAATGAAAATATTATATAAAAAATGAGTATAGGATCTCAAACGCTCTTGAACCTCTAATTTGAGGGTGAAATTTCCCTTTAACCCCTTTTTTAATTGATTGATCATTTTTATATTGATAAAATGCTTGTGTAAAATAAATTATGTACTTATATTTGCAAGTTTTGAGGTTAGTTTAATCATATAATTTTTAAAGCATATGAAAATAATTTAAATATAATTTAAAAATATTTTTATTTATTTTTTTTAAATTTTCAAAAAACATTTGAAATTTAAAAACAAAGAAAAAGAAAACAAGTCCCAACCCGCCATGAGGCAGGAAAATTTTAGCTTGCCCCACCAGTCCACGACCTACAATGAGCCTAACTTCAACTCTTGAGTTGTCCTGTATTATCACCTTTAGGTGGTAGTGAGTTGGAATCAATGGGTAATAAATCTAGCTTCCTTTTAAATAAAAAAATAAAATTTGGGTTAAAGTATATCTTTAATCTTTTAATTTCATAAAATGTTTCATTTAATTTTGGTCTCTTAATTTTATAAAATATTTTTTCAATTCTTTATAACCATAAAATCATTAGTTTTCTTAACAAAAACTTCATATATGAAACTTCTAAACATTAAAAAAACATTATCAAATGTTAATATATTAAGTTTAATTTTTTAAAATAAGAATGATATATATTGACACAAAAAATAATCATTTAAAACTAATTAACGGTCTTACCTGCTAGGATTATAAGACTAAAAATATGTTTTATAAAATTAAGGGATTAAATTAAAACATCTTAATAAAATTAGATAATGAAAGGTACGTTTAGTCTATAACTTATGTGTTACCAATTTAGATTTGCATGAGTAATTGTGGCAAATATATATATTTGCAGGAAGAATAAATCCAGTTAACTAGAAGTTTATTCTAGGGCTATGTATAGGTAAGGTAGGGCTGGGTTGGGCATCACCCTTTCCTAACACTAGGCCTGATGTGCAATTTAAGCTATCCCAATACTTGAGTGTTCAACCAGATTTGGCTCGGAAAATTTTTACAAATATTTTTTAGAAAAAATATATAAAAATTTCTTTGGAAAAAATAAAAGTATTATCATTTAAAAATGTTTTTTTTATAAAAATAACATTAGAATGAAAAGTACCTTTTAAAATTACATATGATCAACAATTTTCAATTATTTTTATATATTATTAACTTAAAAATGAATTTTAAAATTTGAAAGGAATTAAAAAATTGTGAAGATAATCCAAAAACATCTTGAAAATAATAAACTGTAAGATACATCCTTACCAAAAATAATATCATAAAATAAATATTTTTACAAAAAAAAATAAAAAGTTACTCCTTCCGTTAAAAAATGTAAAGCATTTTTTGAGGAGTTGAATGTTCAAAAATATAAGACATTTTTAATTTTTTGAGGTGTAATCATTGCCTTTTTTCAAAAGTGCTCCTATTGATAATGACTTTATATTTATTTTAGGGTGTTTAATAGAGATAAATATAAAAAGATAGGGTTAGTTATAAAGTAGTTAACTACTTTATTGAGGGATAAAATTCAATTAAAAATGTCTTACATTTTCAAATAGAAGGAGTATATGTTTTGGCAGGGTTGGATTTGATTCCTATCTATTGTTTAGCCCAAAGAGCCCATTTGCTCAACCAGGGCAGGGAGGTAGTGTGAACAACCTAGTTTTTTCTTCGAACTTTTGTAAATATAGTCCATATTATAGGATTAAATCAAATAAATAACTTAATATTTATTATATTTTTACATTATGGCCTATTTATTATATTTGTTAATGATATATTATTGTATATCAATATATATCTACAAATCTTGTGGAATGAATGTGATTGGTCACAAATCTCTTTTCTCTCATTGGTCAACATATTTTAGTATAATGATAATTATCCTCTCCCATTGGTCAATTTAATTTTAGTCTAATATTAATATTACAATTTTATTGGTTGATGTAATTGAACATTTTTTTTGATTGGTTGATATAATTTAATTTATTTTTTATTTCTTTTAATTGATTTTTAATTTTTTCATGGGACAATCAATTTAGATTGATTGCATATTTTTTATGATCGGTTAATAGAATTTAATTTGTTTTTTTAATTTATTTTAAATGGTTTTTATCTTTTTACATGACGATCAATTTAATTATAGTATAATATTAATATTACTATTTCATTGGTTGATGTGATTGAATATTTTTTAATTTATTTTTTCATTTATTTTAATTAATTTTTATCTTTTCACGGGATGATTCATTTAAATGTGATTGAATATTTTTTTTGATTAGTTGACAGAATTTAATTTATTTTTCATTTATTTTAATTAATTTTTATCTTTTCATGGGACAATCAATTTAATTTTAATTTAATATTAATATTACTATTTCATTGATTGATGTGATTAAATATTTTTTAATTGGTTGACATAATTTAATTAATTTATTTATTTTAATTAATTTTTATCTTTTCACAGGACAAGAGCATTAAATTTTATTTTAAATTTTCCTTGAGTCATCTATCATGGGAGCATTAATTATGTTGTTTCCTATGCTCTTAAGTCCTGCTAGAGAGTTTCTATTTTCAATACAGGAATATCTTTGCATCTTTTAGTCTCATATGCCCTCATTAATGATTGATCAGCCATTCTCCTAAGTGGGTTTATTGTCAATAGTGGAGAGTTGGGCAGCCAGGGTAGAGGAGTTTTGCACCTCTTTTCAACCAATGTCAGGGAGAGGTTGTTGGGTTCACCCACGTACTTTTTGAAGATTTCAAGAACTTAACTTTGCCATGCTTGAATGACAGTACTTGGCATGAATTTCCTTTTACTATGTTCGTCATCATGGTGTCTTCTATAGAAACGTTAATGATGGATTCATTTGTGATTGGGCATTATAAGAGAAGGCATTTCAATTCAAAATAGGTGTCCACCTATGAAGAAAAGTCATGCTGATCATATTCATGTGTACACTTATGCAACGCACAATCATGCTCATAGATCAACAGAATAACTCCCAAAAATTTAGTTATCTCATATGTGTTAATAACAATGATATTTTTCAAATCTCTTAATTTTAACCCGTGCAATGCACGAGAAATTGTCTAGTTAATAATAAACCTCTTATAAATATTTAAATTTTCAATAATAAATCATTTGTATCACTATTAAAAAAATGTAAATTAGCGAGGAAATTTAGCAAAGGATCATCTATTCTTCTCTAAAATACCAAATTAGTGAGGAATGTTGATTTCATAGTTTGACTTAAAATTAGTGAGGAAAATAGCGAGGGACTGTCAATCCCTCTCTAAAATAAAAGAATTAACAAGAAAAATAGTGAGGGACCATTGTTTTTAAAACCGGACCGAACCGGCCGATCCGACCGGTGAACCGGTGACTCGGCCATGTGTCCGGTTCGGTTTTCTTTTTATTTTGTTTTAAGTTAACCCAGGTTAACTCGGGTGACCCGGGATTAACCCGGATTAACCCGCCCAACCCCTCGGTTCAGGCGGGTTGGGCGGGTTGAAATTTAAAAAAAAATTAATAATGATTAATTAAGATATATATTTATTTTTAACATGATAATGATTAATGATAGGTCAATAGGAGTCATAGGGCAAAAGTAATTATTTTATTTTATAAAAATATAAAATAAACAAGTACATGAATCAAATTTAAAAAAATATGTGGGTCTTAAATATAAAAATTAATATTAAATTATATTTTAAATATTATTTTGAGATATTTTATTGAGTAAAAATAATGAAAATATAAATTTTTTAAAAAATAAATATAGTAGTGAACTCAAATATATGATATTTTAGTATAACATGATATAAAACTTAAAGAATTATTTAATATTTACTATAGTCTTATTCGGGTATTAGAGCTAAGCTCGAACCGGATTGGCCTTGGCCTGAATAGGCTCGAACATTAAAAAATTATTATTCTTTTAGGGTTGGCCCTAAATTTTTTCAAGTAGATTTAAATATTCTATCGATTTTGACCCAAATTACTAGCTTTATAAAAAATACACTATTGCAATGTGTTCAAACTTTAAACCACGTAAACAAATAGTGTATATGATGAGCATATACAAACATTTACACACTCAAACATACTTTTGTTTCTATTTATAAAATAGAGAAATAAGATTTTTATTTATTTATAAGTCACATTATTAAATTTTTATCATAAATTTTTTCTTTTAATTACCCTCCATTAAGTATTGGTAAAAGAAAATACATTGTTAAAATATATACATTTAATATTGGTAAAGTTGAGAATTTACTAGATCTTTAGATAAAGTTAATGAATTTTAAGATTTTTCATTAATTTTAATAAAAATGTTAGAAATGACTTGTAAAGAGGAATAGAAGAGTAAAAATTAATTGGAAAAATAGCTCTTAACAAACACTGCCGAATAGAATAATCTCATGAGTAAGACTTATGTGCTTAGTGTTATATATTTTTATTCAACCAAATCATAGTAAGTGGATCTTCATATGTTAATAAAAAATTAATAATAAGAATTTATTATAAAATAAATAATCTATAAAAGATTAACATTTAAATTTAATTGAAAATAAATATATTAAATATATAAGGCTAAGTATATAACTTCCTTTAATATCATATCTTAAGTAAATCATCTAGAATTTGTATTCATAAATTTATGTGAAGTTTTACTTTTTTTTTATATTTTTTCTCTTATTTTGTTATTTTTTATAAAATATAAAATCTTCTCTCTCTTTCTTAAAGACACAAACTTCATGAAATTCATGGATCTTCAACTTGAGGATCTATTCTTGATTTTGAGGACCAACAAATTAACCCTTTAATTCTTGTATAACCATAAGTCAATGACACGTTTTCATCGTAAATTTGTCTTTAATTTTTATCCTCCTTTTATTAATCAAGTTTAATGGAGTCTGTTTTTTCCCCCCCTAGAATTAGATATTTTCCTTTTTTTTAGGAGATGATTAAATGGGATGCATGGTTCTATTTTTCACCTTTATTTTGGTATGTCAACAAAAATTGTTATATATGTTCTATTTTTTTAACCTTTATATTTATATTTCATGATATTCATATTAAAGATTGAGTTGGTCAAGATAGAGATATTTCTTCACTTTGAAATATTTTCAACAATTATCATTATTTTATACAAGGTATGTATATATTGAATTGGTGAAAATCTCTACAACTACCAGTTTCATGTAATGTGAGCCTGTAACTCCTTGATTAAGCTTGGTCTCTCAAATCTAGGATGAAAGTGCAAATATCAAAACATTTCTTAGTAATTAATTAAAATCAAAAAAACCAAAGGGGAGAAGGTAGATTAGATCCATTGTCTTATCCAAAAACAAAAAAAAAAAAAAACAAAAAGTTTTGAATGTAGTACACCTAACAATGGCTTTCACTCACAGCTCAGAGCCATAGCACACACACACACATAATGCCCCTCCTATTATAATATATTTCTAGCTATTATATTAGAACCAATGAGAAATGTTTAATTAAGTTATTAATTTTGTCTGAAAATAAAATAAATTTTTAATTTTAATTTTATTTAAATAATTTTTTAAAATTTGTATTACATTATTTATCATAATTAATGAGTTTAAATAGATATAATATTAAAAAAAATATGATTGTCTGAGTAAAATTTAGTTGTACACAAACCAAATTTTATTAATTCTCATGAATTGCAAACCAACCATTAATATCCACCCTTATCACTTCTTACTGGATTCAAACTCTTACCTTAAACCATATAAAATTTTTATATATCAGATTCTTTCTTAAAAGATCAATTAAAGTCATGGCACGCGGCTACAATGTCGGGTATATAGTTTTCTTCTCATTTTCCTCCATTTTTAATTTTAATTATTTAATATTTATACTGTTCAAATTAATTTATTAGTTTAAATTTATTTATTTATTCATTGGAATTTTAACATTTTAATTCAAATATTAATTTTTTTAATTCGATATAAAAATTAAAAAATTGAGCAGAAGGGAAAAAGTCAAGTATTTACATAAAGCCTCTTTTATAATGCTTAATTAAGAGTATTTGTGTTGAAATATAGAAATAGAGAAATGTTGAAGTGCCATATATCCATTATATGCAAGTGTGCATATATGTGTTTAAATCCGATGAGTGACCTAATTAAAAATTACAGGGTTAATTTTAAATGTTAAAATGTGAAAGGAGTTATATATAATTGCTTCAAAATTTAGGAAGGTTTTATGCATTTTAACTTAAAAATAAATGAATAAATACTAGTTTGAGATTTCTTGTTTACGTGTCTGTGGCGAAGTAATAAAATCTGCATGCTTATCAAGTGAAGAGCCACTCATTCTATTTATTTGGGATTGAGACCACAAACTAAACAGTTTAATTTCCAACAACTTTCTATATCACCATTTTTAATGATATCATAATTTCAAATTTTTGCAAATTATGTCTTAATCTTACTTGTCCATCCAAATTAATGCTTAATGTTACTTGAAACCATAAGGCCGGTTTAAGAAGGTCATCCATTATTGGTTTGATAAGATGGAGCATGCAAGTGTACGAACCATATTTTAATCATTTCAAAGAGTCATATTTTTAAAATTTGGATGATAAATGTATGAGGTTTAATTGTAATGATGATCCAATGAGCCAGTATTATATGTATGTGTGTCAAGAGAAACATGGTAATCAAAGGTAGTTAATATATTGATGATGATCAACATAAATAATTAAATTTACAATAAGAGCAAGTGATGGTCAATCTCATGAAGCAATATTTGGTAGATAGAAACAATTTTTTTTTAAAAGAGGAAATAAGAAATATATCTTAAAAGAAAATGGGATAAGTGCGTGTTGCATTTCCCTTCCAAAAAAACACTTTTTTGCTTACCAAACATCATCACAGTATGGTAAAGTGCCCTAGTAACAAAAGTTACCTTGGCTTATGTATAGAATGATATAGCTAGGAATGTGAGTTTACACTTAACATGTCAACCCACCAACAAGTGGCAAGTTGGGTTGAAAATTTTTCAACTCATTTTATAAAGGCAAGTTCATTAGGCTCACCCTACCTAAAGCTGATACTATGGGTCAACCCGCAACCTGAGAGTTGGTTTGTAGTAGATTGGGGGTTTGGTGGAGCTAGTTGGCATGGCTCACATTTTGTGCAGGTTGAATTCTGCTAACCTACACAACTTATAGCGGGTTGGTGGATTAGCAGGCTAACCCGCAAGTAAAAAAATATTTTTATAATTTTTTTAAATCTTAAAAATTATAAATTTATCTCTTTTTATTATTTTTTTACGGTTAAAAAAATTATATATTTTTCCTAAAAATTAATTATCCAAATAATAATAAAAAATTTTTTAATTAAGACATGCTTATATTACCACTTAAATATAAACTAATTTAATTTTGTGATCCTTCCATTCTCTAGTCTTTTACATGACTGATCAGTATTATATATATATGGATTAATAAAAATGCTCTATTTATCCCCTTTTTTCTTCATATTATTTTTGGCATTTATGCTACAAAATTGATGTCCCAATTTAAAATACTAATTCTTTTCTTATAAGAAAATAATAATGATTTAAACTTTAACTATTAGATTACTACTTATAATACATTTAGTTCATACCACATAAACATTCTAATATCTCTGTATCTATTTTTTTTCCTTTTATGTTCAAATTAAGATGATAAAATAATATATGGTTAGCATTTCACAAATATGTTTAATTTTTTAAATAAAAAGGGCAGCTAAACTTTTTTTTATTTGCTAGCTTGAGTAGCACTATTTTACAAATAAGATAATTTAAATAAGCTATTATATGAATGAAGCAGGTATAATAAAATATTTTATTCAATATTATCTTGATCACATTCAGATTATATTATATCACTACTTAAATATATAAGTAGTGCATTTTTATTATTTTCTACCTTAATTTAAACTTGAATTAAATAAATGCAAAATTATCAAGTACTTAGATCGTAATTTCATGCATCCTTACTTTGAATGCTTTATTTTAAACTCAATTTTATATATTTTATTTTTTATCTATTTTTTAAAAAATATAAGTGGGCCAACTCGTGAGTTAGCTCGCTACAGGTTCAAATTATGTGGGGCGGGCCAAAACCGCCCTGCATATAATTGAACCCATTTTCTTTAACCTATTTGCTTTATTTTTTGTGGGTTGGCAGGTTGGGCCCGCAAGCCCAACCCACATTACCATCTCTAACCCTACCTAACTCGTAACCTATGGTAAGCTAGCCCATTAACTTATGGATTAGCCTGTTATTTTAAAAATTTATTTTTAAAATATTTTATTTAAATTTTAATAAAAAAGAACTTATTATTTTACAGTAATTTTAAGCATAACCTTATTTATTTCATATTAGGATCATAATATCAAATTTTCTTTCTCATTTTTTATGGGTTAAATGTCAAATTTCCCCTTAAACTATGGATCTAAGAGCGTTTGAGACTCTAAACTCATTTTTGATATAATGTTTGCCTTCAACATTTCAAAATGGTACAACACAACTGCTACTATTAACAAAAGTCAGTTGATAAAAAAAATTATATAAAAGGGCATCAAAATTATAGAAAAGGACCAAGAAAAACTAAAAAAATTTTCTTGGTCTTTTTCTATAATTTTTTGAGTCCTTGTTTGAATTTTTTTTTGTCATTTTCTATAATGTTCTAGTCAACTAACTATTAAAATTAATTTTTATTAATGATAAGGGTGACATTGCACTATTTTTAAAAGTTGAATGAAAATATTATATAAAAAATGAGTATAGGATCTCAAACGCTCTTGAACCTCTAATTTGAGGGTGAAATTTCCCTTTAACCCCTTTTTTAATTGATTGATCATTTTTATATTGATAAAATGCTTGTGTAAAATAAATTATGTACTTATATTTGCAAGTTTTGAGGTTAGTTTAATCATATAATTTTTAAAGCATATGAAAATAATTTAAATATAATTTAAAAATATTTTTATTTATTTTTTTTTAAATTTTCAAAAAACATTTGAAATTTAAAAAACAAAGAAAAAGAAAACAAGTCCCAACCCGCCATGAGGCAGGAAAATTTTAGCTTGCCCCACCAGTCCACGACCTACAATGAGCCTAACTTCAACTCTTGAGTTGTCCTGTATTATCACCTTTAGGTGGTAGTGAGTTGGAATCAATGGGTAATAAATCTAGCTTCCTTTTAAATAAAAAAATAAAATTTGGGTTAAAGTATATCTTTAATCTTTTAATTTCATAAAATGTTTCATTTAATTTTGGTCTCTTAATTTTATAAAATATTTTTTCAATTCTTTATAACCATAAAATCATTAGTTTTCTTAACAAAAACTTCATATATGAAACTTCTAAACATTAAAAAAACATTATCAAATGTTAATATATTAAGTTTAATTTTTTAAAATAAGAATGATATATATTGACACAAAAAATAATCATTTAAAACTAATTAACGGTCTTACCTGCTAGGATTATAAGACTAAAAATATGTTTTATAAAATTAAGGGATTAAATTAAAACATCTTAATAAAATTAGATAATGAAAGGTACGTTTAGTCTATAACTTATGTGTTACCAATTTAGATTTGCATGAGTAATTGTGGCAAATATATATATTTGCAGGAAGAATAAATCCAGTTAACTAGAAGTTTATTCTAGGGCTATGTATAGGTAAGGTAGGGCTGGGTTGGGCATCACCCTTTCCTAACACTAGGCCTGATGTGCAATTTAAGCTATCCCAATACTTGAGTGTTCAACCAGATTTGGCTCGGAAAATTTTTACAAATATTTTTTAGAAAAAATATATAAAAATTTCTTTGGAAAAAATAAAAGTATTATCATTTAAAAATGTTTTTTTTATAAAAATAACATTAGAATGAAAAGTACCTTTTAAAATTACATATGATCAACAATTTTCAATTATTTTTATATATTATTAACTTAAAAATGAATTTTAAAATTTGAAAGGAATTAAAAAATTGTGAAGATAATCCAAAAACATCTTGAAAATAATAAACTGTAAGATACATCCTTACCAAAAATAATATCATAAAATAAATATTTTTACAAAAAAAAAAAAAAGTTACTCCTTCCGTTAAAAAATGTAAAGCATTTTTTGAGGAGTTGAATGTTCAAAAATATAAGACATTTTTAATTTTTTGAGGTGTAATCATTGCCTTTTTTCAAAAGTGCTCCTATTGATAATGACTTTATATTTATTTTAGGGTGTTTAATAGAGATAAATATAAAAAGATAGGGTTAGTTATAAAGTAGTTAACTACTTTATTGAGGGATAAAATTCAATTAAAAATGTCTTACATTTTCAAATAGAAGGAGTATATGTTTTGGCAGGGTTGGATTTGATTCCTATCTATTGTTTAGCCCAAAGAGCCCATTTGCTCAACCAGGGCAGGGAGGTAGTGTGAACAACCTAGTTTTTTCTTCGAACTTTTGTAAATATAGTCCATATTATAGGATTAAATCAAATAAATAACTTAATATTTATTATATTTTTACATTATGGCCTATTTATTATATTTGTTAATGATATATTATTGTATATCAATATATATCTACAAATCTTGTGGAATGAATGTGATTGGTCACAAATCTCTTTTCTCTCATTGGTCAACATATTTTAGTATAATGATAATTATCCTCTCCCATTGGTCAATTTAATTTTAGTCTAATATTAATATTACAATTTTATTGGTTGATGTAATTGAACATTTTTTTTGATTGGTTGATATAATTTAATTTATTTTTTATTTCTTTTAATTGATTTTTAATTTTTTCATGGGACAATCAATTTAGATTGATTGCATATTTTTATGATCGGTTAATAGAATTTAATTTGTTTTTTTAATTTATTTTAAATGGTTTTTATCTTTTTACATGACGATCAATTTAATTATAGTATAATATTAATATTACTATTTCATTGGTTGATGTGATTGAATATTTTTTAATTTATTTTTTCATTTATTTTAATTAATTTTTATCTTTTCACGGGATGATTCATTTAAATGTGATTGAATATTTTTTTTGATTAGTTGACAGAATTTAATTTATTTTTCATTTATTTTAATTAATTTTATCTTTTCATGGGACAATCAATTTAATTTTAATTTAATATTAATATTACTATTTCATTGATTGATGTGATTAAATATTTTTTAATTGGTTGACATAATTTAATTAATTTATTTATTTTAATTAATTTTTATCTTTTCACAGGACAAGAGCATTAAATTTTATTTTAAATTTTCCTTGAGTCATCTATCATGGGAGCATTAATTATGTTGTTTCCTATGCTCTTAAGTCCTGCTAGAGAGTTTCTATTTTCAATACAGGAATATCTTTGCATCTTTTAGTCTCATATGCCCTCATTAATGATTGATCAGCCATTCTCCTAAGTGGGTTTATTGTCAATAGTGGAGAGTTGGGCAGCCAGGGTAGAGGAGTTTTGCACCTCTTTTCAACCAATGTCAGGGAGAGGTTGTTGGGTTCACCCACGTACTTTTTGAAGATTTCAAGAACTTAACTTTGCCATGCTTGAATGACAGTACTTGGCATGAATTTCCTTTTACTATGTTCGTCATCATGGTGTCTTCTATAGAAACGTTAATGATGGATTCATTTGTGATTGGGCATTATAAGAGAAGGCATTTCAATTCAAAATAGGTGTCCACCTATGAAGAAAAGTCATGCTGATCATATTCATGTGTACACTTATGCAACGCACAATCATGCTCATAGATCAACAGAATAACTCCCAAAAATTTAGTTATCTCATATGTGTTAATAACAATGATATTTTTCAAATCTCTTAATTTTAACCCGTGCAATGCACGAGAAATTGTCTAGTTAATAATAAACCTCTTATAAATATTTAAATTTTCAATAATAAATCATTTGTATCACTATTAAAAAAATGTAAATTAGCGAGGAAATTTAGCAAAGGATCATCTATTCTTCTCTAAAATACCAAATTAGTGAGGAATGTTGATTTCATAGTTTGACTTAAAATTAGTGAGGAAAATAGCGAGGGACTGTCAATCCCTCTCTAAAATAAAAGAATTAACAAGAAAAATAGTGAGGGACCATTGTTTTTAAAACCGGACCGAACCGGCCGATCCGACCGGTGAACCGGTGACTCGGCCATGTGTCCGGTTCGGTTTTCTTTTTATTTTGTTTTAAGTTAACCCAGGTTAACTCGGGTGACCCGGGATTAACCCGGATTAACCCGCCCAACCCCTCGGTTCAGGCGGGTTGGGCGGGTTGAAATTTAAAAAAAATTAATAATGATTAATTAAGATATATATTTATTTTTAACATGATAATGATTAATGATAGGTCAATAGGAGTCATAGGGTAAAAAAAAATATACTTATGTCAGATAAGGGGATGAAAGAAGTAAAAAGAAATCAAAAAGTATAAATATATATTATATTATATTATTTTTAATTTGAATTATTTAATTAAATAATTTTTAAAATATATCACTTTCATTTATTATCTTTTATTTTAAAATAAATTTTTATTTCTATTATTTTAACTCATTGAAATTTTTTTATCATTTAGTTAACCTTATTTTAAAAAAATATAGAAATGTTGTTATACTTTATTATTGTTAGAATTATTATTATATGTTATATGAGATATTAAGACTTGGATATGTATGAATGTATTGAGAATTAATACATTTTTTATTTAAATTATATTATTTTATTATGACCGGTCTGACTCCGGTTTGACCCCCGGTTGAACCCATGACCCCTGACCCCTGAGTTTGGCCGGTTCAATGACCGGTTCGGTTTTCAGTACCTTGTGAGGGACTACCAATCCTCCTCTAAAATAAGACAATTAGCGATAAAAATAATGAAAAACTGTCAATCCTTCTCTAAATAAGAGAATTAGTGAGGAAAGTGAGGGACTACCAATTCCTCTCTAAAATAAGATAATTAGCGAGGGATTCTGTCCCTAGCTAATTATTGAAAAAAAAATTAACTTTTAACAATAACTTTTAATTACATATTTAATTATTTTCATTTAAAAATAAAAAATTAAATTTAAAAATTAACTAAATATCCATAATAAAATTATTTAATAGTTTCTTTATTTTAAGTTGATTTTCATTAATAAAATAACATTTTATTAAAAATATAATATAAATAATAATTTATATAAAATATAAATATTTTTAACATATTAATAATTGAAAATAAAATTTAATGTGTATATATGTGCATATTTTTATAATATATTATTTGATATATTTATGTAGTTAAATAATATATATTTAACTTTTCATAGGTGCCTTTCAGTTCAACTAGCAAACAAGGAGAGTATAAGGCTTAAAAGGTATGAGGTCAAGGGTTCAAGTCTTGGTTTTGGCATAAATATAATGAATATATAACATGATAAAGAGCAAGTGCCATGGCGTAAAGTGGACAATGACATATCATGAGTTATCGCACATGTGGTGGGTGATAGGGCACAAGATGGTAGGTGACATGACAGTCGATAAGGCATGAAGTTGTTGGTGACATGTCACAAGTTGATGTACACATGATGGGTGATGTGGCATTATTATTTTTAAATACAAGCATATTTAGTGAGGGATTAGAGAGGGACTAATCCCTCGCTAAAGTGATCAAATTTTAAATAGTATTAGAGAGGGATTAGTGAGAGATTCAATCTTTAACTAATTTTAGTGAGGGACTGAATCTCTCGCTAATTTGTGAGGAAAATATGATTTCTCACTAAATTTAGTGAGCTCTTTTTTAGCTATAAATTTAACAAGGGACAAAATTCCTTACTAAATTTCATTTTTCTAGTAGTGTATATCAATGATAAATCGTTTGTACATCAATGTCAATCGATCATATTCCCAAATTTTTAAAAATTTGGTGAATATTTTCTAGATATAAGGTTTTTTTTTTTAACCAATGGGTCAATTTGTCCTTCATTTATTTATTTATTCTGTGATCTTTCTTTCTCAAATGAGGTTATTGTCGGCAGAGAATATTCCTAATTTCATAAAAACTCAACTTAGAAATTTAATATGCACACTGGCGTTGAGCTGTATATGAAACCCATTATTGCAAGGCATCACATTCAGTTAATTATATTGTCAGTGCCTTAACAAACATGTATTTATGCTTTGACCCAAAAAAAAAAGCATGTATTTATGTGAAGATATACACGTACCTTTCTCCTTCTTTTAGCTAAGGTCAAGTGAATATATATTATATACTTCTTCAATCCTTTAATAGAAGTCCTGATATTGAATAAGACACAAATCAAGAAACGTAAAAAAATTTTTTTGCTTTTTTTTATCCTCTATAAATTAATGTCATGAGAAAGAGTGTATCTACTTACAAAAATTTAAGATTGAGATAGAAAATAAGGGACAGAGGAAGGAATACTTGGCCTTATTAACAACGTTTCTTCCTAAGAAGGATTATTAATAATTTCAGGTTCCAATGATATCCAATATATCGCTTCCTCGAACTTTATTCTATAATTAATTCTTCTATTTTGTATTCCAATTCTTCAAGTTAAATTTTATTAGTTTAAATTTTTGTAGTATATTTAGTTTAAGCTTAATCAAAATTTTAATTAAAATATTGACTTTAGATCATTAATATTTGAAAGCAGTGTTGGCCAACAAACATGCACTGATTTCAAATTAAACCAGAGCACGATGTACCCAAAAAAAAAAAAAATAAAATAAAGCAGAGCATGAATATAAAAGTTTTTATCAGCATAGTAGCTAGCAACGTGTTCAAACTTGAAATTACATACATAATGTACTAGCGCATATATATATGTGTGTGTGCGTGTGTGTGTGTGCGCGCACACACACAGAAAAACGTACGTGTCCTGAAATTTAAGGTGATCTTCAACAGCGATCATCATGAACCCTCTCGACCTAGAAGAATTCAAGAGGCAAGGTTACATGATGATCGACTTCCTCGTTGATTATTATCGTAATGTTGCTAGCTACCCAGTTCTGAGTCAAGCCCAACCTGGCTATCTCCGAAAAATGTTGCCACCTTCTGCTCCAAGTAAACCCGAACCGTTTGAACTATACTCAATGATGTAAAAGAACACATCGTCCCAGGAATCACACATTGGCAGAGCCCAAATTACTTCGCATACTTCCCTAGCAGTAGCAGTGTCGCAGGTCTCGTGGGCGAGATGTTAAGCACAGGGTTCGGTGTTGTTGGGTTCAATTGGATATCATCACCTGCAGCCCCCGAGCTTGAAAGCATCGTCATGGATTGGCTTGGACGAGCTCTGAAACTCCCAGAGAGCTTTCTTTTTTTCAGTAATGTCGGAGGTGGCGTGTTGTTAGGGACGACCTGTGAGGCCATTTTGTGTACTCTTGTGGCTTCAAGGGATGAGAAGCTCAGGCAAATCGGAAAGGAGAAACTGAAGAAGCTTGTTGTTTATGGGTCTGATCAAACTCATAGTGCCCTTCAGAAAGCTGCTCATATGGCAGGAATCCATCCAGAAAATTTCAGGGCCATTAGAACCCACAAGTCAAGTTCATTTGCTTTGTCACCGGATTCACTCCGTTCTGCAATAATCAAGGACGTAGAAAATGGTCTAGTTCCTTGTTTTCTCTGTGCCACAGTGGGGACCACTGCAACTGCTGCTGTTGATCCTATTGGAGCATTGTGTGACGTGGCAAAGGACTGTGGCGTTTGGGTCCACGTGGATGCTGCTTATGCAGGTGGGGCCCTTATTTGCCCAGAGTTCAGGCATTTCCTTGATGGAGTTGAAGGGGCAAACTCATTCAGCTTCAATGCACACAAGTGGTTTTTACCAACTTGACTACCTGTTGCGTTTGGGTAAAGGATTCATCTTGTTTAACGAAGTCCCTCTCAACAAATCCTCAGTACTTGAGAAACAACGCTTCTGAATCAAACCAAGTGATCGACTACAAAGATTGGCAGATAGCATTAAGCAGGAAATTTCACTCCCTGAAACTATGGTTTGTGCTTCGTAGCTATGGAGTGGACAACCTCAGAAACTTCCTCAGAAACCACGTGGAAATGGCCAAAACTTTTGAAGACCTTGTGAAGCAGGATAAGAGGTTCGAGGTTGTTGCACCTAGGTATTTTTCTCTCGTTTGCTTTAGGGTTTCACCAAGAGCAATTTATAAGAAACGCTTCTGTAATGGTTCTGATGAAGAAGATCATGAGTTAAGTGGTAAATCATAAATGATGGTAAAGAATGCCTTGCAAATGAAGTGAACAAGAAATTGCTGGATTCAATTAATGGTTCGGGCAAAGCGTACATGACACATGGGATGGTTGAAGGAGCTTTTGTGATTAGATGTGCGATCGGTGCAACATTAACAGAGGAACAACATGTGGTTCTGGCGTGGAAGATAGTTCAAGAACAAGCCAATTCTATACTCTCAGTGCTTTTCAAAGCATCAAAGCATATTCTCAATCTTAGCTAGACAAATGAAACCATTTAGGAAGAGGCAAGCATTGTGAAATATATAATTGTTATTTTATTCCGGAAGAATCACACACTTAGGGTCTTCAGAAGGGAAATGATTACACTGCAGGCCCTCTCAATTCTGAAATAATTGTTTAGGGCTCTCTTTGCAAATAAGATTTTCACCGAAATGACACAAGTATCCCTAGCACAAGTATATGTTCACTTATTTACTTGCAGACGTTCATTAATTCACAAGTAAAGGTTCACATATTTACAACAATAGATTCACATTCCCTAACTGTGAACTTAGACTTGTGTATGAATATATAGCTGTAAACATGTGAAACTGTAGCTGTTAAAATGTGAACCTGTGCTAAAAAATAAGTGAACATATTGTACATTGTAAATATATATGTGAACTTCTATTTGTGAATAAGTGAACGTTTGGGAGTAAATATACGGATATATACTTGAAAACCATGGGTATTCTTGTCTTTTCAGTGAAAATCTTATTTGCAAAGATAGTGCTTAGATTTGGACAATTATTTCATAATTAAAAGGGCCTACGATATAATTATTTCACTTCTGCAAGCCCTAAGTTATTTATGTAGTTTTTCTGGGCTTCTTATGTCTTGCTAACAAATGAAGACAACACCTATTGATATTAAATGATACACAGGCACTTAACTTTATAATGTCTTTCATAAATTTACAAGTAATTATTTTTAAATTAATAAGGGATTATATTTAAATTTACAAGTAACAATATATAAATACATGAAATTATCTATTCATTTAAAATATCAATTAATTTTCTATTAATTTATAAGTTACCTTCCATTGACTATTTTTTTACTTTCATTCACAATTTACTGTGCATATATTTAGAAGTGATTGTCATAAAATTCATAAATGATTACCCGTAAATTCAGAAGTAATCATGCATAAAGTCACAAAACTATCTTTAATTACAATTAACTTTTCACAAATTCACAAGTAACCTTTCTTAAATTCATGATTATTTTTTAGTTAAATTCATGAGTGATATTCTATTTAGTTTCCATTAGCAAAATATTGTTCATTTGGTAATAAGGATAATTTTATAAAGTCATTTGTTTTTTAATTAATTACAAATATGGGTTATAATTTTTTCACGTCATTTCAATTATTCGTGAAGTTCAATCGTCAATTTCTTTAAGAGGTCGTGCTTAACCAACAAAACAGAATATATTTCTTATTTGGGGAGAAATCACTGCTACAGAAAAAAAAAAGACAAAAATGAAGCCTAAAATATGATCTTCATTGGTCATTTGAAAGAACACGGTTTTGCTAAGTTCAACTAATAAGGGGGTCATCCTAGCTTAACTAAAGGTTTCGGGTTTAAGTCTTTGAGAATGCAACCAACGTGGTAAATTCCCCTGACAGGGTGGTAGAGGCTTTTCTCAAAAATGGATTGACTAGGTCTTAGTCCGGATTAGTCTGGTCTCACATTTCTGGGCTAGGATATCGGATGCTATCATGCAAAAAGAAAAAAACAAGAACATGTTTTTACTCGCTAGTACAATGAACATGACAGTTAATACATGATGCATATTACTCCATTTAGATCACGATATTTATGATTGTTCACTAATTCATGGTTTACAAAAATTATTAGTCAAAATCTATTTTTTTTTAAAAAAATGTTCACATCTTTTCATTTATGCCATTGAGTTTATCTTGTAACACATGCATAATCTTTAAATATGAAACATTAAAAGTAATGGTATAAATGAAAAAAAAATGTAAAATTTATCAAATTCCTTGTGTTGTGGACCAAAAGGTATTTCCAAAAAGCGACTTGTATTATAATATGAAAGGAGGGGAATAAGTGACATCCTTTCAGTCTATTTATTTAGTATTGAGACCACAAGCTACTGCTGAACTTCCAACAACCTTCTAACACTTTTAATAACGTAAGGTGGTGAGTGATACTTACTTTTGTTAAATATTCCCTTCACATTACAATTTTCTTATTTATAAATTATTTTTAATATATTTTATCAGAATAAAAAAAACTTTAAACATAAATATCACATCTCAAAAATAACATGTGATTGGCATATAATATAAGAATAAAATTCATATTCTAAAAGCTTTAACTTAAGAAATTTTAATTTCTAAATCATGAAAAAATCTGATAACAAATTGAAACATTGTCAATATGAATCATAAGAACAAATGATTTAATATTTTTGTAAAAATTTTGACAAAATCTTTCCAAAAAAATAGGACCTTCCGAAAATAAAACACAAAAAATGGTGAAATGCTATAAATAGGATTAAAATTAATCTTTCCTTTCTACCAATAAATAGGACTAAAGGAACTGAAATCATTGTTAACTAATTTATATTTTTAATAAAAATTAATTAAAATCTTGATTTTCTAAAAAATTTCACATCTTTATTCCAATCTTACATTTGAGTAGAATAAATATAACATTTGACTTATTTAATTACTTGAGTGGAATATAATAAAGTAAGGGTTTCATTAGAACATATATATGCTCACTCCATTAAAAAATATTAGGTATTTTTTTTAGAAGTTAAATGTTAAAAAATGTAAGGCATTTTTAGTCTTTGAAGGTATAATCATTACCTTTTTTCCCCAAAAATGACATTATTAAATAAATTACTTTATATTTTTTTTAGGGTGAAACACCCTATTAAATAGGGATAAATATAAAAAGATAGGGTTAATTTAAAGATGAGTAACTATTTTATTGGGGATAAAATTCAGTTAAAAATAATTTACATTTTTTAATAGAAGGAGCACATACACACATATATATAACCTATCAAATACTCTATATTTAGACTAAGAGGGCTTCTGGAAAATGCTCTACATTATTCCAAATGGAGTATATATACACTTTCTTAGGTTAATATACAATTTGAACCCTGAACTGTAGGTCCAAAGGTGATTTAAACCATAAACTTTAAAAAGATACACTCTGAACTCTAAATAATTAAAGTTGGGACAATTTCACCTCTACCGTTAACTTCCAATAAACATTCATCAAATTGGGCCTAAAGTGCAATTTTTTTCAAATAAATTTGATGGACGTTTGTTGAAAGTTAACAGTAAGGGTGAAATTACCTCAATTTTAATTATTTAGGGTTTAAATGCACCTTTTTAAAAGTTTAGGATTCAAATCGTCTTTGGACCTATAGTTTAGGGTTCAAATTGCATATTAACCCTTTTGTATTTTAAAAAATTCACTCTAATCAATAATAACTCAATTGTAACGAAAAAAAGTGTATTTTACATAATATATCAATTTTAAAAAGATTTTGAAGGAGTGTGTAAGTTTCTTGATTTGAATTGATCGATAAAGATAAAAATTTATAAAACATAACCAAATGCTTTTTTGATAAGTAAAGAGATAGAGAAAAAAGTGTATAAAAAGGAATCTGTTCTATATTTTTCCCTAACAAAGAATGATAATATTTTTTTCACTAATATTATTATGAGATTCCATTATGTCAAAGAACAAATAGGAAAAAATATGAAAGTGTGCTTATAGCAAAAGATTATGTTATGCTCCTATTTTTGCCACTGATAGCTTATCAAACCCCACCCAGCAAGAACAAAGATAGTAAACTTGACACCGTCTTATTCATACCCATCATAATCTCTACCAAAAACTACTTTACTCATTATTGTAATTTATAACCTTCTTTTATATAATTCATCATCGTCGTCATCATCATTATTTACCATTTTTTAATTCCTTCTTCTCATATCATAGGAAACACTACGACAAAATAAGCTTACAGAAGCGCTTTTTTTTGACCTTAAGGAGCGTTTTTGAAGCACTCCCGTATTGAGCGCTCTGAAATGTACAGGAGCGCTTTTAGAAAAGCGCTCCCATAAGAGCGCTAAAGTACACGTCATATACGGAAGCGCTCTATGTAAGAGCGCTCCTATATGATGCATACCGGAGCGCTCTCTATAGGAGCGCTCCCGTATGCTAACCTTACCGGAGCGCTCTTTACAAGAGCGCTCCTGTATGCCCCCATACGGGTATGCTCTTTATAGGAGTGCTCTCGTATGATGACAATTTACCAAAGCGTTCTTTTAAAGAGCGCTCCCGTAAGTTTCTTTACAGGAGCGCTCTTCAAATGAGTGCTCTCGTATATTATATTTATTTTTTTAAAATTAAATTTTTCAAATTTCTCCTTTTAAATATCTTTAATAATGGCAAATCATAATATCAAAAACTAATTTAAAAATAATATTAACATAAAAATTTATATACAAGAAAAAAATTTGAAACTGATACAACAATTTTAATTTTCTAACTAACCTAGTTTAATTTCTAACAAGCCTAACAAATGAAACTATTGTTATTTTTTTAATATTGAAATCTAACTTCCTATCACAAATAGCTAATAATATATTTTGATCATTCTTCAACTAAATCTTCTATTTGCTCTATAGTAAAATGTGAATATCTTACTCCAACAAAATACTACACAAGATATGAAAGAAATATATAAGTAATTAACATTATATTAACTTAATTTCAAAGCTTTTGACTTACATTTTCAGGAATGATCAACTCTTGTTGTGTGATTACTTCTCTCATAAACTTCATAACATAGTATCCACACTCCCAACCTTGTAATTGTGTAGGTACCTGTAAAATAATAAAAGATGTCATTTATATGGTAGAAATAAATTCTAACTTAATTTAAAATACTTCAGTGATGAAGTTATATATATGATACAAGTATTTGCTGTCGAAAATCTGACAGAGTCTCCCCTATAACTTAGAAGTTCCAGAATTTTTCAAAAATTCTACATCAATCCAGAACAACATATTCAGAATAACAAACATAAAATATCAATCAAACAATCATTTAGATATGTACTAACTTTTTTTATTAAGAAAATAATACAAACCTTTATTCTTTTTCAAGAATAAAACTCAATAGGATTAGGTCTTTTGGTGTTTGGAGGGAGACCTTCACTTCCTCGATAACGTGCTATAGCCCTATTATATAATGATTAAGCATACCAAGTAAAAATTAATTATTATAGTAAACATATATAAAGAATATAGAACTAAAAACTTACTGATTAAATAATATCCTCATAGATTTGTAGTTCTTAAAGTCACTATCTCTTAATGAATCAAGATAATAAATCACAGGGACGAATGGATTGATACAAACACGCACCCAATGTTGCCTGAAAAAATAAAATATTTCATTAACTAAAATATCAACTAAAGTTAAAAATAAACAATAATAACAATTTATCCTGGATTGTGAGGAGCTAAAAATAACATGTTTCTTTTACCTTTGACTTTGAATGCGTCAGTAATCTTTTGAGAATGGGACTTAACACTGTAGGTACTAGTGTTGTGCGGGTTAATAAATGAAAATTTTATTATTAATGAGCCCGGCACCACAAAAATATGATATAAGTACCTAAAATGAAAACAAATAGAATCATTCACAACTAAAATTAAATAAATACCACAATAAGTAATAAAATTGAGAAAGTACTTGATGTATAAACTAATTTGTATTGTTTGTAGCCAATCCTTGGTCAGAATCTCGTTAATATTTTCAGCTGCTAATTTTTCGCTAATTATTTTACCATAAATCTCCTTTTCAAATTCTACTTCACGGATCTCATTTTTAAATGTTGTCCGCATAATCACTTCAAGTGCATTTTGATGAGGATATTTCAACTGAGTAGATTATGTGCTGGTCTTCCCTGCCTTAGTCACAAAGGTAGATCCTTTCGATGGCTTTCCTTTCACTTTGATTGGCTTCTTTACAACTTCTTTAAATTTTGAAGACTACAAGATGTAAAATGGATTGGTAAGGCCATAAGAAAACATGAATGATTTTAAAGAACCATCAATTATTATACTTGTAACTTAATGAGCTTTGAAGGCCAAGCCACATAAGTTCCAACGACATCAAAAATCGTGAATATATCCTCATCTTCTACTTGCACTGGCAACTCAGCATCATTTTCCATTGGAATAGTTATAGTCACCTTTAAGTGATCAGCAGGCAACGGTCTAGAGTGTATAGTAATACTATTATCATTATACACAGATTCGATTGCCACAACATGACAATGTGGTGATTCTAACCATAATTGACATTGAGACTCGCTCTAAAAATTAAAAATTAATATCTTAAAAAAATGTGAAACATAATTTGTGAATAAAGAGAAGATAATAGAAAGAAAAATTATAACCTTAGGAAAGTCTTTTTTAGTATGGAAGGAGTAACTATCTTTATCACTGGGGCTACCTTGTGGCATATTTATAACTCCAATCATTTGCTCAAATCTCTTTTCCATTTGAGCTTGAAATTTTTTTTTCCATTCTTGCCTCCATTTCTGCCATCCTTGCATTAAAATCATCTTCAATAAAAATTTTAGGCTGACGTCCAAAGTAGGTGCCCTGAGAAATGCCAAATCCAACTCCTCTAACACGACTAGAGACCTCTGGAGCTCCCAATGCCCTACCAAGGACATCCACATGCTCCCCCACATCATCTTGTGATATTGATTGTGATAATGCTTCCTGTTGAACAACTTGTAAACTAATTATTAAGTAAATAATGTAAATAAAGTAATACACTAAAATATTAATACTCACACAATCCTCCCAAACTTTTCGAGTGCGTTCATCAGGTAATTTGCCTTCTTTATCTTCTCGAGCAGTCTTCCAAACAAGAGTTCGAGAAATTGGAGCATTAGGTCCAACTTCTTCCCTCTATTTAAAGAAGATATTAGAATAATTAAAAAACATTTCCTTATATATATATATAGTAATATCAACAGACGATATTAATTGAAACTCACCAAACTATGTTCAATATCTAGATAGCTCTTTCTTCCTGCTCTATATTGAAAAGGAGTACTTGCGGCTCTAGAGCGATTGACCTGGCTGATCTGTTGAAATTTAGGCTGTTGGCGCATTTTAATAAATTTATCCCAATGCTCTTGCTGGATCTCTGGATACATTTTAGGAGGATGAGGATTGAATTCTTCATTTGCATCTTTTAGATGATATGTTGTAAGGGTAGCTTGAAACTTTCGATGAGCATATGCTGCTTTTCTCATGATATAATGCCTATGACTCTCATCCAGGTCAAAAGATATACATAAATCTTCCCATATGTTATTTTTTGCTTCTTCAAGCTGTGGGTCATTTTTCTTTCTCCAGTCTGCAATGTAATAGGGAACATAATGATGAGCTAAGACCCCTATGTAATTGGCCAATTAAGGAGACTTAACTAATTGGCCCCTATCATTTCAATTTACTGGTAATTTATGACCAGCTGCTTGAGCCCGTATTACTGCTTTCATAACAGTTTTACCCCGTTTAACCTCCTTGAATGCTTCTTCTTCAGTAGGTGGAGCATCACCACTATTCTCAGGTGGGGTAGCCATATACTTGAAAGGAAAAATGTAAATTTTTAACAACAAAAAAAATTTAACAACTAAAAATAAATTTTTAACAATTGAAAGGAAATTTAAATAAAGAACTTACAAGTGTTAAAATTTATTTTTTATTTTTTTTTTTTTTTTTGTGTGTTCTACATATCCCTCATCAATCCAAATCCCTTCCGCGTGATCTTCTCTAATATAAAAGGCATTATTCCCAGTTGAAACATCAAATGTCCGTGATGTTCCCATGAAAGGGTCATCCTCAACATTGAAATCTTCATCCTCCTCATTACCCACTATTTTATTTGTTAAAAGAACAATCGACCAATTTTTATGCCCTGGATTTGACACATAAAACACTTGTCGAGCTTGTGATGCCAAAATGAATGGTTCATCTTTATGAGCCACCTTATTAAGATCTACTTAAATAAAACCTAACTCGTCAATTCAAAAGCCGTTTTTATTGTCAACCCACGTGCAACAAAAGAGAAATTCGCAAAACTTGATATAATCCAATTCTCAAATGTGCTCTATAATCCCAAAATATGACATCATTATATAGATTGGATTCTTGTCTTTAAAACTAGAGACATGCATCGATTGAGCTTTAAGCGTTACACCACTATTTTGCATAGTGCTCCGAGCATCTTAACTTTTCGTATAAAATGTAAAGTCATTAATTACATAACCTGTATAAGAAAATACTTTAAATCCGGGACCCCTAGCCAAAAACCTCAACTTTTTTGATGGGTGAGACTCCTCAAAGATGCGAGCTCTAAACCAATATATAAAGTGCCAGTTGTGATATGTTGCTAGCCATGTTTCATTTTTACCTTTATTTTGACTCTTAACTATTGCCTTGTGTTCGTTGATATATGGTTGAACTTCCTCAGTGTTGTGTAAAACATACAAGTGAACTTGCTCACATTGTGTCTTGTCTATGCTAATAAGTTTCTTCCCAATGATTCCACCCTGTTCACCTGTGGTGTCTTTTATGTACTTTGGCAACCCAATGGCATCCATATTAGAGAGATATCTAGTACATAATTCAACTGCTTCTTCCATGATGTACCTCTCAACAATACATCCCTCGGGCTGACTTCGATTTTTTACATATCTTTTTAATACTTTCAAGTAACGCTCTACTGGGTACATCCATCTCAAATAAGCAGGACCACACAATTTTATCTTCTAACTAAGTGAAATAACCATGATGTCGAAGAACAAAGGCAGAAAATACATTTCCAGCTCATTTAAGATCTTAGCTATTTCATGTTTTAGCTTTGGCAATTTTTCTGGGTTAATCACCTTGCTACAAATTGCCTTAAAGAAGAAATAAAATCCAGTAATTGTGGCTCGCACCTTCTTCGGCAAAATAGATCGTATACCAACCGGTAATAAATTTTCCATGATGACATAACAATCATGAGTCTTGAGACCTACTAGTTTAGGTCTTTCATGGATATGAGGCTACTTACATTTGAAGAATATCCTTCTAGCACTTAAACTTCATGCAAGAATTCACAAAAAGCTAATTTTTCCTTTCTAGACAAGGTATGAGCTGCTGGAGGTAAAAAAGTGCGTTTTCCCTTCCTCTCTGGTGCCAACTCTTCTCTTAACCCCATGCTAATCAAATCCATCCTTGCATTAATTCCGTCTTTACTCTTTCCTGAAATGTGGAGTAATGTGCCAACAAGACTATCACAGACATTCTTTTCGATGTGCATTGCATCCAGGAAATGCCTAACATCTAGAGTCTTCCAGTATGGTAGCTCAAAGAATATGGACTTCTTTTTCCAACCATTCTTAACAATCTTACTTGCAAATGGTTTTCCAAATTCAATATTTAAATCTTTGACCTTTTCAAAGAGCTGCTCACCAGTTAATGGCATGGGAACTCTACCTTTCTCTGGGTGGCCATTAAAGGCCTTCTTTAGTCATCGTAATGATGTGTTTGCGGCAAAAATCGTCGATGACCAATAAAGACATTCTTCCTACAATGTTCCAACTGCACTGAACATGTGTGCTCCTCACATACTGGATATGTATCTCGTCCTTTGATACTGTATCCTGATAAATTGCCATAGGCAGGAAAGTCATTTATGGTGCCAAACAATATTGCTCGTAGGATGAAATGTTCTTCTCTATACCCATCATAAACTTCCACACTTGTCTCCTATAAAATCTTCAGATCTTCAATCAAAGGAGCTAAGTACACATCTATATCATTTCCTGGTTGTCGAGGCCCAGAAATCAACAATGACAGCATCATAAATTTACGCTTCATGCACAATACTGGAGCGAGATTGTAGATCATTAAAATAACCGACCATGTAATATGAGTACTACTTTGCATGCCATGTGGATTCATTCCGTTAGTGGCTAGTGCAAGGCATAAGTTTCTATCTTCAACCCCAAACTCAGGGTATATAAGATCAAACTTTTTCCATTGAGGAGAATCTACAGGGTGCCGTAGCTTGTCATCCTTAATTCTCTCATCAACATGCCATGTTAAGTGTTTAGCATCTTCTGCAATGCTATATAGGCGTCTAAATCTTGGTATGATTGGAAAATACCACAATGCCTTTGCTGGGCTACATCAATTTCTTTTATACCATGATGCATCACATTTTGGACACTTATCTAAGGTTGAATACTCTTTCAGAAAGAGGATACAATCATTTAGACATGCATGTATCTTCTCATAGCTCATCCCAACAGAACAGAGCACTTTTTTAGCTTCGTAAGTATTAGGTGGAAGCTCGTTGTACGCAGGTAACATTTCATATAAGAGTTCAAGCAAATTCATGAAACTCTTATCGCTCCATCCATTCACTGCTTTTAGGTTGTATAGTTTCAAAATAATTGATAGTTTTGTGAATTTTTTACAACTGGGGTACAATGGTTTATTAGCATCACTCTTTAATCTCTCAAATATCTCAGGATAGTCTCTAAGATCCTCTTCAATCACATCAATCATTTCATCAAGATGGTCAACATCATATATCCCACTATCACGATCAAATGTTGAGTAGCTAACACTATCCCTCCAATTACTTGTATTATTCCTTGTCTCCTCATGCATGGTCCAACAAGTATAAGTTGGATCAATCCCATTACATATTAAATGATCTTTCAATTCTATTGGCTGTACTTTTTTTCCATAGCAACATTTCAAATAAGGACATATGACTCCACGAGGGTCTTGATCATGACAAAATACAAATTCAATGAATTCATCCACACCATCCCAATATTCTCTAGATAGTCGATTAGTTGATGTCCACTTACGATCCATATCACCAATATGATTACCAAAATTCAATAAACAAAAGACTTAGATTTCTATATAAAAAAAATTCAATAGCATCTTCCTTAAAAGAACAATCTCCCAAATGATCAAACAATTATATTTCACAACACAATACATCTAAACTAAAAAAATCAATTCATCTAAATAAAAATTTAGTAGCATAATGCATCTAAATTCTATCAATCAATTGTAATTTAATTAATAACAATAATCTCCCGTAAAAGTATATTTCATAAATAAAATAAAAATGTTCAAGTAGTTTCCTCAACTTTAATCTAAATTATCAACTACAAATACTTCATAATTTTAATATAAATAACTTCAATTCATATATTATCTATAATATTTATTATTAAAAAATATTTAAAATTTATTCTCAAATATATATAAATTAATTATTAAAAAAAATACCTTCAAAGTGTAGTCTTCACGGCAGCAGCAACGTTGATTCCTCCGCTGTATAGCAATGACGCACAGTGACAACAGAGGTCTTCACGGTGTCCCTTGCTTTGGTGTACAACAATAGCAAAGATTTGCAACAGCAATACAGATCTGAAACAGAGATTCCAATCTGGAACACCAAACAGCAGAACAGATGGATGGTGATCTGCAACAGCAATACAGATCTGGAACATAGATGCAAATTTGGAACAGCAAATAGCAGAACAGATGGAGGCGCAGCGATGGCAACGCAGAGACTAGACAGCGATGGCGACGGCGACCAGAGACCGGACAGCGACAGCGGCAGCGATGCAGGAGACGGATGACGACGGCGATGGCGACGCAGGGGAGGACGGTGATATGGCACAGAAACAAAGAGAGATGTGTGACACAGAGAAGGAATGAGAGGCAACAAAAGAGAGAGAGGTTTGAAAGAAACTAAATGGAGAAAAGAAAACTGACGGATGGATATAAGTGTGGGAAGACTCTTCTGGAGCGCTCGTGAATGAGTGCTCCAAAAGATCACCTTCCGGAGCACTCTTTGACGAGCGCTTCAGAAGATAGAACACTCTTTCGAAGCACTCGACGAAGAGCGCTGCGGAAGAGCGATCTTCCGGGGTGCTCCTTAAGGAGCGCTCCGAAAGACTTGTTGCTCTCTTCCGGAGCGCTTATGAACAAGCACTCTCGAAGGTATTTTTAAATTTTTTGTAATATTTTATATATATTAATTAGGAGTGTTATCTTATTGAGAAGCCTAGCATACAAGAGCGCTTATTTAAAAAGCACTCCGGTAAATTTCGCATTCACATTTTGGAGTGCTTATTTAAAAAGCGCTCCTAAATACCCGCTCCTAAAGGTATATTCTGTAGTAGTGAAATTTGTAATATTATCATGGATTAATATATAATTTGAACTCTAAAATATATTTCTAGAGATTTGAACCCTAAACTTTTAAAAATTTGCATTCTAAACCCTACAGTTAAAATTGGGGCAATTTTTCCCTTACCGTTAACTTTCAATAAACGTTTGTCAAATTAAGGCATAATTCCAAAATGAATTTGATATATGTTTGTTAAAAGTTAACAGTAAAAGTGAAATTGCCCCAACTTTAATTATTTAGAGTTCAAATCACTCCTAAACCTACAGTTCAAGGTTTAAATTACATATTAACCTTACTTTCTTTGGTTCTTATTATAAGGCATTTGATAGGGGATCAATTAATTTTTTTAATATTACTTATATTTAAAGTCATTAATTAACTATGAGAGTAAACATAATGTAAATTTAATTTTTTATTTAAATACACATAAAATGGAAAATTTATATTATTTTTAGACAAAGTTAATGATTTAATCAATCACCTCTGTTTAATTATGATAAGGTGGATAGAGAAGTGACTCATAATAAGAATAGGAAGAAGTAAGAGTTGTAGTTGTAACATCTTGAGTTTTAATCCTCTGATTAATTAAACCTAATTAGGGTAATTAAGTAAGTTAAAGTGGTATGTAGCCAAGGAGGTCTAATAATAATATTTCATTGTATTTCAGCCTTAATTATGGGTTTGATATCAAGGCAGGCCACCCGAGCATCAAAAGTTAAGGAAAAATGAAGAGTGATGTTGCTGTGTCACATGACACAGTGTAGAGATCGTCTGTCGTGGTGCACAACATTTCAGATGTGAGGAGGACCTTTCTGTGCCATGTGATGCATTTTCTGCAATTTATCTAACATCAACTTGAGACAAAATAGAGAAAATAGAAAGACGCACCAATGCTCTGCTAGGGCACGATTATATAAGATTCTTAAGCCCTTTTTCTCTTTTCTTCTTCCATTTTCTCAAGGATTTAAGTTAAGATTTAGATGAGGATGGTGATATTGGTCCATATGGGGTATGGGTCTAAACCCATTGACTTAAATGGAGTTAAAGGGAGTTATTTAGAGTATTTAAACCTAGTATAAATGATTTTGGTGGTTGTTGGATGATGGCCTCCATTAATGTTTGAAAATGGACGTTAAATTTGTTATTATTATGGTTGCTAAGGTATTAATGGCAATGTGGCTATTCAATAAAGTTATATGATGTTATAGATAGATAATGAATCCAATAAATAGGTTCCAACTTATGTAGAGTGAACATTGAGAAATTTAAAAGTAGTGGATTAAGGGTATAAATGCTTAAAATGGTAATGTTGATGAAATTCAACTTGATTGATTATATTTTTGACTCTTGGTCACCTATTGGATTAGAAAATTCAAGCTTAGAAGCTAGTAGATTGAGAGGTAAACCTTTAACCTCTTAAAGGTTTGAGATAATTAGGAGAGCCCTACTTTAAGTAGTTGTATGTTAATTGAATGTTAAATGTGAATTATGAATGTTACATGCATGAGATTGGTTTCTAATGTAAAACCATATAGTAGTTTCAATGAGTGTATGAAAATTTGAATATGCAAAATGCTATTTTTGACTTAAAAATGCAAAATGTAAAATCAAGAGGGTTTTTGAACTATGAAAATGTTTATTTTTTTTTGGAAAAGGAATGTGATGATGTGTAGAGGTAATTGTGTGTTAATGAGAAGTGGATTTTGAAATAAGTGAGAATAATATTGAGAAAATGATGAGAATACGTACTTGGGTAGTGCTTGGTCGTGAACCCATTGAGAAAATGATGAGAATACATACTTGGGTAGTGCATGGTTGTGAACCCAATGTAATTATTGTATTAATGAGTAAATGAAAATAAAAATGTGAAAATGAGTGAGTATGTTATGGCATGATCAATTGCGAGAGTTCGTTTAGGGATTGGAAGTAGAGAAAAATTCATATGATATTTAAGCTGCCCTCCGATGCACGGGAGTATAGCCTTGTCCCACAATTTTTTAAGGGACTATCCTATAGTTTGTCTAGAGACTAGAACCTAGCTATTTCCACTGGTTCAATGAGAAGAATAGCCTAGGACATGAGACACCCTAGGGATTCAAGAATAGGGGAAGCTGTGGTTTGAGAGTGAGTCTTATGATCTTTGGCTGGGTCGCATCTCATAATTGGTGAGCTTGGGTAGTCCAGTCACACAGATGGAATCCTAATCAGTGTTATAGCTCACGGTTTCGGTCTGAGAAAATAAGGAGAATATAAGGTTAGTTAATCATTGCCTAAGTAAATATATGACGTGTCACACATGTTAAGTGGTGGCAAATCACGTGAATAATAGGTCATGTCACATATCTGAGAATATGGTGATAATGCACCTAGTTCATGAGAGATAAAGAGATTATTTAATGATAAATGATAAGGTATGATATATGTGAGCTTGTTTTACATACATGGTTCCTTATGCATATACTTGGTTTATAATTGATATATAACTGGATAGAGTAAGTTTAACCTTGGTTACTGAGTAGCTAGACTTTCCCTTTTCATTTAACATTTTTTAGGCTCTAGGTCTGGTGCTGAGAAGGAGAAGGCTAAAGAGGCTAGGAATTAGCATATTCCTTTCTATATGCCTTTAGCTCAGTTTATTTTGTGTAATAGCATATGTTTGTCGATTCTAGGATGCAAGCCATCACACTTATAATATTTTGTTATTAGAAATGTTATATTTGTATTTTGGGCCTTGAGTCTTTATATATATTGAGATATATATGTTATAGGGCAAAATTACTAGTGCAAGTGTAGAAATAAAGATTTGAACATATTTTGAATGATTTGGGTGAAATACAATAACAATTTACCTCCCCTTTTATTTTTGGTAAAATGAGGTTGAGGAATAAAATTTTATTATATTATTAATATAGTGTTTGTGACGTGTTGTACTGGTAGTCTCAGGTTCAATGGACATAGTCCAAGTTTAAGAAAGGCTTTTGGCATATGTTAAGGATTTTAGACACCCATTTTGTGTTAAAGAGGTAAAAAGTGGTTAAAAATGTGTTTGGGTATCCATCTTCCTAACGTGACTTGTTTTGGAAGTAAAACTCATGTCATTAGCTAGTTCATGTAAAGAGCTTTCTGTAGACACTTAGATCACGTCATTCGGGCATCAAACAGAGAATTGGGGCATGTTAGAATTTCTCTTGATTCTACTATTAAATGACAACAAAATCAGTTGAATTTTCATACAACACACCGCGGCACATAATGCCTAAGCCATGGCGCATGGCACAGAGAACAACACACCATGGTGCAGCATGCACGAGCCATGGCACACTACTCTGTCACACATTAAGTGAGTTGTTTTTCACTTGTTTTTGACTTCTTTCACTCCTCCAAAAATATCCCATGCTTCCATAACTTATTTTTACTCTAATATAAAGAATTTTGATTGATTTAAACTCATTTTTATTTAGAAAACTTGGAATCCCTTGAATTTGTGCTAAAGCTTGGTAATCATCTTTTTGAGTTGATTCTCTAATTACCAGGAGCTATATTGGTTAATTATGTTTAGTGGAATAACTATTAAAGTAGTTAACCAACTAATATATATATATATATAATTAATAAAAGTAGGTAAATTAATTATTTGTAAGAAAAATGTGTGTTGAATTTTTTTTAAAACACCCCCCTTTGGATCATTTACATGAAAGTACCCTTAAGGATTGCATAGGGTTAATTTGAGGGGGGAAAAATAATAAATCAGGGAAACAAAGAAGATCGATGCCTTACATTTAAGACCTAAACAAACTTCGCAACTAGCTTTAACATTTAGGATCGGAGGAAGTATTTTTTTTTAGATTCTTAATCATTATTATCAGTTTTTATAAATCATGATTGTTTGGAATGATAATCTACTTGTCCATCAAAGTTAATGTTCAATCTATAATCCCCGAAAAGTTGAAGATCATCTATTATTGGTTTAAGAATATGGAGAATTATTGAAGGGTAAATTTAAATAATTTCATACAGTTAAATTTTTTAAAATATAACTTAGATCAGATGATAAACTTATGAGGCTTGTTTTTATGAGATAATGGATCAATTGATATGCCAAGATACAAAATTACATAAAATACATGTTTAATTTGTTAAATTGTCAACACTTGATTGTGGTTCTTTGCAACTAATTAACATCTCAAGTTTCTGGGCTAGCCTTGTATATCTAGATTGTTAAAGTTTTTTTTTTCTTGGCAACTTCAATTTTTACTTTAAAAAATTAGGATTTTTCAAGAAACAAAACATCACAACACACTGAGAGCCTTAGTTGTGTCAAACTTCTCAAAGAAATTAAGGTGTAGTAATGTAAGTACTATAGGTCATTCTATCCTTAAGGGGTAAGCATTTTGCAATCAAATCAAACAAATGATAATAACAAATTAAAATTTTAAAATTGAATTGAAGAGTTTAAAATAGAATTTAGATGTTTATATTTGACTTTAATGTGAAACAAACAAAAAGAAAACGTGTAGGAATCAAACAATTGTCAAAGTAACTTCCCAAAATTGTAATCTACCATTTCCATCCTCGTTCTTCTTTACCTTAATTTGAATTCAATTGCCTTCTTCAATTAGTGTATAAGATAGAAGGTATCTCAATGATCATCAAGACTAGATGGTAGTGATTAGAACTTAGTAACTACTTAAAATTGCACAAACTATCCAAATAGGCACACCAATTTGTGATTCAACCCTTCAAATTAGTCCTAGTTCTTGCCTTGATAATGTTTAATACCTTAAATTGATTAAGATTATAATATTAACTAGACTTTAATACCTAAAAAATAGCTCATACGTGTCCAAAAAGTAAGAAATTAAAATGGAAACATATATTCCTTCATCAAAACATAGAGGCATAAACACAAACACTTACAGTACACAATTAGTTCAAGAATTAAAAACACATCCTCTCCTCTTTTAAATAAGAATTTCGACCATAATGATTAATCTAAGACCTAAAATCAATCATCAGGAGCACAATTTATAGAATTAAAGAAGGAGAAGAGAAAAACTAAAATCAATTGAAAGCAAGAGAAAAGGTTTAGAAGAACTCAAGATGTGGTTTCATTTTCCTTAAAAAGCTTCAAACAATCTACCCTCTCATGATGATTTGATTCTCAATCTGAGTTGTTCTACCTTTAATCATGGCTTTCATGTCTTCAATACTTGATTGAGATGAAGAATTTTGGCTATGAAAGTGTGGGAAAGTAGAAGAAAATGAGAGAAAATTCAGACAACAAAAATGGCAATGTCAGAAAAGTGAAAGAGAATATATGTGAATTGTAATATGTAAAATGAGTGAATTTGTGAGTGCACAACCCAAAATCCCTATAGTTAGCTTGTGATAGTGTAAAATGAGTGAAATAGAATGTGTTTTAAGTGATCAAAGCTATGAAAAATCTGAAACTAAATAACAAACTCAGTTATGGGAATATTCAAGTGAATTTGGATACAATTCAAGTTAGGTTAACTTGGAGGCACATGTAGCATTTTTAAGATGCTCCACACTTAATTAGAACTCACTAAACACTTCTAAAAAGATTATCAAAGGGTGATTAAGGGCTAGTCAAAATCCTCAAGGTTTAGAGTCATTAAATGCTCTTTAAATCAATTCTTGCATATGCGCCACTTTAGTTTCTTCTTGGTTTGTAATTTATCTTTATAATTCAATCTTTTAGCTTTAATCTTCTTTTAATTTCTTGTTTGAACTTTCAATTATTCACACAAAAGATATCAGAGCATGTGTGCAAAATCTCAAATGATAATTCAAGCTTAATTGCAAGATACAATGTTATTTTCAATCTGACAACATACTATTAATATCTTTTTTGAGGAACATTTTAGGATTGGTGTCTTTTGATGTATTTTTCCAACTTATAATGAATTTGAAGTTTAAACTTGTTTCCTCATATTTAAGAAGACGAAAGACACATCCTATGTTAAACTTCCAAAATATCCCAAAAATTACCAAAATGACTAAAATATCATTAAGTTAAGAATGAACCCTAATTAATTTCAAAGGCCTAGAAATGCCTAATTAATTATACAAGAGTGGATTTCCCAAGAATACAATAAAACAAGAAAATCATCCAAAAATCTATGCAAATAATGCAATATGTCACACACATATTCTTCTACCTTTGTTAATGTAAGACCAAGCATTGAAAGAGTAATGAAAGTATATAAAGTAACCTCGTGTATTTATTTATCCTTAACAAACCAAATATTGGAACATTGAAACTTATGTGAAGTGTGCAAATTTGAAGTTTGGAAGAGGATTTGGGAGCAGTGTGTACAAACTAGGACTGTACAAAAATTTGATAGTCTAGTAAAACCCGGTCCAATTATATTGTTAGTAGTACTTTAACAAACATGTATTCATGTGAAGATATATATATGTGTGTATATATAATATATACTTTTTCAATCCTTTAATAGAAGTCCTAATGTTATATTGAATAAAACACAAATCAAGAAATTTAAAGAATTTATTTTGTTTTTTTTTATTTTTATCCTCTATAAATTAATGTCATGAGAAAGAGTGTATGTACTTATAAAAATTTAAGTAGGATAGAAAATTAGGGACAGAGGAAGGAATCCTTGGCCTAATTAACAACGTTTCTTCCTTAAAATGATTATTAATAATTTCAGGTTCCTAATATATCTAACAGATCGCTTCTTCCAACTTTCTTCTATAATGAATTATTCTATTTTGTCTTCCAATTCTTCAAGTTAAATCTTATAAGTTTAAATTTTTCTAGTATATTTAATTTAAGCTTAATTAAGATTTTAATCAAAATATTAACATTGTTTTCGTACAAATTAAAATATTATCTTTACATCATTAAAGTTTTAAAGCAGTGATGGCCAACAAATTAAACATGCATTGATTTCAAATTAAAGCAGAGAAAAGGAGAGCAGGAAGATAAAAGTTTTTAGCAGCATAAGTAGCTGGCAACGTGTTCAAACTTGAAATCACATACATAAACGTACTAGCGCATATACATATACGTGTATACATATAGACAAACACACACACGCACACACACACACACATACAAGCAGACATGTTCTGACGTTATCATACCCAGCAAAGTGGAATAATCATAGCTCACAAATTCAAGGTGATATTCAACAGCGATCATCATGAACCCTCTCGACCTAGAAGAATTCAAGAGGCAAGGTTACATGATGATCGACTTCCTCGTTGATTATTATCGTAATGTTGCTAGCTACCCAGTTCTGAGTCAAGCCCAACCTGGCTATCTCCGAAAAATGATGCCATCTTCTGCTCCAAGTGAACCTGAACCCTTTGAGGCTATACTCAATGATGTGAAAGAACACATCGTCCCAGGAATCACGCATTGGCAGAGTCCAAATTACTTAGCATACTTCCCTAGCAGTAGCAGTGCCGCAGGTCTCATGGGTGAGATGCTGAGCACAGGGTTCGGTGTTGTTGGGTTCAATTGGATGTCATCACCTGCAGCCGCCGAGCTTGAAAGCATCGTCATGGATTGGCTTGGACGAACTCTGAAACTCCCAGAGAGCTTTCTTTTTTCCAGTAATGTCGGAGGCGGCGTGTTGTTAGGGACGACCTGTGAGGCCATTTTGTGTACTCTTGTGGCTTCAAGGGATGAGAAGCTCAGGCAAATCGGAAAGGAGAATCTGAAGAAGCTTGTTGTTTATGGGTCTGATCAAACTCATAGTGCCCTTCAGAAAGCTGCTCATATGGCAGGAATCCATCCAGAAAATTTCAGGGCCATCAGAACCAACAAGTCAAGTTCATTTGCTTTGCCACCGGATTCACTCCGTTCTGCAACAATCAAGGACGTAGAAAATGGTCTAGTTCCTTGTTTTCTCTGTGCCACCGTGGGGACCACTGCAACTGGTGCTGTAGATCCTGTTGGACCACTGTGTAACGTGGCAAAGGACTGGGGCGTTTGGGTCCACGTGGATGCTGCTTGTGCAGGTGGGGCCCTTATTTGCCCAGAGTTCAGGCACTTCGTTGAGGAAAGAGGGTCGCATCACTTTTTCTTTTTTTCTTTATTTTCCTTCACTTTTTCCATTTTTATCATTCATTAATTTTATCATTTAAAAAAATTATTAATAAAATAATTTGAATGATGGGAATAGAGGAAGTGCAGAAAAATAGAGAAAAAAAAAATGAAGAGGCTCCTCCCTCCTTCCTTGATGGTTGAAGGGGCGAACTCTTTCAGCTTCAATGCAGACATATAGGTTTATTAATTCACGAGTATAGGTTCACATTCACAATAATAGGTCCACATTCGCTAAATGTGAACTTAGATTGTGTGTGAATATAGAGCTGTAAATATGTGAAATTGTACCAGTGAAAATGTGAACCTATGTTAAAAAAAAAAAAAAGAGTAAATTTATTGTTGTAAATGTATATGCGAATCTCTATTTGTGAATAAGCGAGCGTATGGTAGTAAATATACGAATATATACTTGAAAACCAAGGACATTCTTGTCTTTTGAGTGAAAATCTTATTTGCAAAGATAGTCCTTAGATTTGGACAATTATTTCATAGTTGAAAGGACCTACAGTATAATTATTTCACTTCTCCCAGCCCTAAGTTATTTATACAGTTTTCCGGGCTTCTCATGTTTTGCTACAAAAAATGAAGACAACACCTATTGATATTAAATGATACATTGGTACTTAATTTTATAATGTCTTTCATAAATTTACAAGTAATTATTTTTAAATTAACAAGTGATTATATACATAAATACATCAAATTATGTATCCATTCACAATCTCACTTAATTTTTTATTAATTTATAAGTAACCTTCTGTTGACTATTTTTTTACTTTCATTCACAATTTACTTTGCATATATTTAGATTTGATTGTCGTAAAATTCATAAATGATTATCCATAAATTCATAAGTGATCATGCATAAAGTCACAAAACTCTCTAATTACAATTAACTTTTCATAAATTCACAAGTATCCTTTCTTAAATTCACGATTAACTTTTAGTTAAATCTATGAGTGATATTCCATTTAATTTTCATTATCTAAAAATTGTTCATTTGGTAATAAAGATAATTTTATAAAGTCATTTTTTTAATTAATTAGAAATATGGGTTATAATTTTTTCACGTCATTTCAACTATTCGTGAATTTCTTTAAGAGGGCGTGCTTAACCAACATAACAGAATATATTTCTTATTTGGGGAAGCAATCACTGCTGCAGAGAAAAGACAAAAATGATGCCTAAAATATTATCTTCATTGTTCATTTAAAAGAAGGAAAAATCATTCTAAGGTCCCATAAAAGCATTTAAAATATGTTGAGGTTCCATGAATTTAAGAAATCACTGCCATATCCTAAGGGACTTAAGGGTAAATAAGTATGAAAATGAAATTACTCATTTGCCCTCTAGCATTAAAAAGGAGATTTTGCTTGTGCCTGCATGTTTCATGAAAGCCATGATCAAAGATATTGAAGATTGTTGTATATCTATGCTTGTTGATCATGGTAGGGTAATTTTCACTTCTTCATATCCATGAGTACGGCCCTTATCTTCATTTAAGTGAGTTGGAAGTGTTTCATGTAACACCCTCAAATTTACAGACTGATTTTTCGCAAATTATTAAAACCATTATCATGGTAAAAAATTTTCTTACCATGATATATCCAAGACAATATACCACAGGTCTTAAAATATTTCAAAAAAAGTAATTAGAACTATGAGGGACAGTCAGGATCCTCATGGCATGATATTTAAATTAGGTCATGAATCAAGAGAGACAAACATAATCCTCTTGGTCAAATAAATACTTTTAATAAAAAGGATTAGAGTTTACATGCTTCACAAAGAAGATATGTCCTAAGTTGGCACAAGATACATTGTATAATCCAAAATAAGAGGCAACGTAAAAGGTGGTGTTTTATACACCATAGTTACACCTCTGGTGCTTTCTTGGCCGGACTCGCTCCTGTAAAAATATTAACCACGGGGAATGAGACTTAAAAGTCCCAGTAACCAAAAATTAATATGTAATGATGCATGCGGATGTAACTAATCATGCGATTGCTAAGTGGGCACATAAAACATTTAACCGAACAATACTTTCAAACAAACCGAACAAGTATTTAATTTGCATGACTGCACCTTATATCCTCCTTTCGCCACGCTCGGACGCCAAATCACCCGGCCAAAGGTGAGTTGGACCAAGCAACACGCCACTCATTGGGTCCAATGAGGGCTTACCACGTGGTAATAATTAACCGAACAGAAATTCCCATTAACACCATACATTAAAATACCCTGACAAGTCATGCATCATTCAAATATCCAAACAGGAATATATCCGAACAATAATATCTCATCATGATAAACAAAAATAAATTTTTAACCCACTTGGCAATAATTTCAAACAAGTATATACAGTATTTATTTTCAATAATTCATAATTTTTTCAAACAACAAAACAACACATAACCATTCACAAACACACTCATCACAACACATTAATAATGGTTACCTTGTGTCTTGAATAACAAGTTCCCCTTCACAACTCTTTTTTCACCACTATCTTTGTCAATATAATCTACATAATTATTTCACAATACTATATATTAATTTTACATTAAAATAAATAACTCTAATTTAAATAGTTAGAAAGTCTTAGATCTATAATCCATATTAACACTAATTTAAGATTTATGCCTCATTTAACTTTCCAAATTCTTTTCTAAAATTCTCGTACCCTCATAAACTATTTTTTTATCCTCAAATCACTTCTAGTATCACAATTTCATCCTTCTATATTCTAAAAATTCATCCAAAAATAAATTAAATTTTAAAATTATCCTGAAGCCTCAAATCACCTTTCTATAACCTTAAAAATACCTATTCATACTTAAATAAATATTTAATAATCATAGGTTTATCCCTACATCTCAGATTCCACATAAATTCAACCATATAGATCTAGATTTTAACTCAAAAATTCTTAAACATGAGTTTCAACCTCAAGAAAATATTCTATAATATTTATTATATCCCTAAGAGTTTTAACCTATATTTTTAATCCATCATATCATCAGATTAACTATCCTATAGAAAAATCCTAATCAAAATATTTACTCTATCCTACAAAATAATCATATCACTAGAAAGCTAATATTATTTAGAAAATAACTATAAAATTAATTTTGTAATTAAATAAATTTTTAAATGCTAATCTAAACAGGAAAGTTAGAACATACCTGAAGAAAAAGAAAATAATCCCCCCTTGCGAGAAAAACGCCGAGCAACGTGAGAGGAAGAGAGAAAAATAATATAAAAATGGGATTGTGGTCCCAAAATTATATTAAAAAAACTATAGGTTCGAATTTAATTATTCAAACCTTTGGGCCAAAAGTTGCAATTTCTTCTAAATTACATCTTAGCCTCTCATGCTTCCTAATGCACACACCCCCCTCCTTTTTATACATGAAGGCACCTCTTCTCTTTCCTCATCTAACCAATGTGGGACTTAGAAACAACAACCTTCCATCCCCTTTTTTTTTGTTCCTTCTACCTTCTCTTTTTTTTTCAACACATACATAAAAAAAAATTATTTATGTATTATATCTTAACTAAATATTGCTTATATGGTTTTAAATTTAAATTTTTAAATTCATAATTAAATACCTAACCATAATATCATTTCTAAATAACCTCAAATAATATAAATTCCTATTATTATCATTTTTTTCCTCAAAACCTAAATTTCGTAATTTCTTTATTATATAAAAATCAGGATGTTACATTTCATCTATAACAATAGCATTTCATCGATAGAAAATAATTTTTCTAGGTAAATGATTATTGGCTATAAACGATTGGGTAAATCACCAAAAGACAACAGCATATCCATTGTTGGCTGGGCAAATGATTTTTTATGCGTTAATGATTTCATCATTGTTTAAGAGTAGGATAATGCTTTCTGGGTATACTTGCAATCATTTGGTTTGCAGAGCTAATATATGAAATAATCTGGTGCAACATTGAAACGTTGAAAAATATTTGATTTAAATAACTCTACATGTTGTCAATAGTGTTTTCTTGTGTTGTCAATATGCTATGAATAGTTATCGATATACTATATTATGCAGGTTGGCTTGTAAGAATGCAAGTACTACTAGAAAATGTGTAATATGTTATGTTCTTTTTTCCATATGAGACATTTTATATATTATTTCCAAGCATCTAATGCAAGCTTGCTTTGTTGAAAAATCTCTACTATGAAACAACACTGCGTTTTGTCAATAGTGGATGAAAGTATTGTCAATACACCATGTGTAATTGTCAATACACTGTGTGTGGTGCAGGTTGACCTGTAAGATGGCAAGTTCTTTTAGAGAACATATATTATGTTTCTTTTCGTATAAGGGGACACCAATGACTAGAAGGCCTTTAGGTAGGTCAAAGAATAAAAGAAGGGAATCTCAATTTCAAAATAAATGGGTTGTCATTGTGAAAGATGCCATGAGACTGGTTATACCTCTAAGACTTGCAAGAATCCTAATCCATGCTAAAAAATATTAGAGACAAGTGTAGTTTTTTCTTTATGTATGTGGAATTTGTTTTTGGTTTACTTTTTTTTGTTTATTGCACCTAATATATTAGCATTTATCAATAACAAATGCATAACTTATAAATGAAGTTATACCTTGTAATCAATTACCATGGCAAGCACTCAACAGGTTCTTACAACTGGTTGATTTTCAAAGGGAATAACAACACTTAGTGCTTCAACACTTGCAATGGTGAATTATTAACTTGTCAATATAGTTATAACCACTTGTTAATTTCCAATGTTAAGTAGTCAACATGTTCTTTTAATTAGTTGATTTTTGAAGGGAATAACAGTACCTAGTGCCTTAGCACTTATCAATGGCGAATTAATAGCTTGTCAATATACTTATAATTACTTGTCAATAAAGTGATAAACACTTGTCAACATTTAATGTTTGCCACATTTACAAACTTCTAATCAGTATTCATAATAGAATTATCTAAGTTAACTACACGAAATGAACTAACTATACAAAAGGACATGATTATTAATAAAATTATATCCTAAAGTTATATCAAAAATATTTTTACAAGACACATCAAGTAGTCTGTCGAATCCTAACTTCTCTATCCTTTTTCATAATTTCTCATTTCCCTTCACTTAATTTGCTACTTCACTAAATTGACTAGGAGAGCAGCACATATGGAATGGAACAGTATATTTTTTTAATGTTGTCTTTACTTTCTCTTCCATCTTCCTTTATCTAGAAAAAAATAGAAAAGTTCAATTAGATATGTTAAAAAGGGATTTTTGCATACTATTCATTAATATTAAGTTCCAACTCAGAGATTTTTGCATTGGCATTGTTTATTAATAGCCATAAGGAAGAAGAAAACACAAGTCATAAAGAAAAATGGTTCACTAGTCATAATGGTTCACTAGTCAATAGAGCATACTGTTACTGTTAATAGAGTTTATGATTGTAGTCATTGGAGTAATTAGTTGTCATTCATGGAATAAATAGTTTTTTTCAATAGATGTAATGACCTTAAATTTTAAATTGAATAAAATTTTTCTCTTAGTAGATATTTTATTTAAATTATTTTTATAACAAGTGGAAAGTGGTAGTTTAGTGAAACTTGTGTGAGTAATTTCTTGAAAGTCCAAAGTTCACATTCTACAAAAAAAAAAAAACAAGGGGGTTTTTATGTTGTTTTAGATTATTAGGGAATTATGTGTTCTTTTTGGTAATTTTTATGTGTGCCATTCTTTGTAATTTTCTCGATAAGTTTTGCTCCACAATTTTCTTCTTATTCTCCTCTGTTATTTGAAGACGAGACCAGCAAAAAGAAAAAAAAATAGAGAGAGCATTTTGATCCTCCTTTCTCACTGTCGGTAGGCAACTTTAAGCCTCACCGTCTACTTCCCTTCTTGCCGCCATTGCTCATCTGTTTTTCTTCCCTCCGTTCACGTTACTGCAGCAATGGGGTTGAATCACTGATTCCTTTTCGATCATCATCCCTTGCTCTGTGTCTGAGGTAAGTAAGTGGTTTTAGATCTTCTAGCTTCACTGTCAATCTTCTAGCTCTGTCGTTAAAAATTTCGTAGCTTAAGGAGTTGAAGTGGATGGATTCCCACTCTTGTTGCTGTTGTTCTTTGTTTCGTTGCATAGTGGTTGACAGATTTTGGCATGTATTCGGTTCTTATCTTCTCTTCCTCCTTAACTGTTGACATCGTGTGTTATTAATCTTTATTTTTCATTTCTCTTCTGCTAATGGGTGCTGTGTGAGTGTGGAAAGTTCAATTTCCTCTTCTCCTTTAGTCAAAAATTCTGGCTCTGTTTTTATTCTTGTTGCTGCTGTGAGTTGCTTGGGGAATTAAGGGGCTGAATTGGTGAATGATGTGCACATTTTTATTGTGATGCTAAGCCGAACGTTGATGATAAAGTTCATGTGGGAGGTTGATTAAATGATGGATGATTATTGTGAGTTGATATTGGATGCCCTCAATGTGATTGTGAAAATGCTTGAACGAAGAAATCAAATGTTGAAAATTATTGAATTTGCTTGGATGTTTGCCTTATGGTTTAGTCAATGGTGAATGTTCTCATAATGCTTGTAAAAATGCTTGGAAGAATTGTTGGTGGAAATAAGATTGTTGAAATTTTAGAGTAGAGCCTAAGGAATTATGAATGTTTCTTGGAGGAATATATGTTCTTACACATAAATTATAAAGTTGAGCTATTCATTGAAATCGTGTAGCACATAAGGAGAAATTATTAGACTAAATGATAATTAAGATTTTCTTATGCCTAGAATAAAGAATTGTGTTGTGGTTCAATGCTGCCTAATACTGTCTCCTACTTGATAGAAGTTGTTGAAGGGTTTAGTAAAAATTTAAGGAGTTAGTGAGAAATTAAAGGATTATCAAATATGTTAAATGATAATTTTGCTCGTTTATTATGAGAAAGGAAATTCATAGTGACATGTGGATTGTTGGGTTTTTTGTTAGATTGTTTGGGGCATCACTAAAGTAAGTAAGAATTTGATGGGGTTAAATTTTAGAATTCTTAAAAATTCTAAGGTAAGTGAATAGCGTCCCAACTAATTTTTTTTCAATCAAAATTTTCTTTACTAAAATACTATATTTTTCTGGAAATTATTTTAATAGCATTAATGCGATTATTGGATATTTGTTGATTAACAGTTGAAAAATACATGATTACATTCAGATGAACCAGCAATGAAACGAACCAGATCTGAGGACGATGAGGAGAACGATGGATTTGAGGTAGCACCAGATCTGGGTCAACTGATTTGCGGCAGAGGGATCTTTGCAGTTGGAATTGGAGCTTTAGAATGGAAGGGAAAGATGGAAACCGAACTGAGCTTTAGAAAGAATGGCAGAGGCGGAGGGATCTCTAGATCTGGAAACTAGAAACTGGAAAGGGAAAAGGAACTTCAAAAATCAAAATGGTCTCTCTGCCGCCGTGCCACATGTTTGTCTCAAAAAAGTTAAAATAACATTAAAAATCAAATAATCACTTTAATTAAAATAAATAAATAATAGTTACATTTAAAATATATATATATATATATATTGAATAAACGGGACGAGACGGGACGTCCCGATGGATGGCCCGTGTCCTGTCCCGTCCTGTCCCTATTTTGGCACTGTCCTATAAAAGTCCCGTCCTGAATTTTTTCGAGCCGGGACAGACCCATCCCAATATAATCGAGACGAGCACAGGCCGGTACGAGTCAGTCGGGTCGGGTACATCTTGAACACTCCTAATCAGAATCAACAAGTGAAGTTCATTTGCTTTGCCACCGGATTCACTTTGTTTTGCAATAATCAAGGACGTAGAAAATGGTCTAGTTCCTTGTTTTGTCTGTGCCACCGTGGGGACCGCTGCAACTGGTGCTGTAGATCCTGTTGGACCAGTGTCACGTGGCAAAGGACTATGGCGTTTGGGTCCACATGGATGCTACTTATGCAGGTGGGGCCCTTGTTTGCCTAGAGTTCAGGCACTTCCTTGATGGGGTTGAAGGGGCAAACTCTTTCAGCTTCAATGCACACAAATGGTTTTTTACCAACTTGACTACCTGTTGCCTTTAGGTAAAAGATTCATCTTGTTTGACAAAGTCCCTCTCAACAAATCCTCAATTCTTGAGAAACAATGCTTCTGAATCAAACCAAGTGATCGACTACAAAGATTGGCAGATAGCATTAAGCAGGAAATTTCACTCCCTGAAACTATAGTTTGTGCTTCGCAGCTATAGCGTGGACAACCTCAGAAACTTCCTCAGAAACCACGTGGAAATGGCCAAGACTTTTGAAGATCTTGTGAAGCAGGATAAGAGGTTCGAGGTTGTTGCACCTAGGTATTTTTCTCTCGTTTGCTTTAAGGTTTCACCAAGAGCAATTTATAAGAAGCGCTTCTGTAATGGTTCCGATTAAGAAGATCATGAGTTAAGTAGTAAAATCATAAATGATGGTAAAGAATGCCTTGCAAATGAAGTGAACAAGAAATTGCTGGATTCAATTAATGGCTCAGGCAAGCGTACATGACTCATGGTGTAACATCCTGAAATTTTAAGACTCGGATTTATAAAAATAAAATAAAATAAAATATCTATAATTAAATTAAAATTTAGAACAATTTGATAGAGGTCCAGAGTTTGAATTTTACTAAGTAAAAGTTTGGTTTCATTTGATTTTTAACTATGGAAAAAATTACCAAAGTTGACCCGGGCTTTTGTGCTATAATAAAAAATGTTGGGCCCTGTCTTGTAATTTTTTCCAAACTTTTAGATCAGCTTTTATAAGGGGAAAAACAAACCAGAAACGCAGAATAGAAAACAAGGAAAGGAAAGGAAACGCGTGAGAGAGAGAGAGAGAGAGGAAGAAGAAAGGAGAAAGAGAGGGAGTTAGGCTCGGATCTAGGAGTCTTTGCGACCATTGCGAGCTCGGCTACACGATAGGTAAACTTCCTACTTCAATCCTCTTTCCTTTCTCTTGATTTTCTTCAATTTTTGGAAGAGAAAATTTTTAGATTTTGATCCCAAAGGCTTTATTCTTGTAAGCTTTTGTTTCTTTGAATCCTAGGGAGCATGTTTTGAGTTTTTATATAGTGATCTAATATTTTGAGTGGATAATTGGATGAAAAGAGGTGTTTTGGGCACAAATTAAACCCTGAAAAATTGGGTTTTTGCTCTTTAATGGTTTAAGCTTATTGATTTAGTTATAATTTTGCTATTTGAGCCCAATAAGATTTAAATTAAGGTTTGGTTTTCATTATAAGGGCTAATGGTGAAAGTTGGTGACACTAAGTGAAGGTTTTTAATTGATAAAAAATTATATAAATTGAAAATTAGCCTAATGATGGCTAATAAATGGTTTTGATGGTTAAATGATACTATGTGAATGGTTGGTTTAATATATGAACTATTGGGATGGATTATGGCTCATAGACCTAAGTTGTGTGGTATGAGTTATAGTCTTCATTAATGCTATTTGACATGATAAGTGATGTGGATCACTTATATGTTGTAGGGATTGTTGGTGGAATTTGTTCGGAAGTTAAGGAACAAGTCAAGTTCTATTTTGTACAAAAGGAACCCTTTTGGTACCAAAGGGTTGAAGTAACAGGGGAATTTATATTTTTTATTACTTTGTTTTAGCTATTTTTGAATAAATATTATTAGTTATCATACATTACATGTTTTAAAAGATTAAATGTGCTTTATAAGGGGTTATGGGGTACTACTTTAATTATAGTGAAAATATGTTTTCTAATTGTTTAACAATAATGTTTTTGTGGAAATGAGATTTGTTTACATGTATTTTAATCATAAGGAATAGAAGTTGTATTTAAGGAAGTGTAACTAAGTAAGGTACCTTAGATAGGCTAAGGAACCGTTTAAGGGAGGTTTATAAATGTTATACTACCTTAGAGTGTTGAAGTGGTCAATACTCGGGAAAGGTAGACATGAATAAAAAGCATGATCTCGGTGGAAGTTCACCAATAAGAAGGTGTGGAAATTTGATATTCTATGGCACACTGCCAGTACTCAGTGTTGCCTTATGTATTATGGGCTCAGTGCACTAAAGTGGTTAGTGTATTGAGTGTTCGACACTTCTCAGTGGAGGAGGGAATCCAACATATGAAGTGTGAGGTTGAGTGCTTAGGCCAAGGTAGCCCTCACATGGAGAGTAAGTCGGGCTGGCTCTGAGAGGGAGTTAGCTTTGACTGCTCAGGATTCACGTCGAAGGGGCATAGGCGGTTCGGTGGATTAGATCATGCCTTAAATTATGTTTTGTGCCTGTGGAGGTACAAGTAGGTATAAGGTGTACCTGCGAGTTAAAGAGTGCCAGGGGGCATTCTGTTGGTCATGAAAGGCCATACCGGCCTATATCATGCATTCATGCATTTTAAATGACTAAATTATATACTATGTTGAATTTATTATTCATTTATTCGATTATGGCTTACTTTGTAATAATCAATGTAGATTTCTCTGTTACTGAGACTGTAGTTGTCTCACCCCTTTCTTTTCAATATTTCCTGGTTCAGGTGAAGGATCCAGTGGTAGACTGGGAAAGGAGCAAAGCTAGGGGTTTGCTTGTGATTTGTAAAGAACTACAACCCCTTTCTTTTGAGCAAATATATTGTAATGTATTTAGGATTAGGGTGCCAGTAGGATATGATTATGTGTGTGTGTGTGTGAATATGTGTGAATTGTGTGCTTGTGTATGAATTTTTGTCTGTTTGCAGACTTGTGGCTAGGAAACTTGGTTATGGTGTGTGGTTTTGATGGATTTACTTAGTAGACCAAGTTTCTATTACAAGAAGATATTTATTTTGATATATATGTGATTTTATAAGCAAATGCAAAGTGGTTGCATTGCAAATGGTGTGCTATGAGCAAACATACACCTTGGATAGAGAGAGTGGGTGCGTGGGCCCTACAAGGAGCTCTGAGCCAAGTGAAAATGTCTAGCATGTGTATTTATGTAAATACATAGTATTTGGATTGATTTGTGACCACTCTTGTATGATTTGTGCATTTTGGAGGTTTAGGGTCCATTTTAGGAAATGGCACCCGGGTGGTCAAATTTTGATGCATGGAAATTTTCCATCATTTAAATGTTCTATCAGGTGTTTTTAGTCTTATTTGACGTGTCCAAAGTGTTCCCACAGGTTTGTGACCATTAGGATGAGATTTGGACAATTTTGAAAATGGTTTTTATCAAAAAGCTGCACTTTTGCATCCGGGTGTCCAAATCTCAATTCAACTGTTGGATTTCTCTAAAATTTGGGTCACAAGTAAAACCTTTTATAAGTTTCGTGTGGGATTTAGAATTATATCGATCGAATATCGGATGGAGAAACAATGCACTCCAGAATTTGGTCTGGAGGTGCTGTCATGACAGCATTAAATTGCTGTCATGACAGCTATAATGTTGATGTTGCAATATGCACGAAATTCAATCCATCTGTTGGATCTTTTCAAAATTTGGTATGCTAATAGTATTCTTTAAAAGTGACATGTGGGCTTTGGAATCATTCCGATCGAAGGTCAGATGATGAAATGGTGCACTCCAGAAGTTGGTCCGGAAGTGTCATAACAGCAAAAATAACCAATTTTTTAACATGTCTAATTTTCAATCCGACCGTTGGATCTTTTTGAAATTTGGTATACTTATAGTAACCTTTGAATGTGACGTGTGAGCTTTAAAATCACTTCGATTGGAGGTCGAATGACGAAACGGTGCCTCCCGGAAGTTGGCCTAGGAGGACTGTCATGACAGCAATTTAATGCTGTCATGACAGCATTTTTTTTTTTTTTTACTTTCATCTAGCTTGGTTCCACGCACTATAGGTAGAACCTATAAATTTTTTTAAAGGCTTTAAATGTTTACTTTGCAATTGTGTATTTGCTTAGTGGTTTAAATGGTTTGTTTCCTAAGTTGGTTTTAGGATTAATTCCTTAACCACACTTAGTTTATTTGAATTGTGTGATTTTTGAATAACACTCTGGGCAAGTGTTACACATGAAATGGTTGAAGGAGCTTTTGTGATTAGATGTGTGATTGGTGCAACATTAACAAAGGAACAACATGTGATTCTGGCGTGGAAGATAGTTCAAGAACAAGCCAATTCTATGCTCAGTGCTTTGCAAAGCATCAAAGCATATTCTTAATCTTAGCTAGACATATGAAATCATTTAGGAATAGGCAATCATTGTGAAATATGTGATTGTTATATTATTTAGGGAGAATTGCATTTAGGGTCTTCAGGAGGGAAATAATTACACTACAAGCCCTTCCAATTCTGAAATAATTGTTTAGGCCCCTCTTTGCAAATAAGATTTTCACTGGAAAGACATAAATATTGCTAGCCCAAGTGTACGTTCACATATTTACTTAGAGATATTCATTAATTCACAAGTATAGATTTACATATTTACAATAATAGGTCCACATTCGCTAACTGTGAACTTAGATTGTGTGTGAATATATAGCTGTAAATATGTGAAATTGTACTTGTGAAAATGTGAACCTATGCTAAAAAAAATGAGTAAACTTATTGTTGTAAATATATATGCGAATCTCTATTTGTGAGTAAGCGAGCGTATGGTACTAAATACACGAATATATACTTGAAAATCAAGGACATTCTTGTCTTTTGAGTGAAAACCTTATGTGCAAAGATAGTCCTTAGATTTGGACCTACAGTGTAATTATTTCACTTCTGCAAGCCCTAAGTTATTTATATAGTTTTACGGCTTCTTATGTCTTGCTACAAAAATGAAGACCAACAACTGACATTAAATGATACACAGGTACTTAATTTTATAATGTCTTTAATAAATTTACGAGTAACAAAATATAAATACATGAAATTATCTATTCATTCACAATCACAATTAATTTTCTATTAATTTATAAGTAACTTTTCATTGACTATTTTTTTTTTAACTTTCATTCACAATTTACTTTGCATATATTTAGAAGTTATTGTGGTAAAATTCATAAATGATTATCCTTAAATTTATAAGTGATCATGCATAAAGTCACAATCTATCTCTAATTATAATTAACTTATCAAAAATTTACAAGCAACCTTTCTTAAATTCACGATTAACTTTTAGTTAAATTCATGAGTGGTATTCTATTTAATTTTCATTAGCTAAATATTGTTCGTTTGGTAATAAGAATACTTTTATAAATTCATTTGGTTTTTAATTAATTACAGATATGGGTTATAAGTTTTTGACGTCATTTCAATCATTCGTAAATTTCAATCGTCAATTTCTCTAACAGGTCGTGCTTAATCAACATAACAGAATATGTTTCTTATTCGGGGGAGCGATCATTGCTACAGAAAAAAGACAAAAATGATGCCTAAAATACGATCTTCCTTAGTCATTTAAAAGAACATGGTTTATTTATGATTGTTAACTAATTTATGATTTACAAAAATTGTTAGTTAAAATTTATTTTAAAAAAAATATTTACATCTTTTCATTTACGCCATTGATTTTTTTTATAACACATACATGATTTTTAAATATGAAACATCTAAAAATATGAAATAAAAAAAGTAATGGTATAAATAAAAAAAACATACTCCCTCCGTTTAAAAATAATGTAATGCATTTTTCAATATTATAATATGAAAGGAGGGAATAAGTGACATCTTGTCAGTCTATTTATTTGGGATTGAGACCCCAAGCTACTGCTGAACTTCCAACAACCTTCTGACCCTTTTAATAACGTAAGGTGGTGAGTGATACTTACTTTTGTTAAATATTCCCTTGGCATTACAATATTATTATTTATAAATTATTTTTAATATATTTTATTAAAATAAAAAAAATATCAATATCACACCTCAAAAATAAGAAGTGATAGGCACAGGATATACAATAAAATCCATGTTCTGAAAGCCCTAACTTAAAAAACTCTAATTTTTAAATTATGAAAAATATCTATCAACAAATTAAAACATTGTCAATATGAATCATAAGCACAAATGATTTAATATTCTTGTAAAAAATCTCAGCACAATCTTCCTAAAAAATAGAAACTTCCGAAATATAAAACACAAAAAATAGTGAAGTGCTATAAATAGAATCAAAATTAATCTTCTCTTTTTACTCTATAAATAAGACTAAAGGAACATAAATCATTGTTAACTAATTTATATTTTTAAAAAAATTAATGAAAATCTTGATTTTTTAAAAAAAATCACATCTTTATTCCAATCGTACAATTGAGTAGAATAAATATAATATTTAACTCATTTAAAAAAATTTACTAATTACTTGAGTGGAATATAATAAAGTAAGGGTTTCATTAGAATATATATACTCCATTAAAAAATAGGGTTAAGATTTAATTTTATCCATGTACTTATTTTTTAGGAATGCTGGGTACTCTACACTTTTAAGTTAAGCAATTTTATGCCTGAACTATTTTTTGGAGGAGCAAAAACCCCCTTCTATTAATCAACCATTAATGTTTTCATTTTCTACTGACGTGAAATTTGCATGGGCACACGCATAATGACATGTAAGACATGGCATGTCTTTTCGTGCTAATTTACTCCTAAATTTTTTTAAGAGCGCTAAACACCCTAAAATTTTTTTCTCAGAGTGTTGGACATCCTTAAATCTTATTAAAATAAAATTAAATAAATATTATTAAAATATTAATTATTTTAATATTTAATAATCTAAATATTATTATTTAAACATTACACCACCCAATTTAATATTTTTATATTTAAATATTATTTTTACTAGTATTTTATAAATTTATACTCCTTCCGTTCAAAAATATAAAGTATTTTTTTAGGAGTTGAATGTTTAAAAATATAAAGCATTTTTAGTCTTTTGAAGTGTAATTATTACCTTTTTTTCAAGAGTGCCCCTATTGATAATGAATTTGTATTTATTATAGGGTGTTTAATAGGAGTAAATATAAAAAGATAGGGTTAGTTTAAAAATAAGTAATAAATTTATTGGGGGTGAGATTTGGTTAAAAATGCCTTACATTTTTTAATGAAAGGGAGTAGATAGCTTCTTATTTTTTATATATCAATCTTCAATCTTCTTTTTGATACAGTGCCCAAATCATCATGCCTTTTTATGCATGTCAAAACTTGCTTATATTTTAATATTGTTTTAGTTCCTTGTTTTTTTTAATCAACCAATGATTTTCGCCTAAAATATTGCATTACTTAAATTTAATATTCTTTTTACATTACATCATTAATACTAAAATCATAAACATAACAAATCAGGACCAACAATATGATAACAAAAGTATTTATTTAAAAGATATCATTTATTTCATTACTATGCTATTAAAAAAAGTTACTTAACAAGAGAAAAATAGAGAGATGAAAAGAAAAAATTCATTCATTAACTTGGAGTTCATTCACTTCATTTTTAATACAAAATTATAAAATATTAAAAATATTAAAATATTAAATTGGGTGCTGTAATGCTTTAAATAATAATATTTAAATTATTAAATATTAAAATACTTAATATTTTAACAATATTTATTAAATTTTATTTTAACAAGACTTTAGGGTGACCAACTCTCTGAGAAAAAAATTTTAGGGTGCTTAGCACTCTTAAAAGAAGAGTTCAAGGATAAATTAGCATCAAAGGACATGATTAAAGTCTTACATATTACTATGTGTGGACCCACACACACGCCACGTCAGTAGAAAATAAAAAAATTAACAGTTGATTAATGAAAGGGGGGTTTTTGCTGCTCCAAAAAATAATTCAAGAGTAAAATTGCCTCACTTGAGAGTATACGGTGCCCAATGCTCCTAAAAAATAAATACAGGGGCAAAATTGAATCATAACTCTAAAAAATATAAAGCATTTTTAAGACGTTAGATGTTAAAAAATGTAAGGTATTTTTAGTCTTTCAAAATGTAATCATTGCCTTATTTTTTTTTAAAAGTTTTCTTATTAAATAAATCACTTTATATTTATTTTAGGGTAAAATACTCTATTAACTATACGTAAATATGAAAATATATATTAGCTTAAAGACAGGTAACTACTTTATTAGGGGTACAATTTAATAAAAATGTCTTATATTTTTAAACGAAAGGAATATGTATATATATATATATATATGACCTATCAAGTACTCTATATGTGGACCAAGAGGGCTCCTAGAAAATGCTCTACATTATTCTAGAGGGAGTATATATAATTTCTTTGGTCCTTATTATAAGGCAGTTTTAAGAAGAAATAAATGTCTTTCTTATAAGTCATTTGATGGGGTATCAATTAATTTTTTCAACATTACTTATATTTAAAGTCATTAATTAACTATCAGAGTAAACATAATGCAAATTTAATTTTTATTTAAATACACATAAAATGAAAAATTTTATATTATTTTTAGACAATGTTAATGATTTAATCATCTGACCTTAATTATGATGAGGTGGATGGAGAAGTGACTCATAATAAGAATAGGAAGAAGTAGGAGCTGCAGTTAATTAACTAATATATATATATATATATATATATAAAATTAAGAAAAGTAGGTGAATTAATTATTTGTAAGAAATATGTGTCTTGATTTTTTTAAATACACCCTTAGATCATTTACATGAAAGTACCCTTAAGGATTGCATAGGGGTAATTTGAGAAAAAAATAATAATAAATGAGGGAAACAAAGGAGATCGATGTCATACATTTGAACAAACTTCTCAACTAACTTTAACATTTAGGATTGGAGGAAGTATTTTTTAAATTATCAATCATTATTATCAGTTTTTATAAATCATGATCGTTTGGAATGATAACTGCTTGTCCATCAAAATTAATATCCAAGCTGTAATGCCCGAAAAGTTGAAGATCATCTATTATTGGTTTAAGAGTATGGAGAATTATTGAAGGGAAAATTTGAATAATTTCATGCAGATAAATTTTTTAAAATATAACTAATATCAGATGATAAACGTATGAGGTTTATTTTTATGAGATAATGGATAAATTGATATACCAAGGTACAAAATTACATAAGACACATGTTTGTTAAATTGTCAACACTTGCTTGCGGTTATTTGCAACTAATTAACATCTCAAGTTTCTGGCTAGCCCCAAATATCTAAATTGTTAAAGTTTTTTTTTTCTTACAACTTAAATTTTTACTTTAAAAAATTAGGATTTTTCAAGAAACAAAACACCACAACACACCAAAAGCCTTATTTATATCAAGCTTCTCAAAGAAACTAAGGTGTAGTAATGTAAGTACTATAGCTCGTTCTATCATCAAGAAGCAAGCATTTTGTAATCAAATCAAGCCAATGATAATAACAAATTAAAATTTTAAAATTGAATTGAAGAGTTTAAAAGAGAATTTAGATGTTTATATTTGATTTTAATGTGAAACAAACAATGAAAAAATGTGTAGAAATCAAACAAGTGTGTGAGATAAATTGAAATTCACCATTTCCATCCTTGTTCTTCTTCACCTTAATTTGAATTCAATTTCCATCTTCAATTAGTGTGTGGGATAGAAGGTATCTCAATAATCATCAAGACTAGATGATAGTGATTAAAACTCTATAACTACTTAAAATTGCATAAACCATCCAAATAGATACACCAATTTGTGATCCAACCCTTGAAACTAGCTCTAGCTCTTGCCTTGATAATGTTTGATACCTTAAGCCGATTAAGATTATGATATTAACTAGACTTTAATACCAAAATAATAGCCAATACATGTCCAAATAGTAAGAGATTAAAATGAAAACATGTATTCCTTCGTCAAAACATTGAGGCATAAACACAAATACTTAGAGTACACAATTAGTTCAAAAATAAAAAATACATTCTCTCCTCTTTTAAACAAGAATTTTAGCCATAATGATTAATCTAAGACTTAGAATCAATCATCAAGAGCACAAATTACAGAATTAAAGAAGGAGAAGAGAAAAATTCAAATCAATTGAAAGCAAGAGAAAAGGTTTAGAAGAACTCAAAATGTGGTCTCATCTTCCTTAGAAAGCTTCAAACAATCTAGCCTCTCATGATGATTTGATCCTCAATCCAAGTTGTTCTACCTTTAATCATGGCTTTCATGTCTTCAGTACTTGATTAAGATGAAGAATTTTGACTAGGAAAGTGTGGGAAAGTGAAAGAAAATGAGAGAAAATTTGGACGAACAAAAATGACAATTTCAAAAAAGTGAAAGAGAATATATGTGAATTGTAATGTGTAAAATGAGTCAATTTGTGGGTGCATAGCCAAAAACCCTATATTTAGCTTGTCATGGTGTAAAATAAGTAGAATAGAATGTTTTTTAAGTGATTAAAGCTATGAAAAATATGAAACTAAACACTACAAAAAAAAACAATAGATTAGCAACAGAATTTAGCGACAAAATAAATTTCCGTCACAAAACTGACAAAATAAAGTTTACAAAATAAATTAGTGACAGAATGTTCCATCACTAAAATTTTGTCACTATCCCATTGTAAATCCATCAAAAATAATTTACCAAAGAAAAATTTTATTGCTAATAGTCAGGATATCTTATTCTGATTTAGTGATGAAATTAGCAACAGAAACTTCCATCACAAAGCTTTCCATCGTAATTTCATCACAAATTATTTTTAATTTATTTTTAATATTTATAATAAATATTTATATATCATTTATTTAATAATTTATTATTATGCTATAAATAAATAATTTATTATTTTATGTTATTCACATATTATTAAAAATAATTTAAATTGTATGCTTAATTATTATTTAAAAATAAAATAAAAAATTTAAAATATTATATATTATATAGATACAAATTATAATATAATATATAATGATAATAAAATATTTTTTTAATTTAATATTAAGTTTATTATCAAATTTTTTTAAATAAAATATAATATAAATAATTATTATATATAAATTAATTTTGCCATATTAATAAATAAATATAATGTTAAAAAGTAGATTTAAATACTATACTTAATAATAATTTAAATAATATATTTATTAACATATGTGTGTGTAGTTAAGTATTATATATTTAATTTATCAATTAAGATTAAAGATTCTTTTCAGCTCAACTGACAATAAAGTGGATACAAGGCACTAGAAAGTGTGAATTTGTGAGTTCAAATTTGGCTAAGGCACAATTAAAGGTAATAATATTTGACATGATATTGAGAAATGAGGTGGCGATGATGTGGTGATGAGATGGCATTGGTCCATTGGGTAACTAGGTGGTGGTGAGATGGCATTGGTCTACTAGATAACGTGGCAATGATATTTTGATCCACTTAATAATTAGCAACAGAATTAGTAACAAAATAAGCTCGTTGAAAAATTTGTGACGGATTAGCGATGGAATTTCCATCGCAAATTCAAAATAGCTTATCCTTATTTAATGACAGAAAATTTTTATCAAAAATTGCATTCCATTACTAATGAATTAGTGACTGTTGTATTGAAATAACAAACAAGGTTATGGGAATATTCAAGTGAATTTGGACACAATTCAAGCTAGGTTAATTTGGAGGCACATGTAGCACTTTTAAGGCTTATTTGGAGCCTCCCCTCCCTTTGTTTGGTAAAGTGAAAGGGAGGGAAGCCACTCCCCTCCCCTTATCTAGAGTGGACGGGAGGGAAAATTGTTTCCCCTCCCCTCCCTTCCAACCAAACAAGCCCTTAAGATACTTTACACTTGATTAGAAATTACTAAACACTTCTAAAAATATGATCAAAGGGTGATTAAGGGCTGGTCAAAATCCTCAAGGTTTAGAGTCATTAAATGCTCTTTGAATCAATTCTTGCACATTCGTCACTCTAGGTTCTTCTTAGTTTGTAATTTGTCTTTACAATCCAATCTTTTGGCTATTTAATCTTCTTTTAATTTCTTATTTGCACTTTTAATTATTCACACAAGAGATATCAAAGCATGTATGCAAAATCTCAAATGATAATTCAAGCTCAATTGTAAGATACAATGTCATTTTCAATGGCCTAGGTTACAAAATATGACAACCTAGTATTAATATCCTTTTCTAGAAACATTTTAAGATTGGTGTCTTTATTTCAACTTATAATGAATTTGAAGTTCAAACTTGTTTCCTCATATTTAGGAAGACAAAAAACACATCCTATGTTAACCTTCCAAAATGTCCCAGAAATTGCCAAAATGACCAAAATACTGTAAAGTTAAGAATGAACGCTAATTAGTTTCAAAGGCCTAGAAATGCAAGAATGCAATAATATAAGAAAATCATCTTAAAATCTATGCAAATAATGCAATATGTCACACACATATTTTTCTACCTTTGTTAATGTAAGACCATGCATTGAAAGAGTAATGAAAGTATATAACCTCTTGTATGTATTTTTCCTTAACAAACCAAATATCGGAATATTGAAACTTAACTTGAGTGTGAAGTGTGGAAATTTGAAGTCTGGAAGAGGATTTGTGAGTATGAATTGAATGTTGAAATGAAGGTTAATTTCATTTTGATAATTAAAGAGAATTTAAGCATTTGAACTAAGCCCATTATGCCTAAACAAGCAAATCCCAATTCTAAGATTTTTTAAATTTATTCAAGCTGGTTCATTAAGTTTAGCCTACATTATCAGCTTAAACATTGTGGTACATGCAGGTATCAACTATCAAACATACCTAAAAGTTCAGTAGTAGTGTGTGCAAACTAGGACTCTACAAAAATTTGATAGTCTAGTAAAACCCGGTCCAATTTTATTGTTAGCAGTACTTTAACAAGCATGTATTTATGTGAAGATATATATATATATATATATATATATATATATACTTTTTCAATCCTTTAATAGAAGTCCTAATATTATATTGAATAAAACACAAATCAAGAAATGTAAAAATTTTATTTTGTTTTCTTTTTTATTTTCACCCTCTATAAATTAATGTTATGAGAAAGAGTGTGTGTACTTATAAAAATTTAAATAGGATAGAAAATTAGGGACAGAGGAAGGAATCCTTGGCCTAATTAACAACGTTTCTTCCTTAAAATGATTATTAATAATTTCAGGTTCCTAAAATATCTAATATATCGCTTCCTCCAACTTTCTTCTATTATTAATTATTCTATTTTGTCTTCCAATTCTTCAAGTTAAATTGTATAAGTTTAAATTTTTCTAGCATATTTAGTTTAAGCTTAATTAAAATATTAACATTTTTTGATACAAATTAAAATATTAACTTTAGATCATTGAAGCTTGAAAGCTGGGTTGGCCGACAAATTAAACATGCATTGATTTCAAATTAAAGCAGAGAAAAGGAGAGCAGGGAGATAAAAGTTTTTATCAGCATAAGTAGCTGGCAACGCGTTCAAACTTGAAATCACATACATAAACGTACTAGCCCATATACATACATATACATACATACATACATACATACATATATAAACACACACACACGAAGAAAACCGCACGTGTTCTGGCATTATCATAACAAGCTAAGTAGAATAATCATAGCTCACAACTTCAAGGTGATCAGCAATCATCATGAATCCTCTCGACCTAGAAGAATTCAAGAGGCAAGGTTACATGATGATCGACTTCCTCGTTGATTATTATCGTAATGTTGCTAGCTACCCAGTTCTGAGTCAAGCCCAACCTGGCTATCTCCGAAAAATGTTGCCATCTTCTGCTCCAAGTGAACCTGAACCCTTTGAGGATATACTCAATGATGTGAAAGAACACATCGTCCCAGGAATCACGCATTGGCAGAGTCCAAATTACTTCGCATACTTCCCCAGCAGTAGCAGTATCGCAGGTCTCATGGGCGAGATGCTGAGCACAGGGTTCGGTGTTGTTGGGTTCAATTGGATATCATCACCTGCAGCCACTGAGCTTGAAAGCATCGTCATGGATTGGCTTGGACGAGCTCTGAAACTCCCAGAGAGCTTTCTTTTTTACAGTAATGTTGGAGGTGGCGTGTTGTTAGGGACGACCTGTGAGGCCATCTTGTGTACTCTTGTGGCTGCAAGAGATGAGAAGCTCAGGCAAATCGGAAAGGAGAATCTGAAGAAGCTTGTTGTTTATGGGTCTGATCAAACTCATAGCGCCCTTCAGAAAGCTGCTCATATGGCAGGAATCCATCCAGAAAATTTCAGGGCCATCAGAACGAACAAGTCAAGTTCATTTGCTTTGCCACCGGATTCACTCCGTTCTGCAATAATCAAGGACGTAGAAAATGGTCTAGTTCCTTGTTTTCTCTGCGCCACAGTGGGGACCACTGCAACTGCTGCTGTTGATCCTCTTGGAGCATTGTGTGACGTGGCAAAGGACTGTGGCGTTTGGGTCCACGTGGATGCTGCTTATGCAGGTGGGGCCCTTATTTGCCCAGAGTTCAGGCATTTCCTTGATGGGGTTGAAGGGGCAAACTCATTCAGCTTCAATGCACACAAGTGGTTTTTTACCAACTTGACTACCTGTTGCCTTTGGGTAAAGGATTCATCTTGTTTAACGAAGTCCCTCTCAACAAATCCTCAGTACTTGAGAAACAACGCTTCTGAATCAAACCAAGTGATCGACTACAAAGATTGGCAGATAGCATTAAGCAGGAAATTTCACTCCCTGAAACTATGGTTTGTGCTTCGAAGCTATGGATTGGACAACCTCAGAAACTTCCTAGAAACCACGTGGAAATGGCCAAGACTTTTGAAGATCTTGTGAAGCAGGATGAGAAGTTCGAGGTTGTTGCACCTAGGTATTTTTCTCTTGTTTGCTTTAGGATTTCACCAAGAGCAATTTCTCAGAAATCCTTGTGTAATAGTACTTATCATGAGTTCAGTGGTAAAATCATAAATGATGGTAAAGAACGCCTTGCAAATGAAGTGAACAAGAAATTGCTGGACTCAATTAATGGCTCCGGCAAAGCGTACATGACACATGGGATGGTTGAAGGAGCTTTTGTGATTAGATGTGCGATCGGTGCAACATTAACAGAGGAACAACATGTAGTTCTGGCGTGGAAGATAGTTCAAGAACAAGCCAATTCTATACTCAGTGCTTTCCAAAGCATCAAAGCATATTCTCAATCTTAGCTAGACATATGAAACCATTTAGGAAGAGGCACATATATTGTGAACAGTGATGGTAACAACAATATATATCAATATATTGAGACACACATATATAGTCGTTATTTTATTTAGGGAGAATCACACTGAGGTTCACATATTCATTAATTATAAACTTGGACTTGTGTGTGAACATATAATTGTGAATATGTAAAGTTATAACTGTGAACATGTGAACTTATGTTAAAAACCATTAAACATGTTGTTGTTGTAAATATATACGTGAACATTTGTGAATAAATAAACGTTTGGTTGTAATTATATGTTTGAAAATAGTGAAAATCTTATTTACAATGATAGCCCTTAGAGCTAGACAATTTTTTTCATAATCGAAAGGGCCTATAAATTAGTACTTTTCTAATCCTATTTATAAGTCACTTTTAATATATTTTACCAATATCAAAAAAAAACTTTAAAACTCATTAACTTTGTCTTAAAATTTAATAAGTTCTTAACTTTTTTTCTATTAAATATACATACCTTAGTAACACATTTTTTCTCTCTGATATTCAATGGAAGGTAAAAGAAAAAATTTATGATGAAAATTTAATGACATGACTTATAAATAGGATTAAAAAAATTTTTATCGCTTTAAGTTATAAATAGGATAAGAGAGAGTAAACGAATTCTATTAACAGCCACATGTAGTTTGAAAGTTGCGTATGTGATCCGACCTCAAAATTCAAAAGAGCCATAAATGATATTAAAATTATGACTAATACTAATTCGTCGATTCGTCGCTGACTGCTTAAGTAGTAGTAGGTGGAGGACAACAACAACAACGAATATGATGGCTAATACATGATGCATATTACTCCGATCATAATATTTATTATTGTTAACTAATTTATAATTTATAAAAAATATTAGTTGAAATATTATTTTTGTAAAAATATTTATATTTTTTTATTTATAACTTTGAGTTTTTCTAATAACACATGCATAATTTTTAAATATGGTAAAAAAAATATAAATTTTATCCAATATTTTATATTTTAAATTAATAAATGTGTCTAAAAAGTGATTTATATTATAGTTTGGAGAGGGTAATTTACATCCTTCCAGTCTATTTATTTGGGAGTGAAACCACAAATTACTAAACTTCCATCCATTCTATATATGTTGTGGTAGTATGTTAATGTTATCTCTCCGAATGGCTAATTGATATTAGGAATGATGGACCATACAATGAAACTAGAACACTAAATTCTTAATGGAAAGATGTAATTAATAGTAACAGTTAACAGTAAAAATAATTACCACAATTATATAGAGTATAAAGAATTTTTTTTTTTAGGCCTAAGACAATTGCCTCATTTGCCTTGCAATAAACACGGTTCTACCTATTTATAAGTCACTTATACCATATTTTATTGGAATGTAAAAATATTTTAAGCCTCACTAGTTTTGTGGTAAAAGTTAATAAGTTTTCACTTCTATCCCTAATAAAAATAAAAAAGAAATATGTTTAATAATTTTTCACAGCATTTAATAAGAACATAAAGATAATGAATATAGAAAATGGTGAAGTATCATATAAATAGAGATAAAATTAATCTTTTCTTTCTACCTTATAAATATCATTAGAAAAGTATAAATCATCATTAACTAATTTATATTTCTTAAGAAAAAATTTACTAAAATTAATTCTTGATTTTCTAAAAGATTCCACATCTTTATTCCAACCATATATTTGAGTTGAATAAATATAAAATTTAATTTATTCAAAATGGTCTCATTAATTACTCGTATGGAATATAATAGAATAAGAATTTCATTGGAATATATATATATATATATATATATATAACCTACTAAATGTCATATATTTTGGACTAAGAAGATGTCTAGAAAACAGTCAAGACGGATCATATTTTCTCCTATCTTTATTATAAGGTTGTTTTTAGAAGAAACTAATGGTCCTCATTATAAGTCACTTGATGAGATATTAATTAAATTTTTTTTATATTACTTATATTTAAAGTCATTAGCTATGAGAGTGAATGTAGGGCAAATTTAATTTTTTTTCATTTAAATACACGTAAAATTAAAAATTTATACTATTTTTAAATAAAGTTAACTTAACCACCTCTCCTTAATTTTAACCACCTTTCCTTAATCATGATGAGGTGGTTAGAGAAGTGACTCGTAATACTGGAAGAAGTAGGAGCTGCAGTTAATTAACTTATATATATAATTAAGAAATTAGGTAAAATTAATTATTTGTAAGAAATATGTAGTGCTTTCAAATATTTTATATCAAAATTAACTATTTAAATGTAATATTTTAATTAAAATGTTATAAATAAAAATATTTAAATATATTTAAATTCATAAAATTTTGCTTGAATAATTCAAATAGAAACGAGAAAAGAAAAGAAGAAAGGCAGACAAAAGTGATACTCCTCTAATCTTATTTATAGGATAAGGAGAGAAGATTAATTTTTGTCTTACTTATAAAACACTTCACTATTTTTTATGTTCAATTTTACATTTTTATCCTTATTAAATACTAAAAAATTATTAAAAATAGTTATTTTTGTCTTTATTAGATGGTAGAGGTAAAAACTTATTAAATTTTAAGACAGAGTTAATAAAGCTTAAAGTTTGTCTTAATTTTTGTAAAATATATTAAAAGTGACTTATAAATAAGACTAGAAAGGGTATTGGATATTTTAGGAACCTGAATTTAATTCTTTTATGAAATTATTGAGATATAAAAATATTATTAGACCAAGGATTCATTCAATTAGAGGAACTGATCAAGTAGTGAGGATCAATCTCATCCATTAAATTTCACAATAGTTTGAACAATGATAAATCTTACTCCCTTTAGTCGCTGTTATAAAAAACATCTAACTATCTCACCAAAATCAAAAAATATATCCCTCTGTTTAAAAATATAAGAAATTTTTGAAGGAGTTAGATGTTCAAAAATATAAGACATATTTAGTCTTTCAAGGTATAATTATTGTCTTTTTTTTAAGTGCTCTAATTGATAGTGACTTTATATTCATTACAGGATATTTAAAGGATAAATATGAAAAGATAAGGTTAGTTTGAAAGTAGGTAACTACTTTATTAAGGGTGGGATTCGATTAAAAATGCCTTATATTTTTAAATGAAGGAAGTATATGATTAAATTATTAATTTAGTCCAAAAAATAGATAGAGTATACTTCCAGTTTGGCCCCCTATTTAAATGAAAAATTTTCAAATCTACATCATATTATCTCTCATAGGTAATAAATTTAAATATGGATAATACTAGAACTTGCGGAATTAATATTCTATGAGGTGAGTTATCTAAAAAAGAAAAGAATTTTTTTATGAGGTGTCATTATTATATCGGTGAAGTATACTCTCATTTTCTTGGTAGGGAAGAAGCCATTTTACAAATTTAATATTATTATTTGCGCGGAGTTAGAAGTTGGAAGCCATCGTTAGAACTTGGAATGTTATTAATTTGTTGCACAGAACCACGATCAATTGTTGACAATTTAACAAAATTGTATTTTATATAAAGACATATTATATGATTTATTAACAAGTGTAATTATTGTATCTTGGTATATCAATTGATCCATTATATCTCATTAAAATAAACCTCACACATTTATCATCTAAATTATATTTTAAAAATTTAACTGTATAAAATTATTTAAATTTACACTTCAATAATTCTCCATATTCTTAAACCAATAATAGATGGTCTTCAAATTTTCGAGGATTACAGCTTGAGCATTAATTTTGATGGACAAGTAAATTATCATTCCAAACATTCATGATTTATAAAAACTGATTATAATGACTAAGAATTACAAGATATTTCCTCCAATCTAGTTGAGAAGTTTGTTTGGGTCTTAAATGCAAGACATCAATCTTCTTTAATTTGTTTCCCTCATTTATTATTTTTCTCAAATTTTCCCTATGCAATCTATAAGGCTACTTTCATGTAATGGTCTAAAGGAGGGGTATCTTAAAAAAAGTCAATACACATTGGGCTACAAGAAAAAGATTTGAAAGCAGAGGAAAAGGAAAGCAAGAACAGAAAGTCAAGTTTTTAATTAAAGGAAACTCTTCCGGGTTAATAATGACTGGGTCCACATTATAAAGGAAGTTGCTGCATAAGTTGTAGCCTTGTAGCGTGTTCAAACTTCAAACCACACATCTAAGCGTACGTGTTCTTTTCTTTTCTTTTTTTTTTTTTAATCATTGAAAAGATGATTCATTCGTAGCAAAAAAATTACAAACTCAAGGTACATCATTTATCTCCCCTTTCCCCCTCTTCCCGGATAAATGAAGAAGGATGGTTAAAGAAATGTTCTTCTGAAGTTAAAGTCTGAGCAAACTTAGCAAGACCATTAGTATGTTTGACAAAATCCTTGGGCTTAAAATTAATGCTGACAATAATTCAATCTCTGTCTAGAATCATTCTAGCTTTCTGAATAATATCTCAATAGAGGTGATTCTGCAAGGACTTTCTGAAAATCATACTTAAGCGTACGTATTCAAACATGAATGAAAATGCTAGCATAAAAGGAAATTGTTATTTGGGCATGTTAAAAGGTACTCTAGAATCATATAGACGTACAAAAACTCAATCTTTCGTTAGATGCTGACATACTTTCCATTCTTTGTTGATAAGAAGCAAGAATTGTTTATAGTTGATAATTTGGATGGGTTAGCTTTATTCAAGCTTAAAAACATCCCCCCCCCCCCCCCCCACACACACACACATATATATATAACTCATATAGAAAAGTTTAGAATTGATATCTTAATTTTATTGGCTAGCCCTAAATACCCAAATCATTAAAGTTTATTTTATTTTATTTAGTTAATTTCAATTTTTACTTTAAAAAATTAGGATTTTTCAAAAAATATAACACTACAACACATTTATTTTTTTTTTTCCTTACTAATGTAAGACCAAGCATTGAAAGAGTAATGAAAATATATGAAATAACCTCTTGCAGGTGAGACATGCTAAGTTGCCCTTCCTAATCCAACTCTCAAATAACTCATCACTAATAATGGTAATCATTAGAATTAACCCAAGATGATTACTCAACCATGGTTAACTATTTAAAAGTAATTCAAAAACTAAGTATTTCTTTTAACAATTAAGATCCTACGTTAAAACTTCATTAAAATCAATCAAAAATTACTTCATTAAGTCAAAAACTAAGAAGAAATGATTACGGAAGTATGAAATACCATTTAATAGTAAAAAAGACTTAAAAAATCGAGTAGGAGTGAAAATAGAGAAACAAGCTACGGTATGTGCACATGCGATATAGCTTGTTCTTCTCTATGCTTTGAGCTATAACGCAGGCATCATGTGTCACGGCACACTGCACAGAATTTGATAGCATTGTACTGTCATATGATAGCATCTTGAGGCAACTTCTAATGTGTTTCATTTCTCCATCCGACCTCTGATTGAGGTGATCTATGTGTCTATAGAGAATATTTTACATAAACTAGCTAAAGACATAGGTTTTACTTCCAAAAGATTTCACACAAAGAAGTTGGATATCCAAATATATTTAGTAAACTTTTCACACTTTTTACATCACAAGGATGTCTAAAACCCAATGTTTGTGCCAAAAGGCACAGCTAACACCTAGACCATGCTCATTAAACTTAAGATCACCTATACAACATACTACATTCACATAATAACAACTATATCTTTTTTTCAATCATTAACCCCTTAATACCAAGTACAAAAAGGGGAGGTTTAGCATTGCATTTAATCATTTAACTTTAAATACATCAATATCATAGTTTTCTCTAAACTTTCACTAATATTTTGGCCCTATTTGAAATAATCAAATTCTCCTACAACAATTTTAAGGCTCAAAATACAACAATCAAATCATACAGATAACATAGTATAAGTATAATAAAAGAATGCAATCCCTAATTGGTAGTATCTTTCTAATTATGCAAAATAAATTAATATAGGAGGCTTTACAATAGCAATATCAAAATTTCTAATCTTTTGAAGCCCTTCCCTTATCCACATCTAAGTTAGAACTTGTAAAATATTAAGAGAGAATGGTGAATACAGCCACTCAGTAATTAAGGTGTATCTAATCTATGTAATTACATATCAATTAAAAATAAGCATAATTACATAAGCAATACAATCACATAGTCACATAAAAACATTTATTTCATATCACATGCATACCAAATCATCAAATATCTTATAATAACATCATAATGCTCATTGCCATAATATTGAAAACCATGTGACAATGGCACTTCAATAATCATGACTTACCACAAACTTAACAACCATGTGACATGTCGAATAATATACATGATTAAACTACTCTTATAACCTCCTTATACCTTCCAACTGAAATTGTGGGTTATAATTTAAATAAGGCTCTGTTCATGTAAATAGACTATCTAAGCTCACTAATCATGAGGAATGACCCAACCAAAAATCACCATACTCATATCCGGACTATGACTTCTCCCATTCTCAAATCCCTAGGTGTCGTAAAACCATAAGCTAGTCTTCTTAACAAACAAGTGAAGATAGCTAGGTTCAAGTCTCTTAACAAACAATGGGATAATCTCTCGACAAATAATAGGATAAGACTAGTCCTCGATTACTGAAAGGTGGCCATATAATACCACATGAATTTATCTACCCCTCTCCTTAGACAAACTCCCTCCAAATGATCATGCAATGATTTCATGCTCACATAATTAAAATGTTCTCACATATAAACACAAGCTTATTAGATTCACACAACAACCTGTCACATGTAAGCATTATAAACATTTTTATTTATCACACTCCACTTCTATTCTCAATCTCATGTCCCATTTACATATTCTTTATGTTATAGATATTACATTCACATACTAATACAACAATGCCATTATCTCACCAATTGATCAACTATAAATCTCAACACATAATTGTAGTGTATAAATTTTTCAAATTCAATAATTTACATTTGAAGCCTAATGGCTTAGTCAATACTTCACATGTCTAGCAGATAATCATAATCATGAAATTCAATCGATCATGTCAATCATTTAATTTTTGAAAACATAAGTCAATTAACAAACAACTATGTCGAAAAGATTTCTCCCAATAAGCTCAAATCTTTCAGTAGTTAAACATCTACATCTCAAATAATTTGCTTCCAAGCTTACTCTCAAGGTCAAATCGGTATATAAACAATCAATCTACAATTAATCATGCTCATAACTAGTAATATCATCTCAAATAGTTTTTTCTTCCTATTTCAGCACTTTAACCACCTTAACTTCCCTTCCATTCATAAATACTCATACTCATACTCATTATGCACATTAACTTCCTTTAATCTCTACCAGCCTCATAAACTCCTTTAAAGTCATTAATGTCACCCAACAACCTTTAAAACCTATAAGTAATACTCAATTTTCGGGCATAAATACCCAACAACTACTAATAATTGTAAACCTATAAATCTTAGGTTTAAATACCTCAAACAACTCACATTAACTCTATTTAAATCAATGAATTAGGATCCATAACTTTTATGGACTGAAAATCAACTCTTATCAACAAACCTTAACCTAAAACTTTAGAAAAATGGGATGAGATGGAAGAAGAAGAGCTAGGAAACTTACTATCATGGTTTGATAGCTTTAAAATGCCTCCAAACCTATAGAAAGAGAAACCCTAGCAAAGCTTTAAGCTTTCTCCTTCTCCCTATCTCATTTTCACTATTCTTTCTCTCTATTTTTCAAGTCTGATAAGTGTATTATTTTTGCAGGAATTTGGCCATGTGCCATGACATATAGCACAGAGGGGATCCTTCGTATTTTTTCTAGCTTCAAAATACATGATGCATGTGCCACAACATCTACCATAAAGACATTCTCTTTTGTTTTTTTCCTTTGACTTAGCTCCAGACGCAAACCTAAGGATGAAAATACAATCAAGATATTTATTAGTCCTCTCTAACCATATATCATACTAATTTTACTAAATTGCCCTTGATTAGTTTAATTAACAAGAGGTTAATTTTTAGAATATTACAAGATAGAGTCCCAATAACCAAATAAGCTATACCACTAACAAGAATGTCAAACCATAAACGAGCATGTAAAGTGGGATTAAAAACAAAAGTGATCATGGTACACAATAACAATATATTAATCCAATTAAGACATGCATGATCAATTATTTTCGTCTGAACCTCCTCAATGTTTGACTAAATATTTGAGATAACAACACGACTAGACCAAGTTTATGTAAGGAGATTGACCCAGGCTCACAAATTACAGGAGATAGCCTAGCCAAGGTGCTACCAACCATTTTTGGACCGTAAATTTTCCCTTTATGAATATTCAAGGTGTTATATGCCTACCTACTGCACACCACTTATGGTGATATAGGATAAAAACAAATTTATAATAAAAAGAAATGTATAATATGATCGCCAGGGCTAATCATGGTATCAGTGACTGCTATATAGATTTATACTACCCTACCTAGAGTGAACTCCCACCCTCTTACATGATCATGCCATGTGACATCATACACATACATGCATACATATTTTTTATCACGTAATAACTCATGATCAACTTATCAGTTATAGAAACAAAGTTCACAAACTTATAAATATACTTTTGTTCTTCTAAAACCATTTTCTCACTTCACAAAGGTTTCTAAAATTAAACTCACACATAAACGTGTGTGTGCGCACTACCATACATGTCACAAACACTCGTAAACAATCTAATATATAGGTAAGCAAAGTAGATTATCCAATTACCTCAATCCTTTTGTTACTAAAAGGGTTGCTCATAAAATTTAATTCCCTTAATTAGATTCCACTTGCTCAAAGAGTACTCAAGCAACAATAATCTATATATTAAAACACCATTTACCATTTTTTATTTCTAACATAGTCACTTTTAGCTCAAATAAGCTAACCCAAGTCCTTAACTTCTATCATTGGCATAATCAAAGCCCTAATAATCTTTTATTAGTTTTATTTAACTCCTATTAAGTTTAATGATACCAATTAATGGTCCGCAAAACTCTAAATGTTCATCCCCATCCTAAAACCCAATTCTAAAACATCATAAAATCACCAACCTCAAGTATAGAAACCTAAATTAACTCCTAATGGCATTGGTTCAAACCCAACATTCCCCCTTAATAAAAAAAATCACATCTCTATTCCACAAAACCCAAAAAAAAATGTGTAGGATGAAAGGGGAGGGAGATATGAAGCTCCAAAAGATTAAAGGTCTAAACTAACTCCTAAGTACTCAAAACTTTATACCCTAGCAGACATTTATCTCTTTTGCTATTTCTCTTCTGTTCTTTCTTCCTTCCCTTCTCTTTTTGCTAGCCTGAACATAAGTCTAATGTAACAAAATTTTCCCCTTTAGCCACGGCGAACAACTTAAATTCACAAATCACGATTTAAGGCTTTCACTCAGGCTCGGTTAGTTAATTACCATCCTAGTCTGACTCCAAAGCTATCCAATGACTCAATAAGTCTATTAGTAATTCAAAAATACAATTAACTTAATCAATTTATCATTTTACTAATTTACCCTAATTAATCTACAAATTCAGGATTAAAATTTTAGGATGTTACAAGGTGGAGTGTAACATTTGTCGGTCTCTAGCTGCAGCCCAATCGAATCTTTAGTGTTAAAGGGTGACCCCTCATACCCACACATGTGGGACTCTTCTCTAAAGTAGCCTGTTGAGGGGTTTTTGTTGTTTCTATATGGATCGCTTTGTGGATTGTAAACTAATTGGTCAAAGACTACTTAGTCTCGACCATCACTTAGCATAATTCAAAGTGCCTCTTATGTTCTTGTTTCTCTTGTTGCTGGCAAAATCTTACTCACATGCTTTGGTAGTGCAGATTTTATCTTTCTTCTGTGCCTTCTACATTTACTAAGCATGGAACATCGCTTCCTCATCAGCTCTTTTCTTGTTGTCCAGTTCATAGCATCTCGTGAAGTTCTCGAAGGTCTTCTTGATTTGCTCAGCTTACCACTCTAAGTTTTTTTAAAGGATCCTCAAGCCTTGATCAGAAATTCTCCTTGCAACAAATGGCTTAGCAGCAAGTTAGACAAAGGCTCATCTAACTTTGAGTGGCTTAAAGTATTGAGTTTTGGGAATCATGTCTCCCTTTCATCCCTTGCATTTGAAATAGGAGCTTTACATACTATGCTTGTAGCATCGCCTTCTAAACCTTAAGGTCTAATGTTGTCTTCATCAAAATATTTAAAATGAGTGTTCCTTAACATTGCTTCAATAAGTAGGTCCCATTAGGTATGCCAAAACTTGTTGCTACCAAAAAGCAATTTGAAATGTTATGCTCCTTATTAGAGTGTGCCAAGTATGCCAAAAGACCTATATCCTTGAAAGAGTTGGTGATCAAACAATTGTGAGTTTTCAAGGTTTTTGACTACAATTTTCTTAGAGTGTCAAAGCGAATTAGAGTTCAAAGGGCACAACCATGCAAGCAATAATGATACTTCATTATTTGGGAGTAATTACAATAAGGGTGCTCCGATGATATGAGGGAAAAGCAAAGTAATAAGCCTAAAAGGTCTAGACTAGGAGTAAAGGGTTGCGCTAGATGAGTTCAAGATTGACACAAGGTTAGTTGAGTTTAATTAATGTAATTGAGCTAGGAAGAGTATTAAAGAGGATCTCTAGTTATACGCTCATTGCCTTCCATACAAGTAGGCAATGACGCTTTTCTTTAAATTCAAAATTTGCTTACCTAACAGAGTGTTAACGATTCACACCTATTTACATGTTATTGGTGCACCTCATTAAGGGAACGTGCTAGGGTAAGTGCTTTGAATTTTGCGAGTAATGGGAGATGGCTTTTGGACCTGGTCACTACTTCATTGGAACGCTACGTTTCATTAACTCCGCGAAAGGGCCAACATTTAGGTGATAGTGGAATGGGCTTGTTGCAGAGTTTCTTGGAATTGGGCCTTAGTATTCTCGGTTTTTCAGCCCAAACAGTTATTTTTTAAAATATTTACTTTGATAATGTCATTACTCAACAATATTAACTTTAAGTCTTGGAATTATTACCAAACTTTAAGTCTTAGAATTGGGCCCTATTTGAGATTTTCAAATTTTTTTTAATCCTTATTTAAATTTAATTCAATCTTTTTGATATTTTAATAATGCCATTCCTCAATAATAATAACTTTGGTAAATTTAAATGGAATGTTGAATAATTGTTGACTGGCTTTGATATATATTAACGATGATTTTAATTCTTGTTTGACAATTATTTTAAAATAGATGGAATTAATCGCCCTAAAAAAGTTCACCAACCTTCTCGTCAATTATTACGTTATCAATATTAATTCAAGTAAAAATGAGACATACCATATCATACATATTTGCATCTCATATACACAGACAAACACATTATATGTGCAGTGTAAATTGACAATGACTTATCGGAAAAATAACATTTAAAAATTTCATATAAGGATCATAGTGGAATTTAAATTTGAGTTAATTATTTTAGGACTTATATTTCATATTTTTATCATTCACATCTTTATTTTCAGTACTCAATTTTTCACTTTTTAAATAGTTATTTTAGATGTTTTTAATATTTATCTTCCACATTTTCAGTATTAAAAAATTAAAGATAATTGTTAAAAATATGGAAGATACTTATTGAAAACATCTAAGATGACTATTGAAAAAAACTGAAGGAATGAGTATTGAAAATGCTCAAGATAAGTATTGAAAATGTGGAATACAAGTACTAAAATTTGGAAGCTAAATATTGAAAATATCAAAGATATATACTGAAGAAAATACACTTAAAAAGATTAATTTCAACCACAGTCTATAGTCTTTTTTTAAAATTTCAAAATTTCATTTCCTTAACTGTAATTAATGTTTTTAAGGATCCTTAAATGTTATTTTCCTAACTTATTTAGAAAATGTGAATGGGATGTTGAAAATATTTTTTTAAGTATTTTTAATTTTAACATTTATATTAAATCTCCCTCACACACATCCATATGTAGTTTTTTTGTTTTTTAAACTTCATGGCAAATATTGTGGTATTAAATACTAGACTGGTGGATTTATTCTGGTGGAATTTATAGCAAGGTGGTAATGTCTCTTAAATTCTTTGCTTAAAAAGATTTCGTTATCTAATTTTTCCCTCTCTAGTAAAATATGAAATTGAACTTTTTGTTAATAGTCGCGCCCACATATTTACAAAGTATTATGACCTATGCAATTGAACTCTAATTCAAAAAAAAAAAAAAGATAAATTGAATACCAGGAGCCTGCTATACTAGAGTCAAATGATATCTCTAAACTTAAAGAATGCTTAAGAGGTATTTACAAATCATCCACTAACAAAATCATCATATAGCAAGATTTGACTCCACAATTTATGATACATAACATGTAAAAAGATATTTTTAATAACATATGTCAACATTTCAATTTTGTGCACGCGCAAATGCATGTGGGTACCTTGCTTGTGTGTGTCAAGACTCGTTCATTTATCTGCCCCGGAGATTCCCATGCAAATATAGTTGTAACTAGGTACATATGATAAAAATACAATAGAATGACAGTAAAATTCTGAAATAATAAATTTATAATAGTTGGATTCTCAATGAAATTTTCTAAAAAATATAAGTTACACATATTGATTCAAACAATTATAAATAAAAATTTCATTGAAAACTGTGAAATATATTTAGAATATAAATATCTTACATATAATTAAAACTCTTAAATTTACAATTATCTAAATTAATATTTATAACTTTCTAAAAAATTGTCAAAAATTCAACCGTTTTCAATTTTCTATTTTGAAACTTTATTGTCATTCGCCCTAAAAACAATGTGTCACCGTTGATTCATTATGAATTACTGTTCACCTAACTTCTCAAATTATGTGAACTTTTTAAAATTTTTGTATAACTTATACAAATGCATGGGGTGAATTCATTTCAGAGTCCATTTCTAACTTACCCACTGATGACAACATCCTCTCAACTTAGTTTTGAAATAAAATAGCAGATTCAACTTTGATAAACCATATACATTTACTAAATCAAGAAAAATTGGTGACGGATTTACCATGTTTTCCCGGGTGTTATCTCAAATAAGCAAAGCAAAGCAAACAGAACAAAAAATATGGATAGCTCACGTAGAACATAAAATGCCCATGTACATTCCTTAAGGAAAAAAATAAATAAATAAATAATAATAATAATAATAATAATAATAAAACAAATCACATTAAACTGCACTGTTACTCTCTGATGCTTCTTTGGATAAAAGTAAATCACAAAATGCGGTGATCAGACACTGGATCCAGACTCAATCAGAACAAGAATCAGGGTTTGAAGCAACGACGTCAGGAAAAAAAATCTTCAGCAGCTGCATCTCCAATATCAAATTCAAATGCAAATTCTTTGTTCTTATCAGTATATGCTGCTAGCAATAAGCTATTACTGAAGGAAGCTAATTCAACACCTCCATGGATTGAGGCTCCTTGGCCAGAATCTATTTGAAAGCCTGCATGATGAGTCATAGAACTGTCTGAAACAATCCTCTCATCCACGATTTGAGTGGCCACAGAACCACAAGTAGCTTCAGCCACAGAAAAACTTGACCAAGTGGATTCCTGAAATTGCATAACGTTCATTTCATTCCCAACAACACTCATTTCAACACCTGAGCAAGTTGCCTCAGGCACATGCTCACTCATGTCCTGCGTCCTGGTTACAGAAGAATGGTGCACAGAAAGCAATTTTGGGTTATCATAATATTTGACAACTTTAGATGGGTCTTCACTGGGTTCTATGTCTCCGGCCAATGGTGTGCCAGGTTCTTCGTTTTCCAGCCATTCATCACATAGATCATCGTTGGATTTAGGAGCATCATGTTGCTCAGGCTGAAAGCCAAATGGGGAAAATGGGGTTCTATTTTTCAGGCCATCAGTTACATCATCTTGGAACTTACAGTGAGACTTATCAAGAGATTTTTTGTGATTTTCGTAGTAGTCTGCCAATGAAACCGCCTTAGGATGTAAGAGCACGTCCAAGGCCAAAAGAGCATGCGCGCAGAACTCAGCAAGCTTTGTTCCACTTTGTTGCTTTCCTGCAAAAATAATAGACCAAGCAATAGAGAGAATAATATAAAAGAAATTTTGGTAAGCTTGCCTATGAGGTAGGTTTTTGTAGAGATTGCAATGAGACTACTCATGAACCTTATAATTGATCGAGCTTGAGTTCAATTGGTCCTTAACATATTATCATAGCTTCTATAGCCAAGGGGTCTAAAATTCGACTGTTGCCATCTAACTTTCCCTCAATTAAAATAGATTTTCAAACCAAGGTATGATGATGATGATGAGACTATATTTTATCCATGTTTCAAACCCAAGGAACCTCTTGTAAGAGAGGTGAGGTGTCCAAGTTTAAAACAAAACTAGTCACGTGTCTTTACTTAACAACTTATATTTTCAGTTAAACTGATCCTTGACAATTTGAAATGCTAGCTATACTATAATAAGGTGAAGAAGCAAAAAGGAGACAAGAAGAAAAGCTTCAAAATTTCAATCAACTCAGCAATAACCTAATCCTGAATCAAGCAGCCATTGAAGGAAAGCAGTACACAATCTAATATACATTACTCCCTGCTTGTTTCCCCATTTTATTAGATGTAAAACTGGTTCTTTCCAACAATACTCCAAAATTTCACATAAGGCAGCTACAAATACTGACAATAATAATTATCTTTAATAGTTCATCTTCAGAGACAAAATTCACCAATTTACTACTATACTAGGAATAATAGCAATAAGAATAAAAGAACCTGCAAATTGATGATCACATTACCCCTATGGAAAAGTTCAAGACCCTGGGCTAAATATGGAGGTGGCGCTCGGGAAATGGAAAGAAATGATGCCAAAAGAGCACGCAGTGCAGCTAGCTGCAAATCAGCAAAAGTTGCAGAAGGCAACGTTTTCTGTGACATAGCCACTTCCTCACGGACCCACCCTTCCTTAAAAGAGTCCACAGCTATGACTATCAAAAGATTATCTACTTTTGACCTCCATTGTTCAGATTTCAAGGAACCTGCCTGATAAAAGATTATGAAACTTTCATGCATTCATTCCATCCAAGAACAATCTTCCTCTCATTTTCATCTTCAACAATCACTTGGATATTTTAACTCATGACAAGAATAATCTTCCTCTCATTTTCGTTTTTTGTTATTTGATTTTGTTTAACTTATGACTGGCTAAAAGTGGATTTCAAAATGCCCAATTATGGTGCTAAATTACAAAAATCATGCCAGTTTAAATAGGTCTAACAGAAATAAATACCAGAGAAAGACTACAAAAGACTGATTAGATTATGTCGCCAAAAGAAAAAATTAAGATTGATTAGAGAAGGTGTCGTACAGAGATTAAATGATTTAAAAACCATAATCTTGCCTGACCAGGCTCCTAAAGGCATTACTTGTTCATTGGAGATCACATATTTGTTACTAGACAATTTTAAAAGATTGAAGACCATGGACAAATACAAGTACCATTGATTAAAAAGAATTTCCAAAAAGTAGCAAAAATGATAGCAATGTCATGGTATCCCAACACTGCTATCAAGATTAATATATATATATATATTTGCATACTTGACCTAGAAAAGCCAATTAAGGAAGGAAGAGATCAATGAGGGAACAATAGTATTCCCATAGGACAGAATATACATACCACAGTGATAAGAGCCTCTAAAGCCTCGAGTGCAGCTATTCTCAGAGAAATTGGATTCATTAAAGTATTATTGGGGGCTTCCACTCTCAAACCTTCATTTTGCTTCCAAAGAGTGGCAGTTGTACTACTACACTTCCTTTTTCTATGACTTGGCTGTACCAAAGGTCCAGTAAAAGCATTTGAATTTGAGCCATTTAATGTGCCCCCACTCTTATTCCCAAGGGCAATCAAATCAATAATCGCATTGTTGATAACTTCTTGGGCAAGACATAAAGCCATTCCTGTTCAAGAATATTTATTAGTAAACCATTTAGCATAACAAAAATTCTTCAAGATTAGCATAACAAACCTCAGTCTCGCCATTGCACAAGTTAATCAGTAAATGTGATGCAGAAAAATCAATTATTCTGACTATATAATTTTCCTCAATCCATTGACCTCATTGCAAGGGAAGACTAAGGGATAACTTTGAATTTGGCTGCCATTGATTGGTTAAGAAGTCAAAATCTTGCAATAAACATATAACTAAACAAAAATAAGATTATCAACCACTACATCACAGCCATTAGAGTAATAAAGAACAAAAAAAAATGAAGGGCATCAAGTTAGCGAGTATCATTTTACTAATAGTGTAGAGCACAATGGGATGGAGGATAAAGTTGGCATTGCCATTATTTCTGTAGCATGCCTATGTCAACACTACATGTTCGACGATTAGCAAGTTGTGATGCCTATATTCTCAAGTTTTGAGGTTGAAGCATAGCATCCTGCATCTCTTTTTAGTTTTGCAGCACCCTCTGTTCCCTCTGGCACCATCTGCAGCAACTAGCAACCACTCTTTTGTCATCCTCTCCATAATTATTTTTTTGCCCAAAAACTAGATGCTCGCTTTCTTCACTCTCTATCAAGCAAAATCTTCTTTCCTTCATTTTTTGCCTGATCCAGATTCCTTACCCCCTTCTCCCTACCAATCTTCAATATCTCCCATTACTGGCCAATGCCCATTGGAAATTCTTTTTTGCTTTCGAGATCAGATTTTACTTGTTATTTCTCACTCCCAAAATTTTAACCTCTGAAATCCAGTTTTTTTTTTCATTTTATTGATAAAAGAGAAGCATGATTTGTACTGTAGTTTTTGATAGTGCATGTTGTAGTTTTAGTGACCAAGGCTTCAAAATGCTATGTCAAATTTGTGTGTCACCTAAGATAATGAAGAGCTTAACGCATTAAATATCTGAAATAATATTTTATAGTTCATTATGGCAATATACTAATAGACTGACTATTACATACGAAAATTATACTCACATTTAAAACAAATCACAGCAATTTATTTTTTTTCCCCTTTTTTTGACAAAAAAATCACAGCAATTTATGATCATCCCAAAGTCATAAAACCAAGTTTCTGTTCTGATAATTGATCCACAAGGTCGAAGATATTTGGAATTTAGATAAGAAACTGAGAAGGCTATGATGGGTACTTGGTAGAATGAAGGAAGACTGCAGATTGATGGGAGTGAGAAATAACAAGTAAACCCTGATCTCGAAAGCAAAAAGGAATTTCCAATGGGCACTGGCCAGTAATGGGAGATATTGAAGATTGGCAGGGAGAAGGGGGGGGTAAGGAATCTGGATCAGGCAAAAAATGAAGGAAAGAAGATTTTGCTGGACAGAGAGTGAAGAAAGCGAGCATCTAGTTTTTGGGCAAAAAACAATTATGGAGAGGATGACAAAAGAGTGGCTGCTAGTTGCTGCAGATGGTGCTAGAGGGAACAGAGGATGCTGCAAAACTAAAAAGAGATGCAGGATGCTATGCTTCAACCTCAAAACTTGAGAATATAGGCATCACAACTATGCTAATTGTCGAACATGTAGTGTTGACATAGGCATGCTACAGAAATAATGGCAATGCCAACTTTATCCTCCATCCCATTGTGCTCTACACTACTAGTAAAATGATACTCGCTAACTTGATGCCCTTCATTTTTTTGTTCTTTATTACTCTAATGGCTGCGATGTAGTGGTTGATAATCATATTTTTGTTTAATTATATGTTTATTGCAAGATTTTGACTTCTTAACCAATCTGTTATTTAAGGTAAAAACAAATGAACAAATTTTGAATAACCTCAAGTCTTCCAAACAAAATTAACACCAATAGTCAGAACAGTGACATCTTTGATAAGAAACTTAACTCACCAACACCCATGGATATGAGCAGAATCCTTGTGATTGAATAGACCTTAATCCTTAATTCTGGAAATGCACACGTCTTGAAGTACAATGTAATAATGCGAACCATAGAGGCAGCATGTGGCAATAGTTGACTGCAACATACATATGGCAAATCAGTAGAATTCAGCATTCTTGAAACAAAATAAAGCACAAAGGATAAAGGAAAGGAAGGATGAGTAACAATGTTATAGTTCCTTGTAAGCTAAAACAGTTGAATTGCTCTTCAATGGTAGAAGCAACATAATAAACGCCTTCATCAGTGAAAATGTAATACTTTAAAACTTTATAGCACACAAGAAACCTAAAATCACCATTGATGTACCACAGACATAGGCTGCTATTAGAGAAAAGTAGGAGAAAATAAGTCTTAGATGGGAAGAATTGATACACAGTCATAACAAGGATACAAAAAAACATGAAATGTCCATAGGGCTAGATAATTCTTTGTAAAATATGCCATGAGAAATAGTTTGAACATGAAGAAGAAGCAATGGATATGAGCCGTAGGAAGGAATACAACAAGTCGTCTTATCTCACTGGGTGAGGTCGGCTACAAGGATTATACAACCCAATCATGCTCTATCATCAACCAAATCTTTGGAAATATTGTTGATCAAAAAATCTCATTCAATAACTTCCATGAGCATTCTCTTTAGTCTTCCTCTATCCCTCTTTAAAAAGCTCAAGACTATGTGTTCCACCTTCCTCACCGATGCCTCCCACGACCTTCTCTATATATGTCTAAAGCATCTCAAACAATTTTCTACTATCTTTCCCTTAATAGATGCCATACTCACTTTTTCTTGAATATGCTCATTATGGATTTTATCTTTTCATGTATGCCAACACATTTATCTCAACATTCTCATTTCTGCTATTCTAGCTCTATGCTCTTGTTGTCCTTTTAAAGCCTAGCATTCACTACAGTATAACAAGGCTGGTCTTATCGCAATTCAATAAAACTTCCTCACATGGATAAGAAAGGAAGATAGAGGTGTTAAAAAATTTCTGATGCTCAGATCAGACTCACAGAATATAATAGATTAATATCACATTTATTAAATACAATTTGCATCACTAGTACTAGCACTGCCTATTTTTTTTTCCCTTTGGAGGCAGAGGATACAAAGCAGCCATACCTGCCCATGCCCTTTGCAATAGAAATGAGCAATTCCAAGCAATGTAAATGCAAAACTGGAAGTTCTGAACAAACATTCTCTTGTTGCCTAGCAGTCATTAATGGCAATGACGTTTGTAGCAAGGAGCCATTCACCATCAGTACTCTTTCAACAAGAGCCAATAACAGGCGAACAGGTACATTAACCTGGCAATAAAATCACATCGATTTTCATCAAACTTCTACTAGAAGAATTATAATTAACATTACTAACAGTTGCTGGAACATAATTGGGTCCTTGTTTGTTCTTTCGGATGAATTTAAAAGTACCTTAGAAGAATATGAATCTGTAAGCATATTGCAACAGCAAAGCATAAGAGGAGAGACAATAGGCAGCAGTGATTGTTCAGACCTCTTTGTTGCCTTGTTAGTAGCTTCTCCCATCCAATGCACAGCATCCTAAACGTGGTGGAGAATTTTTTCCTGGCAGACTTAACAACCTAATAATCTCATTCTGCTTGGTTTCTGCTACACATTCAAGACGATGATCATCTACTGCTCTTAATATTGGTACCCACAAAATAGATAAAATTAGCATCAACCTTCTTCTAGACCTTGAAAGGCATTGTTTATTTGACCATTTATTACCACCACAATTTTCTGCATCAAAACAGACCAGCTTTCTGCGTCTCCTCTCACTTTGGGAAGTAATGCTAGGCAATAAGCAAGTTTCTGGATGAATAACACCAAGCATAGCTCTTTAGAACAAAGAGAATAAGATCACTTGATTACTTATAATTCTCCTAAAAGAGAATAAAGTTCTTTAGACAAAGAGAATCCAATGGTATGGCTTTTTTTAAAAAATAAAAAAGAAAATTGAAAAAACTGCCTAACTACCGAATATGTTTCAATTAATGAAATTCCTAAAGCCATCAAAATCTCACTTGAAACTAATACTAACCCAAATATTATTGTTGAAGGCATATCAATCGTTGAAGGGTAAGCATTAAAGATGAAGTGTTAGAGGATTAAAGATATTGTTCAAAAGTTATCACTTATCCTATATGCATAAGTTCGGAGTTTATTATTATCTAGCAGGTATGCAGTTGTTCTTCACCATTAAGTTCAGATATATGTCATCCCTTTGAGGGATTACCTTTGTTTTCATAATTATCTTGTTAAGTATACACATAAAGGGAAGGTGACTATCACGGCAGTTGTCAAATGATTAAGCATTCTCATTCACTATCTATAATTCAGCTGCAAAATTGCACAGAACCAGAGAAAAGGTAACGCCCATCTTGAATCCTAACCTTGGTGTTCACAAAGCCAAAAACACGAAAAAAGAAAGAAAAGAAAGAAAAATCCAGCCACCTAGAGCCTGGTTGTTTTCTGATTTTAAAACCAAAAAATTAGAAAACCCTTTGGTTAAGTTTTTTATTTAGTTGTTTCCCAACCTGTTCTCTTTTTAAAAAAATACAATAAAAATAAAAACATCTCAAAGTTGTTTTTTGTTTTATTTTTCTTGTTTCAAAATCCACCACATTTTATTATTGAAAATTATAGTTAGCTTGACTAATTACTTCATAAATAACAACAAGCCTAATTAATCATAATTCACCAACTATTAGCTGCCAACAACCATCATTATTAGTCGGTTTTTAAAACTAAAACTGTTTTTAAATTCACATAATCAAACAGTTTTCATTTTGTTTTGTTTTGAAAAACAGTTCTAAAAACTATTTCACAAAATAGATTTTAAAACAAAAAAAAATTAGAACATAACCAGACAGGACCGTAATTTCTGCTTGTTTCATCTTATATTTCATGAAGGCTTGCCATTCATTTATGGTATTGTGATCGGTGGAGACTGGAGGGGCGTGTTTCCTGCTATGAAATTTCTTATGCTGGAGTTCCGCTTCTCTAACAGTTAGTCTACTTTCACCAACTTATGCCCGCCTCCTAGAGTAAAAGAATTGTGAATGCCGAGCCAGGTAGAGTAAGAAGTCCAGATTCAGGTTCTGGTGTGAAACAACCATGAAAAAGAAAGCTCACTACCTTCAACATATTATGACTACATCCTCCTGAGAAAAGTTTTGAAGCAATGGCAGATTCAACCTGCATAAATTCATAATACTAATCAGTTCATGAAATTTTGGCAATGGATTGATGAACAATCATGCTTCACTAGGTGTTATGTCAAATGAAGTACAAAAGAAATCTATATAAATAAGGACTTCCAACGTGCAAACATAGCATGCCTACATTTATCTACCAAGTAGGGCACATAGACAGAGAGACCGTGAACTTGGTCACAAAATTCTAATACAAGCAAATAGTGAATGAAGGCCTAGTGTAGATTTGTGAGCGAAAAAACCAGAGAGAGCCCTTGGGAATAATTCTTTTGGTTCATCTCATTCTCAACCAGCAACTAGGTTATATCTATAGAAGTCCATCAGCTGTAGAAGACCGAGATGCCTTAGATTCTCTCAAGCAAATCAGGACTGAGAATCTAGCGATAAGCTTAAGCTGGATACCACTAGATACACAATCAACCAGATACAAAAAAACAAAGTAAGTCATAAGGGAGAGTGTGGCACTCTCAACACATAAGCATGCTAGCGTGTCCAAAACAATTCAATTTTCTTAATGGGACAAACAGTTTGTTCATTAGCCAATCCTCAAGCCAACAACATAAAGGCAATCAGTCCGCCAATATTCAAAATCTAGGTAGGTTCCTCAAGACATTGATGGAAAGAAGCATGACTGGAAGACATAGTAACAGGTGGTTGAGTCATCAGTCACTAAGCAATGATGAAGGGCCCTTAATTGTAGCTGAGACCTTCCATCGTTGCTTTGCTTCCCAGCAACATTTTCATGTTTCTGTGTTGTAAGTGAAGCATTTTAATTTTGTTCCTTTATAGTGCATATTTCTATTTCTTTTTGTTTAGTCCAGATTGCTTTGCATGGTGAGTATCCCATTGACTATAAAAGATGGCTTACCAGTTTCAAGATTTCCAAAACAAATTATAATCCTATTATTGTTGACTAAAATATTGTAATCTTATTTAAAATCCAATTTTTCTGTACAATATTATATTATATAAAAACTAACTATTTTCACCTCCACCATTAGGATCAATTGGAAGAAAGTCGCAGCAAAAATTTCAGAGACTAGAAGTGAAGCTTCAAAGACACACGACCCCCCTCAATCAAGATACTCTGCCCACAAACAATCAAGAAGAGGAAATCCTCTGATCATGTTTGTTCAAGTAGAGAAGTCACCTGAAGTTAAGTCTAGTATCCAAGAAAAGAATGGAATCCAACAAAAGAAATTCAAGCAATGACAGAAAAGATAAAGAAAAAAAAAATGAAGGGTTTGAGAATGTGAAGTCGTTCTGCATAGGATTTTCTTGCCAAAGTTCATGGAATGCTAATAATGAGAACGATAGCAAACAGAGTACCAACTAAGCATGATCCTACAAAATCCTGTCCAGACATAAGAAGATTTTACGGGGAATTCATAGTGACAATTCAAACCAAAGATATTTGAAGGCTATGGATTTGGTGATTGTGATGTCAAAAGCAGAACAATCGCCTTCAAACCCAGTCCTTGAAAGCAATTCAGAGCCAAGCCTTAACTGAAGATGCAGCTTAGATGAACTTTGAACTGAAACTTTCAGCACTGTGTTCTTTCTCTTGTTTGTTAGTTTCCACAAGTCTTAGAGGCAGGCATAGTGGTTCCCACATGCCAGTTGTCAATCATAATCCACCAAGATATTAAAGGGCATCAGTGCTGATGTCAAACCAGAGAAACCAAAGCCACTGTAATGGCAAAGAAATTTGAGGAATAGTTGGTTTAAAAAGACTTGTGGAGAAGTTCAGAATTCCTATGACTGAAACCATGAAGATATTTTGTGGTAATATCTCTACAATTAGTTGGTATTGCAAAAATATCATGTGCTTCATAATAGAACAAAAGGCATTTAAATTGATCGGCACTTCATTAAGGAAAAACTTGATGTGCACATTCTTGAACTAACTTACACATCCAGCCTGAATCAAGTTGTTGATGCCTTGAGACCCAGAACAAGACATTGCCTTGGGTCATGTTGGAAGGGTTTATTTGCAACTAGGAATGTTAACCATCAACCATCCAGCTTAAGCGGGAAATCAAAGATCACATGCCTACTCCACTCCAGGTATATTGTTATTCTTTTTCTTAATGACAACCATATGGCATCTGATGCTATCAACTAATCCAGATCCGAGCACTATCAGGTCTAAATAGGAGTAGCTCTTTTGATGTGATTTTCTCCATTCATAAGGTTTTTTTAAGGGATATAATCATTTCTACTTGACCTAATCACCATTGTTGTTGTTGTCGTATGCATTCACGATTTATCTTCCTTTTCTGTTTCTTGTTGTCTCTTGGTCATCATTTATCGTAATTATACTTTATTTTAAATTTTAAATTTTAAACTAGCTAAGTCAGGGGGATGAATCAGGAGTCTTTCTCCCTACCTTCATATGTACGCCTTTTCTGTTCAAAGAATCATCAATTCCGATGAAATCTTGCAATTATCAAACTTTTGGAGTGAGATATTGGTATTAGGATTATCTTATCAAACAAAAGTTGTTTTGGTTAGAATTCTTTGTTAAAAAGAATTCTTTACATAAGAAATTAGTAAAGCTTGTCCAAGAACTAAGTCCTGATTAGAAAATAAACCCACAAACCATATTCTCTATTATTTCAAACTTTAAATAGCATAAAACGAATTAATCATGGAAGAAACGTTGCAATGGGAAGAGGAACATACACTGTCATAGTGACGTTGAATAGAAAATGGAAAGAAGTTAATATGGTACATAACAAATGAAGCGCACCCTCCTGCATGCAACACAAGTCAGATAATAAATTAATCTCAGAAATGGAAAACAAAGAAGATATGTACAAACTGAAACAAAATCAAGCATAAAGAACATGGGCGACAAGGTAAGTATTTATGTTCAAAGGTGGTCATCATTTAGTAACCATGGGGCATGCGGTAGGCATTTAACTTCCTCAGCTTCCAAGTTGTAAGAGCAAATCATCTTTTGACAATTACCAAAACTTTCTTTTTTGTTTGTGTGTGTTTTTGATAGAACACATTGGCATTTTGTGATCCTCATAACTGACCTCACTTAATGGAATAATGCTTCTTGTTGTTGTTTCTTTTGTTGGGGGGGGGGGGGGTGTGTGTGTGCGAGTGTGAGCAAGAGAAGAAGTCATACTTCTACCTCCGTTTAGAAGCCCAAGACTAATCTAAGAACAAACCCACTTCAAAACAAGAATTTCTCAATCATTACTACAAAATTCTAGGATTTCTCATTCAATTATTTGAAAAAGATATAGTGTTCCATAATCTTCAAAGTTATGCTACTTACCCAGATAGCCTCTGAGTTGTCATCATTCAACAGGTCCAAGACTGGCTGAATGACTTTCCCCGCACAGGAAGACCAATCTCTCTTAATATCAGGAAATGCACTCAGCCTAACCTTGAAAAGAAAATAATTAGAGGCAGCTTCCACTTATTTCAAATGAGGAGCCACTGAACTCCCAGTTTGATCTCTTAAAACGATTGCAAAATTAAGCAACATACATTGATAATTCTATCACTGTTTTAGGCAGACACTCTTGAAAGCCTCGGGGAAAAAAGTACTTGTTTGACACAAGTCGATGAGGGATGGTTGTACTAACTGATTTAGACCATCAGCAAGAAAAAGGAAATATTTTTCAGATAACAATAAATCATGGCTTTATTTTACCTTACCCACTAACCACAGAATTACAAAATCTATTCTGTTAAAAAAACGGGGGGGGGGGGGACACAAAATACCATATATGATTCCAAAATTTAGCAAGCAATTAAGAACAAATTTCTTTGAGTAGGAGAAGAAATATCTAACCTTGCAAAAATATCAGATATTGAAGCACAAGAAGCCACCCTCACAAAATGAGATTTTCTTGTGACTGCTTTAATTAAAAAAACATACAGCACACGTCACACAATAAAAAATCACAAGATCTGTTTAAAATATTTAGATCTTGACCTTAAAAAATGCATGGAAGCAAGCGGTGTTTGGGCTTATACACATGCGTAAACTAAAAGATGAAACAGCTAACATCCTAATGCTAGATGAAAACAGAAAAAAGCATCGGATCAGATAAATTATGTTGACATTTTCAATCCTATTCACACAGCACATACTATATAAGCATGGAATTTCTCATTGTAGGAAAGGAGACAACTTTAACTCTAGACCATCTTAAGGCAAGAATCAGCTCAGCTTATTAGTGATTATAAAATGCATCAACCAGAAATATCACACTGTATTAAAATCAATGGACACTTGTCTGAAATCCGGAAATGAAATGAATGAATGATTCTCTGACAAATTGAGTATTGGAGAGGGAGGAGTAGATCAATTTCCCAACTAGCCTCTAATATTTCCTTGTGTCTATCTAGAGGGGGAATTTCTTCCTTTAGATCTACACTTATAAATGGATTACATAGAAGTTTCAGCTGGTTTGCACCCAAGCATACCTGTCTCCTTCAATAATATATAAAGGATATTTCTTGATACATCAACATGGTACGGCCCATCGTTTTCCTTAGCAAGCCTGGTCCTAAAAGGCACAATGGGGAGGATAAAAATCATGGTACAGTTCATGTCTTTGTTAAGTTTCTGTATAGGAATAAGATTGGCAGACAACTTAGGAACATGGAGAACATTTCTAGGAACTAATAAGGGAATAATTTGGATATCTGCAAGCCTTGCAACAATGGCAAGAGATCCATTATCAACATAAATTTTCTTGTTGCTCAGACATGGAGGCCCTATGTTACTTAGTCTTCTTCATTTTTTGTTTTTTTTAGGCTTTAGGATTTCAGAGATATTGAGATGGGTTTAGGAATATACTATGGGCCTGTTACTAACTTGGCCTTTTTATTTTACCAGATTACTAACTTAGTCTAACACTAGCACATGATTTAAACAGCAGCTGTGTGTGTGCGTGTCAGTTCAGTTCAATTATTTTAGGTTCATTGTCTAAAAAACCAAATCAAAATAAACCAAAATACACATAAAAAATAATCAGAACCGAACCAAAAACCAAATAAACTGAAACGAACAGACCAAATTAAATATGGTTCGGTTTGGTCTTGGGTTTCGGTTTGGTTTTTCTCGCCACTACATGGAGCATATATATTTAAATGGTGAGAAAAGCAGATCACATGGTAAGTGGCTCGTAGGACAATGACCCAAGAACTTAAAGCATATCTGACATATCAAATCCATGGGAACTATAAGATTTGACTAATTGAGCCAGATCACAACTACAATATCACACGTATTACCGATAGGAATCTCAAGGATTTCCAACATGCTTCTAAGCTCTCGACTTCTTCTTTGTTAAATCCCTATTGGATTTTTTCCTGATTTCGTTGTGTCATACAGAATTGAAACTGAACTCTTGGCCATCCAATTTTGGAAGGTCTTCAGTTTGACTTCCAATAACTGCTCTTTGGTGGCACTACAAGACACCACAGTAGAACCTTCACAAACTGTGGAATTAGAAGTTAAAGTGACATCAATGTAACTATTGAACGGAAAACAACCATGATGACACTGGAACATTAGGACTGGGTACACATAAGCGACTAATGGACATATGTCAATACCAAACTCCCCGTTTCAGAACCAAGAGAAAAAAAATTACGAATTCAGGTTGATTGTAAGCAATTAAGGCAATCAGACAAACTCCCATACATGTTGAAGGTGTTTTTCAAACCAGAATTGAGTGCAAGGAGAAATCAGAAATTAAGGATGAAATGAACGCCCTCCTGATGAAAAAGGATGGATTCAGAGACAACTAAGAAAACAGAGGGCATAAATGAAAGTCGACTCAGACGGCAGTGGAGGAAAATTCCAACAGCAACAAGAAAAAATTGGACAATAATACAGTGCCAATCAAGGCTCACTTAAACAATGATTCAAAGGAAGGAACAATGAGCTAAGTTATTCTCAGGCACTAATACCATGTGATAAAAGTGCATAAATGTTACTTCAACTGATACATGGAAGGGGCTATTACATACACAGACCTGTCTACCAAAAAAGGTAGAAGAATCTTTCCACAATTATACTAATTATACTCCTACCCAACAAATCTTTCTTTTTTTTTTTTTTTTTTGACAACCCACAAACTGAATCCTCATAATTAATGCTATAATTATTTGAGCATCTATCCCTCAAATATTCACAATTAGTTATACAACTTCCTAAAAAAATTCCCAAAAATCCCAGGATAACTTCCACATTTATCTCTAGATATTTTCCCACAATTCTGATCCCCAACAGGTGACCTAAGCAGTTCAGTTATATAACTTAAAGAGGTCTTAAATTAAGTTATAGAAGATATATGATATGATAAAGAGGCCACATCTCACCCGGTTGTTGGATTGTTGCCAATTAAACTTTTTAGGCAGAATTAAATACAGATCTTATATAAAAGAATTAATTACTACAAGATCCATTAACAACCGAACTAAGGAATTAATTTCCTTGTGTTGTGAATTAATTCCTTAATTCGGTTGTTAATGAATTTTATAGTAATTAATTCTCTTGTGTGCAACTTCAACATAATTCTCCCAACCTTCTAAGTAACAGACGAAAGACGTTGACTTGATTGTATCAGTACCTCAGCACGTTTGAGTGCCACAGCTTTTGTAGATCTATAGGATTACAACTTTATTAGTTAAAATATACTCTTATCAAGGTGACAACTTCAGGTACTAACCCTACCAGAGCATGAGGCCACACATAGACACTGAAGAGATCCATATACATTCTTCTCAATCCAGAAAAGTAGGCTTGTGTATTATTTGTGAATTTTTCAATTCCGTTGACACGAGCAATTAAGTATCAAAGATAAAGCAACAAGGTGATGATGCTCAGGTCTACATTATCTATTTCCCAAACCAGCAGCAAATACAAAGCCATTGCCTTAAATATTCCAAAGGAAGAAATATTCAATAAAGATTGCAGGAAAAGAAGCCGCGTTCATGAAAAACAGTGCAGCACCAGTAAAAACGGACGCAATTTCTGGAACCACACAGAGTAGGATGTCAGGAAACGGCTAGAGCTGCACTCTTGACAAGTAATTCCCAGCAATGAGATTCCTGCCCAACATTTATCTGGCTACAAAAGAAAACAAAACTTTATAATGAAAAAAGAAATGCTTCAGGTACAAACTAACACCGACTGATAAAAACCAATCATTAACTTACTTAATCAACTATATAAGTAAATACCAACGATGCGCCACCTTATATTACATTTGCCATCAGTATTTACGACAGTAGAGTATAAGGTTACATACCATATTGTTCGCAACGAGGGTCAAAATGCGGTCGACCCAGGAATCAACAGCAGATTTCCAGCTTTCAACTTGTTTTGGGGCCATGAATTCGGTGAAGGACTCGGACAGAAGACTGTGAGTTTTGATCATATACTCAATCTTCGAAAGCTCGGAGGAGTTCGAAAATGGGCGATGCTCATCAGGAACGTGATCTTGGAGAAGGGTGCGAAGCAAACTGGGTTTAAGTGCAACGTCATGCATGTTGCCGAATTGATCGACGGCCGCCATTGGAGCAGGCAAAGGTCGAACCTACCAATAGCAGTGGCTTCAAAACCACAGTTTCTACTTCCACTATCGGTTGCGCAACAACGACGTCAATCCCGTAGAGAGCGAGTCCAGTGACAGTGCCGGCGAGAGATGGCCAAGGGAACGCCCGCACTGGCAAGGAAAGACAGTGCTGGCAAGATCTAGAAGCAACACGTGTGTAGCTTTATTTGATTTTCTTTATTAAATTTTATTCAGAGAAAATTACTAAGAAGACGGTATAAGGATTTCAATTATTTCAAAGTCTTATAAAATGTATAAATTATTGTCAAATTACAAATCCTGTACAATTATAATATAATAAAAAAATAAAAATTTGACATTAAACTCATACTTTAACTATTATTTTTCTTTATCAAGTTATTGTTTATCTTTATTAAATTGTAATTATAAAAAAATTGAGATGTAAAAATATTTTATACATTTTATAAGATTTCTAAATAATTAAAATCCTTATAAAAGATCTTGGTGTAATTTTTTATTTTTATTTAGTGCTTTAACTTTGTAGATTGAACATTTAAGAATAAATTAACAAATTATAACATCAAGCTTAAATTTATTTATTGTATAAATTATTTTCTTAACTTTTTAAAAATGTATAATATGACTTTGCTGTAAATAAAAATTAATTTTAAAAGTTAGCTGATCGAAAAGTAATCTAAAAATTTATAGAGATTGCCCAAATTTTTTTATCCTTTTATATAATTTTTAAAATTCTTTTATATAATTTAGGGTTCTTTATTATTATTTTTTTATTTTTTTGATAATTTTTGTGGTCCCTTTTATTTTTTTTTTGTCAAATAGTTGTTAGAATTAAATTTATTAATAATAGGGGCTGAGTTTCACTATTTTTAAAAATTAAGAAAATAATTTATAAAATAAATAAGCTCAAAATTTATTGGTGTTATTAGCTTTAAAGTTTAAAAATAATTTACTCATTTATCTAATATTTAAATATTGAAAAAAATATTTGACATATTAAGTTTTATTTTTTAAAATAATAATTATTTTAAACTAACGATTTTAGAGTTAGAAAAGTAAACAAATATTCTATAAAATTAAAAAATTAAATTAAAATATTATATAAAATTAAAGAATTAGATGTATATTTCAACTACTCTTCAATTTAAATTTTTAAGAAATTATTTTAATTGAGGAGCTTAATAAATGATAGAGCACAATGGCGTCTTGCAATCCATGTAGCCGACCCCACCTAGTGGGATAAAGGCTTGTTGTTGTTGTTGTTGTTGTATTTTAATTGAGGAATTAAATTGGTAATTGGACCCCATAAGCCGATAATGTTTAGAGAATTTCAAGACTGGTGCGTTGTGGCCTAAATTTTAAAGGAGTTTCAAACGATGCCCAAACAGTGCAGAAAGAAACGTTTTCAAAAATCAAATCGAGCATTTTTTTTTAATAGAAACTAAAATACATTAATAACAACGAAACAAAGTCCAACACAGAGTCAACCGAACAGACTACCTATCCTCTTCCTCCATTTTCCTCTTCTACATCTATGAGATGATGATCAAAGAGGCGAAAATTCCCTTCCATAGGACTACCTAATTAAATAATCAACTTATGATCCCTAAAAACATGTTTCAAAATAATTAGACTGTACCTATATAAGAAAGAGGGGGCTTCTGTTAGCGGCAGATAGGAAAGTGAAAGCTGTTTGAGTTGTGTCAAATGACACTGTCCTTAAAAATTACTCTGGCATACTAGTATGATAGACCGACAATTCCTCAGAATTAAACAAGCACGTCATGCACAAGCAAGGTAACAAAACAACAAGCACTAAACAAGAAAAGAACTCAGGTAGATGAACACAGGACAGTCAAGGAAGAGGAGGAAAGAAGTGGCTCGAACACTCGAGAGCCTGGCACCTTGTTTTGTCTGCATGCATGCCTATATATAGGTCAAAATCCTGGACAAACGTTGGAACAATATCATCGAATTAAGCATCACTAATCCTCAATATAAGCATTTTATTTCCATTAAGCATTGAGCTGTTAGGGTAACAAAACAGTAATGAAATTTGATTAATAAATCCATTTAAGACTTTGCTTAAAAGCTAGGAACGGTTGAGGCTCAAATTCAAATTTCAATCAGCCAAAAAACAAGGTTTTCTGATAAGTTCATTTAAATAAATAATTATTTATTTTTTTGTAAAAATAATTTGATAAAAGGAACCCAATGCCTGTTTAACTCAAACGCAGGAGTCGAATTGGCTGTTTCAATTGCGATTACATTGAGTTGGCCTATTTTGTGTGCATGAGCCCACTTCTTATCCAAACCCGTTTCATTCCTTAATATTCATACACTAGGAGCTTTCTTTATATGGGCAATGTAGGGTTTCTTCTTTTGAGACACATACACAATATTACTGCAACAGCTTCCTCGACAATGACAATGTCCCTAAAAGGATAATTGATATCATATCCTCTAATAATATGGTCAATGGCTTCAAGACAATAAAAAAAATTAACCTTGTAAATACCCCTCTGCTAACATATGTTCGCCCTCCCTAATGAATCCAATCAACTCAACCATAATGGTAGGAATAAGGATTAATTTTGGAGCTAAAACGACAAATCCAATTATTGCTCTTATCACATAAATTTTCACCACAAACACTACTACCATCGCTTTGTAAGGAGCCATTAACATGTAGCTTGAAAAACTTCTCATCACCATTGCTTTCTTGTTCCTACAAAGAATCCTTCGAATTGATTAGGGGACAATTATTCATTTGCTCCCTATTCATACAAGTTCTAAGTAAATCTCTATAGTATTGAATTAAAGTACTACTTTAAAGTTTAATAATTAAATAGTGATTGAATCATAATCACTCCTGTCTTTGTTAAATTAATATATTTTATAATTATGAATATAGATACAAATATAAATAAGGAATTGTTATTTAAAATTCAACAATAATAAAGATTTTATAATTCAGATATAATAATAAAACAATACTAAAATTAAAATATAATTATAATAATGAACTTATGGGGACTAAAGGGAGGAGTGTAATTTAGCTTTAACTATTTATTGAACCTATCAAATTTTTTTGTTGCTTAAGAAAGTTATTTAGGGCTAAAGGACAAAATGGAAAATTTGCTTTAAATTTTTTTTTTGTCAGGTATAATAGATATCTTTAATTTTTTATTGGCGTGATATTAATTCTAAAATTTAAAAAAATAGCATAATTTTATCCTATAATAACGTTTAACTAGCACTAACTATCAGCTAAAAATTTTGACTAGGGTTAAAGGGTAATTTTGTCTTGAAATTTTTTCTAAATGAGTAATTAATATCTTAAACTTTTGTTAGCACAATGTTTTTAGGTTATTAATGTTTAAATCAAAAGAAAATTAAAACAACCTATTATCAATGTTAAAAAATATTTCATAATTTCGGAATTTGACAAGAGACTTTACATGAGATTGTTTGGGTATAAATCCAACTCTAATTCGAGCATGTCATGGACTTTCCTTGAGCAAAGTTTGGAGTTGCACTCATTTTTTTTCATTGAGCAAGTCCAAAAATGTGTCCTTGAGAAAGTCTTGATTTGCACAGGTTTAACCACGAGCAAATATAGACTTGTTGAGACCAACCTATTAGCAATATAGATTAGTTTATATTTCAATTTAAAGGGGTTTAGCATAACTCAATGTAAAATCTTTTTTTGTTTTGGGTTATAAAAGGTTTTTGGATCATTCTTCTAGTATGAAGCCAATAACTCAAAAACACTATGTCAATAAAAAATTTTAGGACTACTTACTCCTTCAAACAAACTCTTGGAGCAAAATTACTTTTTAATTCTCATAATGACAATCAATGTTAGTCAAATATTACTTTACAGCAACATTGTACTATTTTTAAAACTTATAGGTAATATTGTACTAAGTGAAAAACTTTCAAAGTATACCCTTTAACCGAACTTATTTATAAAAAGATGCATTGAGGAGTTAAAAAATCTTGAACCATATTAGTTACTCTCTTCTTTCTTTCATTTCTTTCTTCTTCAACAGGGTTTGAACCCTCAAACAATTCAAACCTTTGAACTCATTGAGCTTATTGATCATTGATTTGTTCTATCTAATTTGAGTTTTAAACTGATAAAACTACAGTGTGATCCCATGTAATAATAACATTATGTTTTTTTCCCAATCAATTAAAGTGATTATTGTGCCTCACAACTTATATTTAGAAAAAAAATATTTATAGTATATTTTTAAAATTTATTTTTTTTTCAAAACTAAGGGTATTTAAAATCGGTTTAACCGATTGCACTAGATTGAACCAAACCAAATCTAACATGAATCAAACAAAATTGATTTTAATTAAGGTTTTTTTTTTTTAGCAAAATCGACTAGTTTGATTCAAATTTGGTTTTGAAATCGTTGTTTAACTTCCACCTTCCAAGCCCAATTTAATAATTAAGTTAAAAGTTATTTTTGCCTTTTAACTTTATTTAAAGAGTCATTAGAAATTTTAAACTTAACTATAGGTTAATTTTGTCTTTTAATATTAAAGATTTCTCTAAATCATACTGTTAAAAACATTCAACTTCCATTAGTTATCAATGGGTCCCACTACTTTTTGAATATTTTTTATTTGGTCAAGAGTTATTTATGCTTCTTAACTTTTATTTGAATGATTAGTGAGCACCCATAATTCAAATATTTTATGATAAAAAATTAAAGAAAATATAATATAGAGTCCACTAACGATCAACTAATGGTGAGAAGAAGATAAGATGATAAAAAATGAAATCTGTAAAGTTAAGAGACAGAATTGATATATGGTTGAGTTTAAAATTTTTAGTGATTTTTTAAATAAAGTTGAGGGATAAAAATAACATTTAATTTTTAATAATTGATAGTCAGCCCACTAATACTTTATATAATGTTCTTAAGCCAATCCACTTGAGATCTCGACCATTTGATTATATGCACTTGACTCAAGCACGATAGCACGCATGGAATTAAAATAATGAATATTAAAAAAGAAAGAATGTTTTTAAAATTATTTTTGTCCAAGAAAAGATAAGAAAGATTACGAAAAACAAACCTTACAATCAGAAAAAGAGTTGTTAAAATATTAAAAAAGAAGAAGAAGGAGATAATGTAATCATATGCGCATTGCAAACACTCCTAAGGTAGTAATCAAATGTGAACTTGTTGCCTACATTAATTATAAAAAGTAAAAATTAAAAGAAGAAAAAATCATTAACACTGTAAAGAATTAAAGGGTAAAATACTTAAATACTTTTTTACTACAAGCATCCAGTATCTTTAAATCAATAATAATACATCAATACTCATGATCTCTTGGTAAAGGCATCTTTTCCCATCTCATTAAATTTACTTGATGTTCATTAAAGTTGATTGTTTAAAAAAAAACACAAACATAAAATGTAAAAATATTCAAAAACTTTTTTTAAGATGCAAAAATACCAAGAAAAAGGAACCTTTTTTTAGGTGCAAAAGTATCTTGCAACATTTTTTACTTAAGGATACCAAACTCCTAGAAAAAAGTTTCTTGATATATTTGCTCCTTAACCCAGCATCTCCAGTGCATATTAATAAATGTTAAGCCATTTTAATGGTTCAAAGAAGAATGCTCTCATTAAAAAGAGTTAATAAGTACTCCTACATTTTTATTGACTTAAGAATATTAGATGCTCCAAATGAACAAGTTTTTGAATATTTTTGCCCTTTAACCCTACTATAAATACCAACAAAATTCATTTTAACATCATTTAATCTCCAATGAAGGTGCAAGTCTACTCAAAATTTTTTTGCAAGGAGCTAATAGCAGTGTGGTGCAATTTTATTCATGAATTCATAAAAAACGATGCAAAATTCCCAATTCATAAACGGAGGATTGTTGGTTGCACTTACTATGTAATATGTAAATGCGTTAGGGACAAAAATACCCAAAATATATCATACTATGGTGCAATTTTGCTCATAAAACCTAAAAAATAGTGTAAAAATATTCTCAATCTAAAACAAATTAAGTCATATGTTGGCAAATATTGACAGTAAATGTCAAAATAATTGAAATTTTATTTAACTTAAATTGTAAATGAAAAAAAAATACATGTGCTTGAATTTATCCTAACTATCACAAAACTTAAGTATAATATTTTATGTTATCACACTCCATGGCCTGGAAGGGAGGGAAAATGTTTTGAACTAACTTGGATTGCGAAAAGAAGAGAAAGGGAAGAGTCGGTGAAGCTTCAGTATGGGTTTTGAATTGAAGTATGCTTATGCCTAGAGTTAATTTCTGTTGATTAGAATAAATTTAAACACACATTTTCATGTCTTCACTATGAGTCAAATAAAATATCAGTATTTTTTATATTGACGATCAATATTTGAGAACATATACCTTTGTTATGGATTGAGAATTTTTGTATTATTTTCAGGATTGATGGGCAAAATTACACTAAGGTATATTATTTTATAAATATTTTTGCCCCTAATTCATTTCTACGTAATATACTAGGTGAACTCCACAACCCTTACTTAATGGACATTCAGCCTCTATTATACATTGAATTTTTTTTTCTTTTTTTTAATGGTTCCTGAGTAAAATTTTACCATACTTAAATTAAGGATAAGGATATTATAGTAATTTTTTTTGAAACCAGTCAAGTCCTAATTTTGTCTGAACTAATTAGTTTGATTTAATTTGGTTCTGAGTAAAGTCAAATCAAGTTGTACCTATAAACAATCCTTATCAAAACCTAAGATAAATATTTTCTTAATGCCACACTCTAACTTTCTTGGCTAAAATCTCATCATGTTGTCCCACCAGGTACTTGTCTGATTCCAAGTAGGCCCCTATGTAGCAGCCAAAATGTCCACATTGCTATTTTTGATGAGTAGGAATCATAAATACGAGTGGAAGAATTTTTGATTCGTCACCCTCTTGTTTGATTCTATTTTTGCACGTACCATCGGATATGTTAATGGGGTGAATCCATAATCCATAATGACTTTAAAGGATGGAGCACAGATAAACAAATTATACATAATAGACTAACATGGGTTGATCTTCGTTGAAGGAGTTGTGACCAGTACGAAATTTCAAATCTAAGTTTGTGTGAATTTAAAAAATATCTTTGAAAGGATACAATTAATTAGACTTGATAATATTGTATTTTACTCATTAAGGTTATATATCCGAATAATCATATTAAAAAATAAGATAATGAAATTCTTGATCCATTAAATTTGCATCAGTTATTGATTTGGTTCCTAAAATTTAATTTTTATAATTTAAGTCTTTAAATTTTTAAAATTATATACCATTAGTCCCTTTGATTTGGAGGGAAAATAACATCATAAAAACTAATTATATATTGTCATGCAACTTTAGATACTATATTAATAATTAAAATAAACTTGAAGGACCACCAACCATCAAGGTTTAACTCTTAAGTTGTGTGTGTATGGAAAAGTACTTGTTGATAGATGTCAAACTCTTAAAGCTCGCACTTGCACGGAGGATACCTTGGAGAAATTTAAAAATAAGAAAAAACATAATTATTAGTTTTTATAGTTTTAATATGTTTTGATATAAGTTTCTATAATTTTTTTTTTCATTGTTTCAAGTCCTTTTAATTTATCTTGTCTATAGTGTTAGGTCTTTTATTTTTTTAATATGTCTAAAAGAATAATGAAGTGGCACTAAGGATGCTAAATATACTTATCTATAATTAATGTTGTTAATTTTTGTTTTGAGATGGAATTATGATTTAACTGACTGAAACTTAGAACATAAAACAGAATTAATTTACTAAGAACGCTATTAGTTTGCTTAGAATCATAATTACATCCCAGCACATATTAATGACGTTAGCCACAATTCAACATATTTAATACCATTAGAGTTATTTCATTATCTTTATGGACATATTCAAAAAGAAAGAAACTAATGTTATAAGCTGAATAAATTAGAGAGATATGTGGTAATGAAAAAAACACTATAAGGATATATGTTAAAATTATAGGGCTAAAACTTATGTTAAAAAAAAACTAAAAAATTCATTATTTTTTGAAAAAGATTAGGTTGTTGTTGTTATTATTTGTAATTTACTGACCAACGATATTAAAATATGAATCGTTGTTGTTATTATTTGTAATTGTAATTTACTGACTAACGATATTAAAATATGAATCATTGTAGTATTTTACTCTGGCAGCATTGCTCTTTAGTATCGCTGGCTATGTTTGCGAATGACCGTACCCAATAGGATGGGACCATAATTCCAAAAGGGGTGAAAAGGAAAAACAAAAAAAGATGGTCGGGTGGAAATATAAATAAGAGGTGGCAAGAAGCCGCAATTGGCATCGAAGAAGTTGGAAGCAGGAGGAATTTTTCATGAATTGGGTTGTGCTGTCGCAACACTACTAGCGATAGTTTGATTTCGCGGGGAAACTGGACTTGGAGCACAAGATCGTGTCTTTATATGCTCCTGTAAGCCTTCAAATTGTTAATCTCTTTGTTATTTTCTTGGATCTACAGTTCTTCTTCCCAATTTCTTTGCCACTCGACGATTTTTTGGGTCGTTCTTCTTCCTTTTTTTTTTTTTTGAGAAGCTTCTTCTGGCTTCGAAATTTCGAGGATTCTTTCTGCGAATTCTAGCGGAAAAGTTTTGAAATTCGACAGCTTTTGTGGAGAGCCTGAAAACATCTGAAAGTTGCGAATTTTAAGGGTGCTCCTTGTTTGGTAAAAAACACCGAAAATTTCACTCTTCAGGTGGATGTCTTCCCTGGCAAAACTTCTGCAGTAATATAACTTAGTGTGTAAGCACATTCCATTATGGAATTGTTCAGTCGAGACCTTGGATGAAGTTTGTGTTTTTAGGGTGTGCGGTGGAGATTTTGGAGACCATGCTCGCACTTTCTTAAAGATCTTTAAAACTTAATGTTCTGGATATGAATGAACTTTAAATCGAAAGTTGGGGAAGATTGAATCAGGAGATAATTGCTACCTGGTCTCAAGCTATTACTGACATTTTCGCAAGAATATAACATTCAGAAGGTTTATGATGGTGTTTAATTTGCTTTAGTAATTTAGTTTTGTTCTTGTCTCGTGAAAGAAGGGGGGAACATGAGTTTGAGTGAAATGAATGTGCTGCTTAAAAAGCATCTGTTCTTTAAGTTCATCCATTTGCATGGTATCGGAAAAGGATTATCTTTTTGGGGATATCAGCTACTCGTTATTTATTCAAGCATGTCTTTACAGGAAATTCTGAAGTTTTTGTCTAAGCCATTTCTTTTCCGCTTCCTTCGCTCCTTTACAGCTGAAGCATATAGACATGGTAGTTTGAATGCTGTTCTGCAAATAAGTTTTGGTCATATCAATTATAATTGCTTTACAGTTCTTCTTTGTTCTTCTCTATCTCTTTTATAATTACACATCGTGATAGAAAATTCTCAAGTCAGTAGACTAGAGAAACATGCTAGTTATATAAATGGTCTCAGTTTAAGCGCGAAATTGCATGCTTTCATAGTAAGAAGGATGGTGTCAGGCCTAACATTTTTTTAAAACCTGAAATGCCAGCCCTAACATGGAAACTGTCTCATGATTAGGAATGGCCAAAATTCCCATTTTAAAAATTGCTGCAGGAACCATCACATTTGGTACTTACATCCAGGGATCTTTCCCTATTCGCTGCATAATTCAAACAATCCGTTCAGTGATTTTCCATTTCCAACAATTGGGTTAACCGTTTCTTTTAAATGCTGCCCCTCTATTCTTATGCTCATAATTTATTTTAGACTATCCCTCCGTTTGTTTGGTTCCGTTCTTTCTTTTCTCACTCTATGCATCATAGAAGAATCCTAGAAAGCTAAATCTCCATGTCACTGCCAAGAAGTTGATTGAAGACTCCACTGCTGCTGCTATGTTTGAGCAATAGTATGTCCTTCTTAGATGTTTTGGCAAAGGATGTCTGAATTTCAAAAGGACTGCGTCATGCTTTTGTGGAAACGTCTAAGTGGTTACTCAATCGGACATTCTTCACTTTACCTTTTTACTTTGTGAAGATGTAGTGATAGTGTTATTTTTTATTTATTTGTTACACGTAATATGAGCTATTTCTATTTTGTATCTTACAAAAATTGTTAGCTAAACCCTCTTAGTAATCATTGATGTGGAAGTGAAGGTGCAATTTTGTGGATTCACATTTTGATTACAGTAATCAGGTCTACAAATTTAGAGAATATGATTTGAAATTTGGGGATAGGGGATGAGGATAACTTCTCTCTCATTTAGGGGATTGAGGGCAGGGATAGGTGAGATAGGGGCTGGTAAGGACAGGGAGCAGGGAGTGCATCCATGTGGAGTTGTCATAGTGGCTCTTGATCTTAGATTAAAAAAACCCAACCGATTCCCATGAATAGGATTACTCTCTGAGCAACTACTTGACCATTTTCTCATTCATTTTCATGTTTTACAATGGAACATCATTGAATATTGATGGACGGGAACGTTTGTTTCATTATGAATTGCAGCTGATAATGATCTGCCAATCTGTCAAAGATTGACACATGGATCCTGAAGGCAAAAAGTTTGGAGGAGGTAAAAGTTTTTCATATAATCTATTTTCCATGTATTTTCTTACTTGTTTTTATACTATAACTTCTGTTTATCTATCTGTATGACACCATGACCCATCGCCCAATTGAAACTACTTGATATTTTGAATTGAAGTTTGACAGTTTGTTTCTCCATATAATAATTTAAACTCTGTCCATAAGTATCCTTTGTCAAACATTCTGAGGGTAGATTAGAGCCTCCTTCTGTCATTCTAACTATAACAGTATCAATAACACTGCTTTTTTATTATCCATTCCATGTTCCTGATCAGGGGATTATCACTAGTAGTCAATCAATATTGTTATTAGATTACATATATGGTGCCAAGTGCCAGCTATGATGAGTTCTGCGTTAATGTTTGTGCATGGGGATTTGTCAAAGGAATATTTATGTTTTTAAGCACATGTTAACATTTGGGAGACAAGGGTGCAGTTGACAGGAATTTGTGTGTTATATTTTTTATTCTAATTTAATACTTTCTGATTGAAAACATGTTGTCTTATTTGGACTTTTAGGACCAAGGGAATTAACGGGTGCTGTAGATCTTATAAGTCACTTCAAATTACTTCCGCACTATGAGTTTTTTTGCAAGAGACCACTGCCCGTGTCAATTGCAGACACACATTATCTTCACAATGTGGTAGGAGACACAGAAATCAGAAAAGGAGATGGGATGCAGTTGGATCAGCTTCTTCAGAATACATCTTACTCTGTAGATACAAGTTCTCGCATACAGCCTTTCGACCTAGATATTTTGAAGGAGGCTTTTCAACTGAGGGAAACAGCTCCCATTGATTTGCCTCCTGTAAGAATTTTTCTGCTTTAATGATAGTAGTTCTGCTATTGCTTGATGTGGTTTTCTATACTTCCTGACACTGGCCATCATGTGATTGTAGATTTCAGAAACAACATAGTCTAGTTAATGTTTTATATTTTAGTTTTCGCTGAAGACTACATATGTGCTTACTCCTTCCTCCTACTTCACTCCAATCTATTAATAGGCCGAGAAGGGAACTCCAACTATTGCAGGAAAATCAAAAGGTGAGTCTAAAGATAAGGAGAAGAAGCATAGAAAGCACAAAGACAGGGACAAGGATAAGGATAAGGAGCATAAGAAGCACAAACATCGCCATAAAGACCGCAGCAAAGACAAGGACAAGGAGAGAAAAAAGGAAAAAAGTGTGTATCATGAATCCAGTGCCGATCATGCGAAGAAACACCATGAAAAGGTCAAGGATTTGTTCTGCTTGTTGTACATTGTTTACAATGAGGATAAACATTATTCCAAGTCTTGACTCTTGAATTATCATACCATTATATCTTAATTATTTTAAATTGGATTTATCAGATATCTTATAATTTTTTTCTTGGGTTTTATCTAAATCCAAAGATTCTGCTGATGGCGGTGTGAACCCTCAAATTGTGATTTAGGCTCAAATTAAGGAGATCTATTCTACTGTATACCCGTATTATACAATAGGCTTTGCTTCACTCATTTGAAAATGTTGCTGAAATTAGTTCTATGCATAAATCTTTCTACTCTATGTGCTTACAGAAAAGGAAGCATGATGGAGATGAAGATCTTAACGATGCAAGCAAACACAAAAAAAGCAAGGTAATAAAAGGGGGGTAACTTTGTGTTGAATGGTTGTCATTATTTATTTTTTTCTCTGTATTCCTTTTATATTTCTGCTCTGTTTTCTTGTACCTCACCTTATCCATTATTTAATGAACCTTTCTTCTGCAAATTAATTTTATTGCAGCATAAGAGCTCAAAAATTGATGAGTTGGGGGCAATAAAGGTAGCAGGATAAAAAGGATACATACTGTAGTTCACTTTTTTCTCAAATAGTTGTTATCAGTTGTTAAAGTTTGGAGGGGTCTCTCAGTTGACATATGAAACTTGAGGTACTTCATTATAATTGCAAGATTCGATTATGTTTCTCTGCTATCCACATGGTTTAATCTTTCTTTACAGTGGTCTTCTATTTATTAAGTGTTTTGTGGTACATATTTTATTCTACCTAGGTCTTGCCCCTTGGTATCTATGTTATATGTTGAAACAATTCTTACTGGTACCTGATTATTTGGGAAGAATGTTGGACGATGGAATATTAGTGTTGCTTTGAGGTTTTCAATAGGATTTTCACACACAGCTCTCTTGGCTAAAAATAGTCACGTTTGGTTAAATGGTCTGCAGAAAGTAACCCACCACTGCCCAAGCGTGCTGTAAGCATTTTCTCTTTGATTAGAACTCATTTTTCTTGTCATTTTTCAATGGACACAAGTTCTCATTTTGCATTCAGTAATTGGAATATTAAAGGTATATCGCTCTCGTGTATGTTATTGGGGCTTGGAGTCTTGTTCTTCCTATGCATGGCAAGAAAAAGAAGTTTGCAAAAGATTCTGGAAACAGCTTTCTATGTTTTGTTTCTTGAAACCAAAAGGGAGGAAAAAACCAAGACAAGACAAAACTTAGATCTCACAAATCTTGGAGCACAAGCAATTTCATATAAAACATTAAACGGTAATAGCATTATCTCAAGTTGATTCTGTAATAATTTTTATCTCATGCTGTTCATATAACTTCAAAATCAAAACCATGCTTGCACACCACTAGTAGTTGCCAAATTTGATGGTGAGGGTCCTGAGGAGTTCAGCAGTATCTTGCCAATCCTATGAATAATCCTGATGAGTGATGACAATTACTGGATAAGAAATTTCGCTGGCAGAATTATCAGTGATTAAAAGAGCATCTTGTTTTCAGATGCTGTACAAATGATGAGAATTTATCTTGTTTGATGGAGGAGAAATGATTTGTTGGGAAAGAGATAGTAGTATGATGCAGTCTTAATCTTTTTGGAAGTTTTTTTTTTTTTTTGGCTGAATGACATGACATCATGATAGTAATATGACATGTCCCTTTTTGAAAATTGAGATGCATGGTGCAGCTAACACCACTATTAAGAGCATGTTTGGTTTCTTGAGAACTGCCTAAACCATGAAAAATGAAAATTGAGATTCATGGCAGCTAACACCAATATTAAGAGTGTGTTTGGTTTCATGTTGAGAACTGCCAAAGTCATGAAAAACACGGTTCTAGTGGTTTCCAACATGAAACCAGACTTGCCCTAATTGGTTCTCATGTGAAGCTTTTCCAAATATTGGATCCTTGGATCCAAGTTGGTTGGCTAAGAGTGTTGTATTAATAAATCTGTTGGGAACATAGGTGACGCAGTGTTAAAGAATTAAGTTGATTGCTTTCAAGGGGCCTTAGATTATTGCAGTCCAAGAGCTCCTTTGTTTCGCCTATGGGAGGGAGATTCAATTTTTCTTGCACATAAAATGAGATACATAACATCTGTTGTATTTTTGTTGTTATTAGCTATCTTCTTTTTGTTATTTTTTCAACTTAAGGCATGAGAATTTTTTTATTTAACAATATCACTTTTTGGTTTCATATTTCCATCAATTGCATTCTATTCCATATACCAAACAACTTGTATAGTTTTTGTTTGGGATTATTCTCTGGTTTTGTTTTGAAGAGGGGAATGTTATTTATCATCACTTTGCTTTGTAGTTCATCTTCATCTCTTGGAGTTTGTCTTTTTATTTTTACACCTCTTTTAGAATATTTTAATTACAAAAGAGTAGAAGCTTTGATGGTGTGTTTTTCTTCAACGCCAATTTCTGTTTGCTTTATTTTTTTGCTGCAACCGTGCATTGCAGTAAAACCCTTCTGAATATTTTAATTATAAGGACCGGCAGTAATTGTATATTATCATGGTGTTTCCTGCATATTTAAGAGATTCTCATCACAGGCGCTATTGAAATCCACTAGAATTTTTTTTTTTTACCAATGTGAAAACTCAGTTTTATGCATCAGAATTTTTATTCTCCAATTACTAAAAAATCTATTTTAAAGTTATTTGAGTAAATTTTCATGTACTGTACCAAATGATGCCAGTTTATGATACTATGTTGATATCTATTTTCATGTTCAGTCTGGTGGTGCAAGATTCTTGTATTTGTTTTATAGCATCACTAGATAGTTTCTCATTGATAAAATATATGTGTGATGTCTTCCAATTTATGCAGAGTAGCTAGTGAACTGTCCCTAAATATTATCATGAGGGTGAATTCACCTGTTGGTGGAAGGAAAGGATACTGAGGTAAAATTTGCTGAGAATGAACCTTGTTGTATAATTATAACTATCTTATACCTATACACACACACATTAGTGCCAGTAATTTCCCAAAATCTGGTCCTTTCTGTGTTTTCTCAGTTTTGTGGCGCACTGGACATCTCAAAGTGAATGCATTATTTTTGCCCCTTAGTGAATTTTCTAGTTAGTAGTTTTCAATTAGGGCTAGTTGCTTAGGATGACTGAACTAGAACTAACACTGGGAAATGTGTATATTGATTTGATTGCTTTTCCTCTGCCCTGTATCTAACAGTAACTAGTCTGACATTCATGATTTGTATGGCTTGGCATCATGCAAACTAACTCTTCCCAAAGGTTTTTGGTATATATTGTATTGAAATACTTGTCATTTTGAGTAAGGAACTGTTTAGTTTCGGATGGCTATTTAGGATTAGTTTAGTTCAGAGGCTTAAAAATAACATCCTTTTTACTATGGATGATGTCATTATTAAGATTTTGTATGCTTTTGATTAGTGAATATGCATAATATTGATTATTAGCGGATATGCTATGATCTTGATGACTATCATACCTCTTTGGCAAGGTTGCTTCTATGATTGGGAGTAACAAATTTTAGCTCTGCAACTTTTGTAGAGTCGTATTCTCTGTATTCTGTTATGAAGATATTTGATATATGTAAATGTAATGAAATCATTTTATATGTGTATATGTTATCATAGTATATGTTAACCCGATTGTGAGAACTACTCTTAATTGAGTCCACCGATGCTTGGGTCTGACCTACCTAATCCGATAGTAAAGCAAAAGGGGGAAAAAAAAAAAAAAAAAAAACACACACACACACACACACAGTGTATTTGTGTTTTCAAGTGAAAGCCAAATGTTGCATAGAGTTTTGTTGCCTTACTTTCCTTGGGCCTCCGTAATATAAGTTTCTTCTTTTGGGTCATAGGGTGAAGTTGAACAGTTTATAGAACCTGGGTTCTCTCTTTTACATGAAATTAAGAATTATATGATTTCCGAGGGGGAAAAAAATAAAGATTCCTATAATTTATCCTTCAATGAACTAGTTGGCGTCACATAAAACCTTTTCTTAAAAAATGACTTTCGAAATCCCATTAGATTAAGAAAAGAAATCAAGATCTGCTAAAAGCTGGTTCTGTTGTGCTTCATGCTGAAAGCACGACATGCCTACGTGGAAATCCAATGATTGATGCAAAAGCGTACTAACCAGAGGTTAATCTTATTTACTCTTCCTAGTTTTAGTTTAATTTTAGGATTTTGGATAGCCAAAATATAACGTTTGTTCGCGCGTGTCTCTGGGTCTGTCTATATACAAAAATATAAATTAGTGTTGCTGTAGCCTGTAGTTTGTGAACCGTGCACAGAAAAGTGTGTGATGTTTGATATTAAGGTTAAAGGTGATTTTTGTTTCTGAATTGTGTATAAAAATTAACAAATGTTTCAAAATTTAATATGGTTAATTTTATTTTTTAATTTTAAAATTTCTCATCTTGTTATTTTCTTATCGTTAATAAATTTTACATTATATTTTTTAATATAAAATATTTAAGTTGGGGGTAAAAAATAACCCTTCAAATAGAAATTAAAGGATAAAAATGATTTTCAATTTACTAAAAAATATTTGAAAAATAGTGAGGTTTATCAATAACTAACAGAGTTTAAGTATTTTTAATGTTAGATTGATAATGGAAGGGGTATTTAAAATTGAAGAATAGAATTAATTTATAATTGAATTTAGAGATATTTATGATATTTAATATATAATTTAAGAATAAAAATAACTTTTAACATATTATAATAATATGTTGGGTTATATTCAGCTTTTAATAAGTAGGCTTTGCATGTGGTTTCTTCAGGACTTGGGGAATATAAAGGATATTCTCTTCACTAGGTTGCTTTTTTTTTTTTTGGTGAAGATTTTAAAGGCCCACCCTTTTCCTCCTTTTTTTTTTTTAAACCTTTCACTTTGCCTTTACCGAAACATGTTGGCTTTCCTGATTTATAACGTTACATTGCTTCCTTCTTTCTTGCCTTAGTTGCTTTATTGCTTTTTTTTTTTTCGATTAGATTTGCTTTATTGCTTTATGTTTATTCATATCATCATATGCGCTTGGCGTTGTTATTTATATATGGATAAAAGGCCAATTTTGTTGTAAAATTATAGATCTAGAAATATATGAGACTCAAAACTTTTTAAGTGCAATTTTGCCCTCAACATTTTGAAACATATTGTGTCCCCTCTCATTAATTACAAGGTAATGTCCGTTACTTCTGTATTGTAAGGTTCACATTTTCTCTCACATGTACGACTTGATGACATATATTGTCAAGTTTTTAAATTTTGAATGGTAAAATTGTACTAAAAGTTAGATTGTTCTTTTGTATATTCAATTCAAATTTTTAACATTTTACTTAATCTATATATTGTAGAAGTGCAATTTCTTACTAGGGTAAGAAAAAAATGTTATGTAAAATTTCCCCTTCTTTTGCCATTGTAGAAGATCTTAATTACTGATGAGTTTTCTTGAGAGTGAGTATAATATTTTTAGTTTCACCTCTAAAATATAAGTTACGTGCTATTGATTTTTGAAAAATAATTTTGATTATCTATATATCATTACAAAATATTAAACTTGTCGAATCCATGAACTTTTTGGGTTAATAAACTAATGTGAATCTAATTTTTAAGGAGTCAATTTTTTTTTATTGAAATCCAAATACTATTTTTGTCAAAATTTTGTTACACTATTTGAATAAATTGAAGCCATTTTTTTATAAATTTCACAATCATTTTCACGACACAGAGGAGACAAAAATATCATATTATTCTAAACTAAAAAGCTCAAAAAATGATTCAAAATCAATTTTTTTGTCCATTTCCTTTATAGTGGATTCTAGCTTGCCCTGTCGTTTTACCCTTTTTCCCCCCTACATTTCTCTCTCTTTTATCTTGCCTTTGTAGATATCCAATAAAGCTTTTCTTTTAATTTTATTTTTTTCCCCACCTTGAAAGTGAAATTTTTTTTTGGCTTCTTTCATGAAAACATCTACATCAAGCCTAAGGGGATCTGAGCAACAATTTTTGATGAAGAAATGTGAAAGCCAATAATGTCCCATGTAACATTATTTTATCAATAATTAAAGTTTGCATCTGCAAATTTCACTTGCTTTTTAATTATCTCCAAGGCAAGTTTCATCATATTACTCCTTTTGTCTTAAATTATTAAATAACGTTAAAAGAATGTTTTTATTCCAAAATATAAAGATAAATTGACAAGAATAAAGAAGAAATAACAATTTTAAATCTAAATTTATATTAGGGTATTTTTTAGTTTATATTTTATTTTAAAAAAATAAATTTATCAAGTGTTATTATTAAGTTTTATTGGTTTGTATAATTTTATTTCACATTATCTTATAATTTGGGAATGATGAAATACAATTTTAACATACACTTTGTCTCAAGAATTATCTCATAACTTTTTAATGTGTGAATTGTAGATTGATCGAAACAAAATAATTTGGAAAAAGTTGGATGGATCAATGTCATTATTATATATAATAGTTTTTATAAAAAGTCACATTATTCATATATCGTGAATAATAACACCAGTCTCACATTAAGGAAATAGAAATGGGGGGTGCAAGTTCATGAGCCTGAATTCTTTGGGAATGTGATATGTATAAGTTCAATAAGTTAAACAATAGAAAATTAAGTTGTATTGAGTTAAAATTTAAAGATTAAATTACAATTGAGTTGAAATTATGAAAAAGAAATGAATGATTTTTTAATTTTATAATTAGAAAAAGTACTTTTACTTTTTGAGAATGAATATTTTGCAAGTCACAATCGGTGTATTATAGAAGTTAGTTTGGAATTGCAATTGTGGGGCATGAATATTAATGTTGATCTTAATTACAATAGTGACCATACTTGGAAAAAAAAAAAAACTCTAGCACAAATCAACAAATTATATGATCATTATTAGGGTTTTTGACAAAAATGGAAAAACTTAATGGGGACATCAATATCATAGTGTTCATCTAGAATTTTAAAAATACTCAATTGACCGTGAAATATTATCTATATATATACATATATTCATTCGTCTGATTTTTAGACTTATCTTTCAGTTTGTTGAAGATACTAATTAATCCTTCCTACCAATCAAGGTTACAAAATCTAATTGTTGTCTTTTAGGAACTCCACATGGTTTCGTGAAGAAGCATTTTTTAAATTTGAATTAGTGATTATTAATGAATAAATTGGTAAGAATACTAGTTTGCAGTTTATTGATTTGATTACTAACTGTATATATTATTTTTTTATGTAGGAAACATTTATTCAACAAATAGTAATAGGCATACATGATGAACTTGGGAGAATATCTACGAAGAACCTCAAAAGCAATTTAATTTCATAAAAAAAATTTAACAAGTAAATATTAACAAAAAGTTATTGTTTTAACATTTATCCTGTATCCATGATTATTATCAAATATTAAATTCTTTTAAGTATCCTTCATTGATATTCTCCCAATATTTATTGTTTTCAACACTCTTTTAAAAGCTGATTAACCCCATTTATAAGGCTATCAAAATATTGGATTTAGAACTTAGTTTGTTGATTTATTAGTTGAATCTATTTATCCGGTCCAATTTAAATATTTAATCATATTGGTGATTATATTGATAGAGTAATATCTTAAATGAGTCCAACAATATTTGATCCAATAGTGCTGCTATATCAAATAAGCACAATAGTTGTTTATTTAAAAATATTATAATGTTATAGATTGATACAATCGATAATAATTTAATCCATAACATATAAAATTATAAGTTCAAATCTCATTATTAATGTGAATATTTTATTAGTAGATATTTATAAATGTTTTGTAATTGTTCTTTGAATTTGACAGAAATAAGCCTCTACTATTTTTTTTTTTTGCCATAGACATGCCATTATTTTGGCGAGTTGTTCTTATGACTCAATTCATATAAATTTTTAAAATAATAAAAAATAATTTTAGTAATTCACATAAACTAATTTTACAATCTAGAAACAGACAACTATCAGGGAAACACATGATCAAATTTTTTGAAAAGTTACGTTCATAATTTAAAAGTTTTGACAGCCATGATTTTTCCCATATATGAATAATGTTGCAAAAAGAAAAGAAGAAAAAAGACCTATCGGATCCCAAGTTGTACTTTATCTTATCAGTTCACTGATTTTAGGGCAATATGCCTTAAAAGCTATTGTTACATTAGGACTTAAATGTCATACATATTTTTTAATTTTATTTATAAGATAAAGATAAGATATTTATCTTAATTCTATTTATAAAACACCTCAATTATTATTATTTTTATTTTTATGAGAATGTTATTAAATACTAGAATATTTTATTTTAAAGTATTTGTATTTGATAGGAATAAAATTATAAACATGTTAAATTTTTAAATAAAGTTAATGATGTTTATTCATATTTTTTTTTGTTTTAATAAAAATATTGAAGAAATAATTTATAAATACGACTAAAGAAAAAAATATTATATATATATAAATAAATAAAGTGGTGAAAAGAAGTCATAATTAAAGCAATTAAAATCATGGATACATAGAGTATAACAGTAGAAATTCAGCATCAAACAAGTCATTATTAAGTGGGACAGGTTTTTTACCCCCAAAACCGATCCAATAAGTTCAAAGGGTAAATTCCTTAGCAAGTAACAATAATGCAATCATTTTGAACCAAGATAATAATTATGATGGGAATCTTAGTGGGATTATGTAGGGTTGTTAAGCACTCATGTTTGCTACTTGCCAAAGGATTAAAAAGTTGTGCTCCTTTTTACCCTTAACCTACTGTTATTTTATTTAATATTTTTTATATAAGACAATACATGAAACCCACGAGTTGAAGTCCAATTTTCATAATTATTGATATAAAACTTTTGGAAAAAATAATATTTAAGACCTTGTGATAATATTAATTACAGTTAAGAACATTAGAATTATGAAATTTTAGAAAATAGATAATGTTCTTTAGTTTTGATTGAATTTTTTCAATATTTACCTTTCCATATTTTTAGTACTCATCTGCCATGGTTTCACTTGTTATTTTTACTATTTTCAACATTTAGTTTTTTATATTTCTTCAGAAGTCACTTTAGATATTTTTAATACTTATCTTCCATGATTTTACATCTAAAAAGAATTAAAATATTATTGAAAATATGGAAGATAAATGATAAAAAAATTTTAATTTCAGTGAAGGACTATAATCCTTTTTTGAAATTTAAAAATTTTAGGATTTGTAACTGTATATTAAAAGTGTTCTGCTTATACCTGTCCCGATTGACACTGAAAACAATCGGGACAGAATAGGAAAGGAGTTCGAGACAAGACATGGGATTACCATCGAGATGTCCTGTCCCGTTTTGAATATTAAATATATTATTTTTTATTTTAAAAATATATATTAAATATATTAATTATATTAATATAATTTATACTTATATTAATTATATCAATTATAATTTGAATACTTGCAATTTTGATATAAAACTAAAGTTTTTATATTGATAATTTTAATGACAGAGAGTAAATAAGATGATATCTTTTTATAATATATTAATTGTATTAATACAATTTATTCTAATATCTATCTATTTAATAACCTTTATTTATATCGTATTTCTTGTTTTATTTTTAAAAGAATAATTAGCTTAACACATCTCAATTAAAGCAGAAGAACAATGATTTAATGTTATGCTGACTTTGCCTGCTAGTGCTACTCTTATAGCCTAGAGATCACTTATAATTGCTATCATAATGTGTAGTTGTAATTAATGTAATTTAATAATTAATTTTAAATTATTGTGATTTATGTATTGTGTTGTTTTGATTTTAAACTGAATAATTTATATAATTTAAAATTTAATGAATGTTATTATTCAAATTTTTCTCCGACATTGTTCAATTTATCGGGATAGCGAAATGTCCTTATCTCATCCCAATTCCGTGTCGATTCCTAATGAGATGGGACAACTTTCGGGACAGGATATGGAATAAAATTCAACCTCAATCTTTTTTTTTCGAGATGGGACATGGGACAGGGTTGTCTCAATCCCGTCTCGTCCCGTGCCGTGAACACCTTTACTGTATGTAACATCTTAAAGGGTCCTTAAATGTAATTTTCCCAAATCACCTTTCACCTAAAATATTGGTTCAATTAGATAAAAGAGTTGAATTAGCTTATCTTATGGTCTCCAGTTCGATATGCATTTGTATTAATTAAATATGTCAAAGGCATCCTTAAAATACATGTGAGGTTATCGTTAATAATAATAGTTCCACATAATGAGAGTTTGGATTAAATTAGGTTGGAGGTGATAATATCCCTTAGGTTTCCCAGGGCATTGGCCAATGGAATAAAAAATAATTTGTAAGTAAGTAAGAAACTTCCTCTAATTAATGAACTTCATGGAGAGTATTTAAAAATTTTAAGAGATGCTTTAGTTAATTGTATCTAATTTCTTAATTCATTTAAGGTATTGAATAGGTTCTTGTAATAAGGATAGGAAAGAGTAATATTTTTCTCCTAATGTTGGGGTGGGTCCTGGATTAACTTCTAAGATTAATTCAAAGTACTATTTAGAGATTTCACTCAACAAATTAAGTGATGACACTCTCTAATCAAGATGGTACTTACGAGTAAGGGGATTATTGAGATAACATAATGGAAGTATTCTTCTTCTTCTTCTTTTTGGGTAGAAGCAAAGGAAGTATTCTATTTGCACCAAATGGTATTTAAAATTATTTATTTATAAATGAAATTTTGGGTGTAATATTTCATTCTATTTCATTCCATTCCGTTTTATGTGAGCTTCACACTACACAATTAATGATGTTTGATCCTTTTTAACTGTGGAAGTGGTATTACCATGTCTTTTTAAAGTTTGAAGATAACATTATACCCATTAATAGTTTAAGATATCAGTACTTTTTATGAGAATAATTTGAGAGCAAAAGTGTTATTTAATCCCTTATTATAATATAAGGTTAAATGGCAACTTAACTTTTAAACTACAGGTTTAAGAACATTTAGAATTAGATTTTAACTTGTTTTTTTATGCAATGTTCCCCCTCAACATTTCAAAACAGTTCAATATAGCTTCTACTATTAATAAATATTAATTTTGACAGTTAGTTTATCAAAAAAATTATGTAAATGACCAATAAAAAATTTATTCTTTTTTGTAATTTTCTGGGGTCATTGTCTCTATATTTGGACATTTTTTTGATCACTTTTTATAATTTTTGAATTTATTTTCTAGTCAACTAATAATCAAAGATAACTTCTATTGACGATAGAGGCAACATTGTATCATTTTAAATATCCTTGGACCTATAATTTATAGGCTAATTTGCTATTTAACTCAAAATATATCAATACATGTGTGTGTGTGTTTGGGAATTTGCATGAGAGAGAGAAGGAAAAGAATTCCACCCATAAAATTAAAGGTGGGGGGGGGGGGGAAGCAAAGATAATTAAGAAACTATCAATTAAGTAGTACCTATTCCTAAATTAGAACAACTTTTCCTGTGTATCTAATTACTATCTTATGAGAAAACTTTGAACATCCTTGCACATTGGTATAGAAAAGGTTAATTTAGCTGAAACAGTTTTATTAACTAAATCTTCTTGGCAAAACAAAAAATCCTCTCTCTTCTCTTTACTTTCTTATCAAAGTTCCAACCCTCTATTTCTTCACCTCCCAACTTCCAAGGATATATGAATGAGAATTTAATTTATAAGAGAAAATAATCCACATATTTCTCCCTATTTATTAATAAATTATTCTAACATATTTTATTAAAAAATTTTAAATTTCATTAATTTTATCTTAAAATTTAATAAATTTTCATATCTACCCCTAATAAAGATAAAAAAATTATTTTCATAATTTTTACTTGCATTTAATAAAGGCAAAAAGGTAAGGATCTATATAAAAATAGTAAAATGCTTTATAAATAAAACCTAAAAAGTCTATGAAAAAGGTAAGAAATGATTGAATACTTTCTTTTTGTATATAGAAAATCTTCTCTTTGAATAGATCTCCATGAGTTGTAAGGAACATATATATATATATATATATAGCTATAGCAAAAACAAAAACAAAAGAAAATAACGTTCTTTAGTTTGATTCCATATATGTATGTTTAAGAAAATCTGCAAACAATCCATTTGGAGAAAAAGCTAAGGAAAGAAAAAGAAAAGAAACTTGATCTTAATTATTAGTTTAGTTAAAAGTAATGTTGCTTTATTCTCATATATTGGATTAATAGAAAACTCCAAAACCAAGAATTAGGTTTGAAAAAAGTCTGCCTTCCATTCCTTACAACAAATATTCACAAGCTAGAAATTAGGTTTGATCATAAAGAACTCTCATTTAATTTCCTTGGGCCCTTCATTATTTTAGCTACCATCCAAACATGTCTACTCCTCTAACTTGAAGTTTGTCTCTTGTGATTTAATTTCTATCACCTTTGTCTGTGGATCTAGATCCTATATCACTTTGTATAGATCAACATATATATTGTGCTATATATACACACATATATTCTCATGGTTTTGCTTTTTCATGTTCTTCAAAGATTGTAGGGCCCACATAATGCGCTTCTTCCCTTGTATTTTCCTTCTCATCCCTTCTTGTGCTATAAAAGCAAAAGGAATGGTGTTGTAAATTCGCATAAATTAATACAATATTATGTGATGTTTTGTGTTTAATTATTTTAAATATTAAATTGTTTAATAATTAATAAATCCAAGTAGCTTCAATTTAATTTCAATGTAATTTATGAGTGTAAATCATTATAAAAATAAATTAAATATTATCCATCATCATCGATATATATTGCCATAAGAAATCCGCTTTTAATTATAAAAAAATTACCACATGCTTTGATGTATTTTTATTATAAGAGAAATTATGAGACATTGTTTTACCTAAACTAGGTCTAAAATATAAGACGTTAATACTTTTCAAAATTTTTTTTTAAATTTATCCTTTATTAATTAATGTGGGTATCAAAAATATAATTTGACTAAACACTTCTTCTCACTCCTCATAATAAAAGAGTTAAGCGCAAAAATGAAAAAAGACATGTTTTTTTTTTCATAGAAGTAAGAAAATGACTACTTTTATGGATACATGAAATATAGTTAAAAGTATACTACAATTTAGATCAGAGAGAGCAATAAAGAGAGAATTAGATTAAGTTGTAAATAATAATAGTAGCAGCATGCTCTAGCAATACCATACAATGCAAGAGTACAGTAGAGATTAGACAGTGCACACTGGAGAGTAATATCTTCAGAGATGAGTAGAAAATACACTTTGATCCTCATAATCGACCCTCTTATATGTATGTATATATATATTGCAAAATTTGTCTTTATATTCCAAAAGAAGTAAGCTAAGGATTTGTTTATTCTTCTTCTATAATAAATTGGGAATGTGTGTGTGAGACTGTGCAGGCTAAGATCGTCTTTATATTCTAAATGCAAACTAACACTTGCAAAGCAAGCAACAAAATATAACAACCTACGTCTACATAGAATCCAAAAAGAACTCGTCTTTTGCTTCTGAGTTGGTCTTCTCTCTCTCTCTCTCTCTATATATATATGTGTGTGTGTGTGTGCATGCATGTGACATCTTATAAAGAAAGCCACCGTTTATATGATTAGCATGCTAAGTACTGTTTTTTTATATTTATGCAGTGCTAGTCAATATATTCATTATATAAAAACCATAATGCAATGTTGAAGAGTGAACACATTTGTATGTCTCTCCCTTATCTGTCAAATAATAACACTTCAGTTGTGAAGATGCTTTCACTTTTAATTTACATGCATATCGATCACTACAAATTAATCATGCTCTTCTTTGTTGTCTTCTTTCTTCCAATCATATTTTTAATTATTTCTATATAATTTTTAAGGTTTTAAAAAAATTATATATTTTTTATTAAAAAATTTAAACTATTTATTAGCTTTCTTAATCTTTGTTCACAATTCTAAAATAACTACCTGTACTTTAGAATGAGGGGTTTTTTTTTTTTTTTTTAAGAATGATAGCTTTGTTCTAAAAGATAGAATTAGTGATAGCTAGGTTCTTGATATAAAATTTCAATAAAATGAGTTACGTTGTAAATGTTGATTTAATATTAACATGAATCCTAGTTATAATTTTATAGTTACATTTAAAATTAAAATGCTTTATTTGTAATTGAAACTCATAAATTTGTAGCTGGCCAAATATATATATTTTCCATTCATTTTTTGAAAATTTTTGGAAGAATTATTCTAAGATCTTACTCAATATAATTAATTACTCATAAGTCCATTGACAATTGAATTTGTAGTAATTTTCCTAATTTTTTCTAGCACTTAATTATTGTTAATTCATTCTTTTTGACCTAACTTTCATTCCCCACCTATTTTTTCATACTGCATTTAATATGTATCAGTTCTTCAAAGAAAGAAATTAATAGAATGTCAAATTTTCTATTTTATCTTATTTTTTAGTTGTCTTCTTCTTTGTTTTTTTTTTTTTTTCCAAATTTCTCATTCGTTTGAAAATACTTCAGTGTGCTAGCTCTTCCTTATTGTAATTGCAATAATTCAACTACAGATTTCATGCAATATAATTCTTTAGAAAAGAGACCCAAAAAAGTTCATTTGCACTAGTCCATTTCCTTGCCTTGCAGTTGTACATGAAAATTAAATGTTTAAAAAATAAATAGAAAAATTCTTAATAATTCCTTCAATCTATCATCTATATTTTGTGTACAACATTGCATTGACAGGGGAAATTCTAAGCTTTTAAGAAGAAGTAACCACTTTTAATCCACAAGATATTTAAGCTACATTATATATACTCCCTCCGTTTAGAAATGTAAGACATTTTTAATCGAATCTCACCCCCTAATAAAGTAATTACCTACTTTTAAACTAACACTATCTTTTTATATTTATTCCTATTAAATATCTTATAATAAATATAAAGTTACTATCAATAAGGATACTTTTAAAAAAATAATGATTACATTTTAAAAAATTAAAAATACTTTATATTTTTAAACATTTAACTTTTTAAAAAAAATATATTATATTTTAAACGTTGTGAGTCCAATATAGAAATATAATTGTATGAGAGAGAGAGAGAGATTGATATGTCATCATCATCCGCATTTTTCTATGTCTTCTATTTGAAAGAAATTATTATTATTATTTGAAGTGCGAGACAATTACACCACAAGCATCTCATCCTTGCATGAACCCGTCATCTTCCTCGATTCCATCAAATGCACAATTCAAGGAGCAAACGACACACCGTTTCTTATGCTTCTGGTTGGATTCTGCCTCTCTCTTTGTCGTTTACTTTTGTTCCCCTTCCTTTCTATCCTTCCTCCGAAATTCCCAAGTTATCCTCAAAACTCAGAAGGTGTGTTTTCTCATGAGCCACGTTGACGTCGTCCTCTATATAATACTAACTACTAGCCTTTTTTTTTTACAAAAAAAAAATTAATTTAACGACTATAAGCATTATTAATTATATCTTCATATCTTGTCCTTCTAATTGCAATAACCTAATAAATTTTTTCCTATTCTTGCTTCTCAGATCTGAATGTTAATAAGAAAAATTATTCTAGTTCAAATGGAAATCAAATAATAATAATAATAATAATAATAATAATAAAGAATCACATGTTCACATATTAATTAAATGGCAGTGAAAATAAAATGTGGAACCTTCGCTTTAATTAATTATATGTGGTCCTCCCACTCTATAATAAGTTGATAGTCCATCTGTCCTTGCTCGCTAAGCCAACAAGCGCCCCGTTGTGCGGGTTAGAAAATTATACCCTAAAATTTAAGTTTTGGAAATGCAGCATTACTTGGTGATGGAGCATTCACCAAAAAGGGTCCTAACTTGGCTTGATCTAGATTAATTGAAGCCATTAGCTTTCAAACATCAGAAGAATATATACTTTTTCTAATTTTATTTATAGGGCAGAAAGAAAAAAATTTTTTAATCCTATTTATAAGTCATGTCATTAAATTTTCATTATAAATTTTTTCTTTTATCCTCCATTAAATGTTAGAGAAGGAAAATATGTTATTGAAACACACACACACACACAATTTGAGAACTTATTAATTTTAAGATAGAGTTAATGAATTTTAATATTTTCATTGGTATTAGTAAAACTTATTGAAAGTGACTTATAAATAGGATTAGAGATATCTACAAATATAAAAATCATCACATCTTCTAAAAAACTCATAAATCATAATTTCTAATTTCATAAATTAAATTACTCATCTACCTTATGAATGTGCTCATTTATTCTTTTTGATAATCTTACTTTTTATTTTTATTTTTCAATCCATTCTATTTCACTTCTTTCGAGTAATCAAACAGGACCTAAATTTCATTAGCTCTATATAAAAATTCAATAAATTTATAACTTTTTTCTTATTAAATATATATTATTAAAAATACTCCAACATTTATTAACTTTCTTGGCATTTAATGGGTAAAAGAATAAAAATAGACATAAAAAATTATAGAGATGACCTGTATAATCAAAATAAGTACTTTCTATTATATATAATAAGACTAGGAGAAATGATAATAAAATACCTTTGAACTATATAAATGATAATCTAATCCTTCAAAATCTCATAATTTTATTGCAATTTTTATGAATCTTTGTGTCAATAAATTTTCAAGTAAAAAGATCATTTACTCTTAGTAAAAATAATAAATCTCAATCATAACTTTTGCTTTAAGAATTATAAATTTTGTTGTATGAATTACAAGAGTTAAACCAAAAATTATAACTTGTCAACTATAATTTTTGTTATTGAAAAACAAGCTCTAATTATAACTTTTACTTAAGAAATAACAACTTTTATTATATAAATTGTAAAAATTAAATAAAAAATTATAACTTATTAAATGTAATTTAATTATTAAAAAATAAGTTCTCAAAAAAATAACTCCATACACAATTTTTATTTAAAAATTATAATAATTGAATAAAAAATTATAACTTATTAATGAGAGTAAAATAATTTTTTTAATTTAAAATTTATTAATATAAAATTCTTATAAATTTTAATAAAATTATGATATTTTAAAAATTAAATTATCATATATATAATTTGAGAGATTTTATTATTATTATTTTTTTATGTACTACTATGACCTATCATTTAATTTTGTCAGAAGGAATACAATTTTATTTATAAATATCCGATGGTTACATAAATTATTCATATCTCACCTTGACGGTCTGTCACATGGGGTAACCCAACCCAAGTGGCCCTCCATGATTTTAGAGAAATAATAATAAGAAAATGTGTGTGGAATGACTTTCCAAAAGATGTCTATTGACTTGTGGGAGACGATGGTGATATTTCGATGGAGAATTCAGCACGTCCCAGTAATTACGTCGTCTCTGAAAATAATGCTTAATTGACTATGACATCCATCCAGTTCAGTCATAGGACAATGATTTGATGACCTTTCTGATGCCTTTTTTTTTTAATACGTCTAATTATATAATTAAACAATTTTATTTTTATCATGACATGATGAGGTGCGACATATATAAATCATATTATTACAATTTTTAAGTAATACAGTTTATTATATATTTTTATTTTATATTAATTAATTCTGTATCAATGTCATGTTTTCGTAATTAAGTTGAAAACAATCTGCCTAATATATGAAGTTTAAAACATTATAATTTTCAGGGATAATTATATCTAAGCATGTTGCAAGAAATTTATTTGTAAACAAAGACAAACAAGTTCAAATTTTTATTTTAACAACAATTTATTATCTAACAGTCCTTGTCTGCAAATAAATTTCTTACCATATCCTTGAATGTGATCCTCCCTAATTTTTTATTAAGTCTAATATTTCATTAATTCTTTTTTTAAGAACATAATTCATCATTCATTATTAACAATATAATTATATTGTATTAACATCTCCCAACAAAGAGTAGTTTAGTTAGTAAAAGTTAATGGTTAAAAGAGCAAATTAATGAACTGTTAAATTATAGGTTGATAAATGTTTGGAACCCCAAACTAATTTTTTGTGCACCCTACCACCTCATGTCTTGTCACTTACCCATTATCATGTCGCATATTTATTATGTTTAATGCCAAGGCCAAAGCTTAAATTATTAACCTTCTATCTTTCAAACCTTACTATAAATTAAGGAGCGTTCGAGACTCTAAATTTATTTTTTATGCATCCTACCACCTCATGCCTCGTCACCCCCTCTTATCATGTTACCTATTCATTATGTTTAATGTCAAAACCAAAATTTAAATCTTTAACATCCTGCATTTCAAAACTTGTTATATGTCGAAAAGCGCCTGAAACCTTAAACTCATATTTGGTATACCCTACCACCATGTGCCTCATCACCTACCTAGTAACATGTCACATGTTGATTATTTTAATGCCAAGGTTAAGATTTAAATTCTTAACCTCCTACCTTTTAAACCTCTAAAATACTTTAACAAAAATAAGATTTTATTAATTATACTTGTTTCAAAATTACCCTTCCCTACTTATTACAATCCCCCCCTTTTTAATACTATTTCACAAATAAGGTTATATTAAATGAATAGTATGTTTAAAAAATTTATATTTTTATTTGAAAACAAATAATGTTATAAAGTTTATTTCATAAACTTTATTAACATACATACTTTTGTCTGAAAAATATCTTATAAATGATGACAAAATGAACATTTATAAGTTTGTAAAACAATATAACTTACTGTAAGGGATTGTTCGGTTAAGAGGGAAGAAGAAAGAGATTTTACTCCCTCACCTTATTTGGTTTGGAAAGCACAGGAAAGGAAAAATTTTAAAAAATATTCCCTCTCCTCCAAACCTTCCCCTCCAACTTGGAGGAATTGGGAGGGGAGGGATATAATTTTTTTGTATAATGACCAAAATGCCTTTTTTTTTAATCATTACTCCCCATCTTTTTAAACAAGTTCAATAATTGTAGGGTTTTAACAATATATTTAACAATAATAATTACTCTTTATACTTATAATTACATGTTAAAAACATTCATAATTATATTTTATTAGAAAAAAATTTAATAATATAAAAATAAAGTTATATATATATAATTATTTTTATCTCATCTTTTTCCCGACTCTTAGACCAAACACGCCCAAGGTCTACGACATTAATGGAACCTTCAGCATGGCCATGGATTTTCTGAAAAAAGGGGTAATTACTTCTCCTAAAAGTCTTAATGTTTAATGATTATAATAAAGCAAAGAATGGAAACAAACAGTCAACAAAATCGGAACCTCGACCAGCATGTCTCTGTAAGCGCATACCAGAGGAAACTGCCATAAGAATGAAAATGAACTTAATTTTAGTATATATAATAAAAATTTATCATGCATGCTTATTTTTAATAATAATAATTATAATAATAATAATAATTTTTGTTGTTGTTGTGATGGTGGTGTTTTTATTTAACCGTATTTTTTAAGTAATTTTTTGTTTAAAGAAGTTAGGGGTGATTTTCATTCATTTTCCCCCATGAATATGACATTTTTTTTAAAAAAAAAATTTACCTTTAACCTAACATTTCTTTGTAGAATGGAGAGACGCACACATCCACACGCGCGGTGGCAAATTGAAGACCCTAGATTAGTGGGGACAAAAAGACAAACTATTAAAATTAAAATTTAGTGGAGTCAAAATATTAAAACTTATAAAGTTAAAAAAAAAAGGTAAATTTTACATGCCCTGCATGTAATTTTTGCAAAAGTGAGTGGGGGCAAATGTCCACCCTCACTGCATCAAAATTGGTTCACTACTGCACACAATTGCACAACACATATCAATCCTAGATTCTAACTTCAGACCTCTTTTAAAAAAAGGTATTGCTACTATTAAGATAACTGACCATTAACCATGAATATGACATTTTGTGCTTGCACTACTGTCCACAAAAGTTGTGTTGGTTTGCTACATGTATGTGAATTAGCTTTGGACAATATTCTCCATATACATTTATTAATTTGCCGCCATTCATATTGATATATTCAAATTAACCCTGTAGCCAATGAACCCCTAAAATTAGGATTGACACAGGGATGAAGCTAGAAATTTTCATTAGGGAGGTCAAGAATACAAAGCAAATATAATAATCAAAGAAAAGTTATATATGTTTTAAATTTTGCTCATCAATTTTTTAAGACATAAAAATCATCAATTATCATGTCTAGGATAAGCTTTTTATCAATTTCTTTCTCAATATAAATTATCATTAAATTGGTGAAAATTTCATCTCTTTACAAGCATTGAATCATTCAAATAAAGTTTTGCTAAATCTAAGAAGCTCTAATATTGACTTATTGAATTTATTATTTAATTTTTTCAATTGATAATCATACTAAATAAATAAATCAACAAGATAATGATGCTCAATTGTAACAAAATCTTTATGTCGATGAGATCAAATTTTATAAAAGTAAAAAACATTCATATAATAAATTTCAATAGCTTAGTCGTTACAAAAATAGTAATTTTTTAGAAGAACATCTTAATCATAACCTCTCAGTTTTTTTATAAGTGATTTTATGTTAGCCAAACATCAAGCACATAGCATTTAATATATGTTAAAATTTTTGTTACAATACTTAACAAAGTTTGTTAGTAATAATTATCATAATTTCTTTCATCAAATATAAAAAAAAATCAAATTAAATAAATACTTTAAGAGCACATATAACATTATCTTATTAAAAATAAATAAATTAGATAATAATTATATCTCCAAGCTAAAGCTAATGAAACAATTGCACTATATATACAAAAATGACTACATATATAATTGAAATGAAAATTCAATTCAATGTCTTGAGATATTTGTAATGTGTCAACTTAGGATATCAAAAATATGTAACACTTACATTTTATTAACAAAATTAAAAAGTTAGGGGCAATGGCTCTTGTGTAACATCCTAAGTTTTTTCATTTATAATTATCAGTATTTTCAAGGGTAATTTGATTAATTTAGATAAATTGTTGATTTAGCGAGGGTTATGGGAGACTAATATGGTTTTTGAATCCTTGAACAACCTTAGAAGAGGGCTAGATTGATGTTCAAGCGGGCCATGGCACGAAGGGGAGCTTAAAATTTTGTAGGATTTTCTATACTATGCACCGCAGCGGGCATGTTAATGTGCCATGATACATGTGCAAAATCTGCACTTATCAAATCACTAATCAAACTTGAAAAACATAAGAAAGAAAGAAGAAACTTAGAAGCAACGATGAAGAGAGACTTGGGGCTGCTGGGGCTTACTTCCAATGTAATTTTAGAGGTCTTTCAAGCTTCATATACATTAGGTAAGCCTTCCTTTCTTCTCCCTCTCCCTCTTTTATGTGAAAATCTAGATTGATGGGGCAATGAGGACTTTAATTTTGATTCCCTTGGGTGTAGACCAAACCCATTAATTTATTTAAGATTTTGAGGAGTTAAATCAAGCCTCTAACCCTAAGTTTATGAGTTTTATGGTGATTGAAAGTTTTTTATAAGGGTTTGAACAAACCTTAAGTATAATTTGAGGATTTTGAGATAATATGGGACATTGGTTAGCGAATTTGGTGTGTTAGGATATTTAATAGGATGGTTAGAGTGTTTGAAAATGGTTGATGTTATTAGAAAAGAAATTTAAGTATTTTAGACACTTAGAACCTAGAGAATTTGGAGTTATCCGGAGTGATAATTGATGATTGTCACTTATTGGTGTAGATTGAGCGTTACTCGAGCCATATCGTGTGTATAGAGCTTGTGGAGCTAATGTTGAACCACGATAACCTTTTTGTGTGTGACAAGGGATTGAGATAACGGAATAATTTATACTGATTAATTATATTATTTAACTATTTGTGAGTAGATATGTGGATTTAAACTTGAGATTTGATAACCTTGCATATTGTGAAATGTGATGTTGTGTGTGAAAATATATTTTTTTTGTAAATGATAAGTATGATGAAAGTTATATATAAATGAGTTGAGAAATTTGAAATGTTTATGTGATATATATGTTAAATGTGGGCATGATCATGTTAGGGGGTGGGAGTTTACCTGTAGGAAAGAATAGTAAAAGTTCATATGGCATATATTTCCTTAGTGTCTATTGAGGCACAGTGTTGGATATTTTCTCCTTGGATACGGCATTGGAGAGTAATGCTTCTTAGCATCAATGATGTGGTGTTGGAGTAACGACACCCAGATTTGTGTGCAATAGAGGGAAACTGTAGTCTAGAAGTGGGATAGGACATCTTTGGTTGGATGATCCTACCACTGAAGGTAAGATCAAATCATTGTGAATGTACACTTGGTTTAAGAGCCTATAGTTTTGATCAGGGTGATATGGAAGCTCAGATGGTAGAATGATCATACTAATGATAAAAGATTTGTACTGATGAAAAGAGTATTTGGCTATATGCTAAATGTATATTTTGAAGTTTCATAGTTTTACTCTCTTATGGTTGTGCATGTTGTGAATACCGTATTTTGTCAGGACATTTTTTGAAATTTAACAAAATAAAAATAAATTCAACTAAAAAAATATAAAAATATGAAAATGAAATTTAATCCTTGTAGGATTATATTTTCAAAAAATAATAATTAATAGGGTTTAATTTTATTTTATCATAGATAATATTTTGTTAATTAAGATTTTATTTCTTTTAGTTCAAAAAAAACCAAAAAAATAAATATAAAAATACAAAAATGAAATTTAATCTTTTTTAGGATTATATTTTCAAATAATAATAATAATAATAATAATAATAATAATAATATCTTGCTTAATTTTTTTTAAATCTCTCTCAAATTATCCCAATCATTTAAAAAATATTTGGAGTTAATTTTTGAGAGTTAACTTTTCTCTCTTTAAATCTTATTTTTCACTTAAAAAATATGTGTGTGTGTGTTAACAAAATGATAATAATAAAAATCAAAAAAAATATTGGAGGGCTGGATGAAATGATGAGTATCAGCATTTCATCACAACCCTTAAAGGGCATTCCTTTTACACATGTTGGCAAGACAAAAGAAGTAGAAACAGAAACACAAAAACACCAACAAAAGAAGCAAACATAGATCAGAAAAAAAAAAGGGAAGAGCAGAGAATGCCAGAAAGAGCAACACCTGCACAAAAAAGATAGCCATACAGCCATGCAAAATGCTTTGAGCCAAACACAGTAGCATGCACACATGAAAGACATAGAAAGAAAGCAGCTCTAAAAGAACACCGCAGGCGCAAAAGAACCAGACATGCTAGCTAATACACGCAGAGAAAAAACACAGAAAAGAAGCAAAAGCAGCATAGAAAAGATAGCCATGCAAAGACACACACACGCGCGAGCAAAAAAAATTGGAGAGCAGAAACAAAGAAAAGGAGAAAGAAATAGAGAAGACGTGCATGGCAAGAGGAAGAGCCCGAGCTTCAACAATAAAGGGATCTCTCACGCAAAGATCTAAAAGAGGGAGAAGAGAGAAAGAAAGTAGAGTGAGTCTAAGAGAGGATGGAGAATAAGAAGAAAAATGAGAGGAAAATTGGAATAAGGAGACCGAGAATGAGGAAGACCGAGAGAAAAAAAGCAGAGCATAAAACTAGAAAAGAAGAAGATGAAAAACTTAAAGAGGAGAGGCACAGAGAAAAGAGAAGAAAAATAGAGTCACAGGGCTTTCGCCCAGACGAGAAATTTGAGAAGAAGGAGAGAAAACTGAGGAAGGGAAATGGATGAGGAACACAGCAGAAAAACAGAGCACTAAGGAAGAGAAGAGAGAAACGAACAAAGAGAAGAGGGAAACTGAGCGGAGTAGCACGAAACAAAGCAAAAGAGAGAGGCCGAGGAAGAGAAGGAAAAACAAGGAGGAAGGGGGACGAGAAAACTAAAAGAAAAACAGAGCAAGAGATGCGTCGAAGATGAACCAAGTTGTTACCAAGTTGTTAGAGAAAATGGACAGTGGGATTTGCACTTGGAAATGAAGGAAAGGTAATGTTGGAGAGCTAAGGAGGACGCATTATTACGTGCTTATGTCAAACAGTATGATCCAAAGGAATGGAATCTTGTGTCTTAGTGCATGAACGCCCTTAATAGGGATGCTAAATCTTGCTTAGAAAGGTGGAAGAACTACCTCAAGCCTAGCATCAAGAAGGGATCTCTCACTGAAGAAGAATAACGACTTGTCATCTAACTTTAGGCAAAACACGGCAACAAATGGAAGAAAATTGCTACAAAAGTACCAGGCCACATTGGAATCATGGGCTGCTACAATTCAAAGATGTAGTCAATGGCAATTAAATCAGATAATATTTAAATCATGTCATCTCTTTTAATTTAGATTCATTGATGAACATATATATATATATATATATATATTGATAGATGTTAAGGGTGTGGACTGATCCCGATATATGTTTAGGCACTTAAAAAATTCAAGAATCAAATATTTGTATATAGAATTTAGAATATATCTGAGAGGTGTTTGACAAAACAAAAAAAGCTTGTGAGAATATCGTTGATAATTTGTGGCGTGATTGTGGTTTGAAGCTGTATCCATTATGCTTATAATCTCGCTAAAAGTTTATGTCAAATCTTGATTTTTTAGAATATATCCCTAAGTCAAAAGAATAGTGAATTATCAAAATAGTTTGTTTCTCTATTCTTTCCATTGCCTTTATTGCATGAATGGTTTAGCCAACTATAATATTATGCCCCGACTGCAAATGCAAATATTTTGATTATCTATTTGTTGTGTGAGATTTTAAAAATCTCCGTAGACATTTAAAATGATTTCATATCATGTAAATCAATAAGATTTTGCAGGTATGAGAATCATTCTTATAATAAATATTTAAGTTTTATGTGAGATTTTAAGAATCTTCATAAAGACTTAAGTTAATCACATTATTGTGTAGAATAATATATTCCCACAGATATCGTGATTCTAAATTTATATATATTACGTAAACAAATTTTTATAAATAAAATAATAAACATTTTTATACTATTAATTAATTAAATTAAAAAATTTAAATTATAATTATATTTTCTAATTAGATCTTTTGGTCATGCAAAATTTTTAAAACTTCGTAGACCTTTAGGATAATCGTACTACCGTGTGAGTCAATAAGGCTTTGCAAATATAACGATTAAAATTTCTATATTAAAAAATATGTGTTATACAATTACATATTAAAATATATTCAAAGTGACTATTATTTAATTCTTTTATTGTGTGAGATTTTGAATCTCTACAGATATTTAGGATAATCTCGTATCGTGTAAATCAATAAGGTTACACAGATACGAGAGTAAAACTTATATATTAATATGGGTTCCCAAGGCCCATCATTAAAATTAACTCTCTCTTTTTTATAATTCAAATTAATAATTTATTTAAATCTCATGTGAAATTTTAAGAATCTTCGTAGAGACTTAAATTAGTCACATCATCATACGGGATAATAAGTCCTCGTAGATGTAGTGATTTTTAATTTTTATAATAAATAAATGATTTTTGTAAATAATTATATAATACAAAATTTAAAAAATTAATTAACCAAATTAATGTATTTAAATTGTAATCACATTTATCAACTATATCTTTTAGTCATGTAAGGTTTTTGAATCTCCGTAGACTTCTAAGATAATCATCTTATTGTACGAGTCAATAAGACTCTACATATATAATGATTAATTTTTTAAAATATATATAAATTATAAATCAATTATAAAAATTTAATTCTTTTATCGTATGAGATTTTGGAATCTCTATAGATATTTAAGATCATCATATTATTGTATAAGTAAATAAGGCTTTACAAGTATGATAATTAAGAGTCTTTAAAACATGTATATACACACTTAAAATATATTATTAACACTTAAAAATATACATAAGAAAATAAATAAATAAATTAAGTTATTAAATTCTTTTATTTTGTGATATTTTGAAATCTCCGCAGATATTTAGAATAATCGTATTGTCGTATGAACCAATAAGGCTCTATAGGTAATGCAATTAAATTTTCAATCATAAAATATAAAAAATTAATAATTTTTAAACTCTTTTCTTTCTTTATTTCAAAAATTTAAAAATTGAAAAAATAATTAAAATTAAATTACTTTTTACAATTTAAAACACACATATCAAAATTTCAGAAATTATTTTATTTGCAAAATGGTGAATTATTTCTAATTAATTTCTCTTAAAAAAATATTTTCACCAACAATTTTCAAACCCAAACTACGTGAACTTTGATCCCCATCACAGGGTACGTAAGCCTTAGAGTCAAATTATGAGTCAAGTCCTCCCTCGTAAATAAATAAATATTTCTCACTTAATTCTTATCATTTTTTATCAAACATATGAATATAAAAGGGATAATTAAAATAATTTTAAAACTATATTAATAGAGCACAGCAAACTTCAGGTAACCGTTCTGACGAACGGGTGTTGTGAGGTGCCTAACACCTTCTCTGCACTCAATTGACTCCCGAACCTATTTTTTGATTTCGCAGACCATCCTTATTCTTCTTTAATTGGTTTCTCAAGATTTTTCTCAAAATCTCAGTAGCGACTCCTCATTCATTTGGTTCCCACCTCAAAGGTCAAGGACCTCCACTTGTGCGCCATCCGCATCACATTTTTTGGATATGACACATGTTAATTAATAATAGTGAATTATTCTGTTATTGAAATGTTTATCTCACTTCGTGGTTATATTTTACAGGTGATAGCTCCAGTAAGGAAAAGGGGAAGGAAGGAGCAATTGAAGAGTGAAGAGTATGTAGTATAGCTCTTTCCCTTTTCTCTTTTGGGTTTGTAACGAATATTGCCATTATATATTGCCAATTTAGGAATATGACATTATTTTGGATATCACTTGTATGAATTTGTGATAAGTGTGCGTATCTTGGTCTGAAATTGATGTTGTGAATTAAATATGTATGCTTGGCCAAGTTATCATTACAAGTGAAGAATTTGAAAACATCTAGGTGTCAAAATGACCAAGTAACATGTGTGATAGAATTTATCAATCCCTTTATGTTGTTGTGAATTGGGGTTTTAATGGTCATTTTAAATGTGGATACTTAATTTTGTGTTATAATTGAATTGCCATGTTGCGTGTAGTCGATTTAAGGTGGTCAAAGTATCTTTGGGGTAAATGACACTTGGTGTTGTGAATTAGACACCTTTATGTGTGTTTTAAGGTAAAAATGAACCATTTTAGATTTCGATACCCATCTTTTAAAAGGATGATTATTTCAATGTGAAACTGGTGCCATTAGATAGAGAGCTCAAAAAGCTTCATGTGAACACTTAAACAGCTCAAATCGAATGTCGGATGGCAAAATGACGCACTCTAAAAGTTTGAAGGGCTGTCATGACAGCAGGTGCGAGCCGCAGCGTGTGGTTGTTGCGCCACGGCGCATGGGGCCTTCGAGGGACTCGTCCCTCTGTGCCATCCGCTGTGGCGGACGAACTAGATAAGGGTTGGAAGGCTTATTTTAACTCGTTTTGAAGTGATTTGATTTTTATACTTCCATGTTTGCTCTTAATTAATTTTTAACTATGATTTGAGCTCAAATAATATTTTAAAAAAGGGTTTTCTTGAGATCCCAATATTTTAAATTAATTATTTTCAAACCTTTGAGTTGTGATAGTTTCGGTAGAAAATTTTATTTAATCCTAGTTATCATAATGATGTGTGTGTTGTCCTAATAATGTTAAAGCAGATATTACACCTTGATCCTGTGTCTTCACTCTTGAACTAAAGGGAGTGGCTATGTTCTAAAAAACATGGATGTGCATACCCACTCCACTATAAAATATAAGATATATCTTATATCAACTAATATTGATTTAAGATATAGAACAGTTTGCGAAAAAATCAATAATATTAAATATTTTCTTTTTTCAACAAATGCACTTATTGACTGTATTACAGAGAGCTCATATATAAAAAGTAAATTAAAGATAAGGTAAGCTTGAAAAGTAATGATATTTTTTTAACATGTTAATTATATTTATATATACATTTATAACTCTTCTTCTTCTTCTTCTTCTTCTTTGTTTTTTTTTTTTGAATTAGATGGATATGTACTAACAATCTAAGGTTAATTAGAAATACGATCGAATCCGCGACTTTCTACTTTTTGGAAAGTTTACATGCCTTTAAACTACATGGCGATTGGCTTTATATACCAATCTTAATTACTTTTTTGGTTGTTGTCAATAATGGATGTTTCATTTAACCTTGAAGGAGTAATAGTGTTTGAAGATAAGAATAATAAGAAAACCAAGACAGCAAAAGAAAATAAAAAACAAAATAACAACTAAAACTAAAGTGACCCTAACTTAATCAATTCCTAATCTCAAATAATTTATTCTTTAAGGCAGGTTTGAAGCAAGGGAAGTCTCCATAACATCCACTGCTAGAATATGGGACAAACGAAGTGGTGGTGCTTCCACCCACCCTATCAGGTACACATCCTTATTAGCATTGTCCACCAGGTAATTAGTTGCCTTATTACCTTCATGATGAGTGAAAGAAACAGAAAACCCAACATTGAAAGTCATAAAGTCCAGATTATCAAGAACCAAACCTCTGCAAAGCAATTCACATAGTTAAAGCTTGTGATCATTCAAGCAATTCACCAAAGTTTGACAATCACTTTCAAACACTACCTTATTGTGTCCTAAATTAACCTAGCATCATAACTTTTTTCAATGCTATAGCTTTAATCATAAATGTCGAGATAGATTTTACTTTTTCCATAGAAACTCATCTAACCTTGCCATGCTCATCCCTACAAAATATTCCAATGGAACAATATTATCAGTGAGATTAAAAGTCCCATCACAGTTAACCTTAACTTTTTTTTTAATCTTAATTAAAAGTGTTATATATATATATATATATAAAGAGTACATAGTAAAGGCTCATAATCCCAATATTTTAAGATTTTGGTTAAAAAAAAAAATTGAAGTCAAACCGACACACTTATGTGCATCAGCATCATTAAGTTGACTGTAGATGAAACCTTAAACAAGTATCATTAGGTTTGTTTGAAGTTCAAGAAAACGATTCCTTTTAAATCACACAATAACTGAGATGTAAAATATTTATTATTTTAAATAATTATTGCTCAATAATGTCCTGGGCATTCTCTACATTTATAACGAACGTATAAAGTATAAACTTTATTTTTGTATTTATTTTTTTCTCCTTCTAATGTCGGTCAAATTCTGTTTGTGACTCTCAAGACTAATCTCAAGGCTTACCGTATGCCACATGTATATACGTGGGAAATATTAACATATTATAAAGCCGACAAATCGCGAGTTCCAAACTCTCGGACCATTCATGCGTCTATACTTATTTTTTTATTAAGCACTTATAAATTATTTTAATGTTACACACATTAAATTAAAAAGTATAATTAATATATTAAAATATTGACCTCGTTATTAAACTTATAAGAGTGTACAACCACCCTCCTTCCATTTTGGTAAAATTATGAAGGCCATCTTTTTATTTTTAAAACATATGTTTTAGTTCTATTGTTAACATCATTAGAAATACTCCGTTCAAAAAATACTTAATAATTTATTTGTAATTATGTTAAAAATTTTAAAATTATTAATTTACTCTTATAATCTAATTGTCTACTCTCACTGTTAATTTTAAAATAACAAGATTTATACACTTAGTTTTATATATTTAATATACTTTTATTGAATAAATAATTCATAAATGATACACATATATTGATTTAATTAAAAACAAACGCTTTAGATATATAATGCTAAGTTATAAGTTTCCCTATTTTAAAAACTTTGAATAATTAAAAATATATATATATATATATATATTTACATAAATAACTATAATTTTGTGTGAAAATTAAGAGTAACATTATAATATTAACAATATAGACAATTAAGGTTAACATTAAGAGCAAGGTTGTGCAAAAGTTCAGTTATCCTATCCAACCTAATTCAATCTGAATAAGTCTGGTCCGGTCCGGTCCAATAAAACAATTGGTCTAAAAGATTAAAGAGACCAAAAAGACTATACTAATTTCTTGAGTTAGACCGGATAGGAGACTAAGTTCTCAGACCATTTGGTCCAATCTAGTCTAGTCCTATGAAATTATTTTAATATAATTTTAATTATTTTTAATATATTTGAATAGTTTGCAGTTTGAACTAATGTTTCCTTCATTTACATTTCAGATTTCACCCTTCTATTTAATATAATTTTAATTTAGTTTACTACTAAATTGTTATTATAATGTATGTTAGGTATATTGCTGAAATTTGTTGAATGTTGTTGCTACTGCTGCTATTGAAGTTATGAATTTGAATCATATGAATTGTAATTGAAATATTTTTTATTGTTGTTAGATATTGTTATTGATTTTTTATGATTATAAGTTTTTTATTATCTTAATTGGGTTTATCATGATGAAATGAATTGTTACCTATTATACAAAAAAAAAGGCTAACTAAGTACTGGACCACATGAATTGATCTCCTAATCCTATGAATAAAGTCTGGTGTTATTAATCTTTGGATTATAACTGGATCATACCAAACTATGAATTGTCTAATACAACCCTTTTTGTGAAAGATATCAAATTTTAAGTTAGGTTAAAGTCCAGTCTTGTCTAATCCTTTGCATGACTTAATTAAGAGTAAAATATTTTAATACATTATGTTAAAAGTAAACTACTCTAGCCACTCAACTAAATTACTATATACACAACAGTTGAACTTCATTTTTTAAATAACAAATCATTTTTATCATTTTCAATTAAAAAAATATTTCTAATACAATCCACTAGAATTAAAAAACGAGTAAGCTTTGTTTATATGAGCATGGCCCTTATGAGCTCAATCTATTAAGCCTAGTTTTGCTCAAATTATTCATTTTTTGAAGTTTTTTAAAGAGTCTAAGATTAGGCCTGTAAGTTTATATTCCCGGCTCTACAATCCACCGGTTTTTTGTTATATTTTCGCATTCAATTAGTAGTACATTTTAAAAACTAATCACCTACCAGGGTGCTTTACTTAAATTCTCCCAATGCACTGTCAGAAGGGGGTAAGTAAAGTGATGAAATAATTGATGAGTGCAGTCACAATTCATCATTCTGACATATCCTTTTGCATGTATTCTTTTTAATACTGTGCAAGTGTCGGTGCCGTGCAGTAATCGGGATGCATTATTTGTTCTCATTCTATCTGAACAACATTTTTGTGTTTGTTGGAATCCCAGAGTTTCCCTTTCCTTGTCATGTTCATTAATTTATTCCTTCCACTAATTATTCCATCGATCCTACCAACTAATCAACCATCAAATTAAACTCTAATTTAACTTCGAAATGCTTTCGATGAATTAAAAATCAATAAAATATATTGATCAGAATCGGTTTCAATTAACAGTAATTAATAATCAACTTTTCTGTGATAACTGTTGTATAAATTATTAACTATTCAAAAGTATGTTATTTTACTGTTTAATTCATATCATTTTTATCAAACGAATAAATTTTACTCCTTTCTTTTAAAAATATAAAATATTTTTTAAAGAGTTGAATGTTTATAAAGACATTTTTAATCTTTTAATATCTAATTATTGTCTTTTTTTAAAAGTATCCTTAATTGAGAGTGACTTTATATTTATTATAGGCTATTTAATAAAGATAAATATAAAAATATAAAATTAATTTAAAAATAAACATATTATTTTATTGAGAGGTGAAATTGGATTAAAAATAATCTATAATCTTTAATGGAAGGAGTGAATTAGAGTCTCTTATATTTTAATCAGTTTTATTTAAAGAATACTGTTATCACATGTTCTTCAAACATGACGTGATATGACCATAATTGTGCATGGCGGCACATGACCTTGCTGTTTGCTTCTCCATTATTCATTATATTTACAAGGTGTTTTCAATTAATTCACTGAAACTAAATCCTAACAATTTATTAAATATATTTTAAAATAAATTTTTTTAACTTTACTCCTATTAAAAATAAAAAAAGAGATATACAGTATATAATAAGTCATAAATAAAATTAAATTTACACAGGGTGAAATTGAAAATGGGTAAAAAATAATAATCCTTCATGTACCGTATATTAAGGAGTAGATAATTTTTTTAAAAGATACTCTATAATAGAGACTAAAGGGATGTGTCCATTTCATCAAACTAATAAATATATTTTATAAGGATTACTTTCTCCGAACCAAAATATATGATATTAGAACTAAGTTACGGTTTTTAAAAAATGTTGGTTAAAATCTTAATTTTTTTTAAAAAATATATCTTTTCAATTATACTCTCATTAAATACTTTATATAAAAGTTTTGATAATAGTAATTAAAATTTTAATATATTATTTTATAATAATAAATGAAGTAAGGGTATTGTTGGAAAAATAATTATAAACGTTGCACAATGTTGAATTAAACAAGACTTCTAAAAAATATCTTATGTTGCATTTAAAAGTTTTGATATATAATTTGTAACTTGGCTTCTTATATTTACAGTGATTTACGAGTAATTTATCACTTATGTTCCAATTTTTAGTCACAATGAAAATTAATTAGATCAATTAGCTTATGAAAATATTGGTAGTGTATGAGTAATTTACAACTCATATTCCAATTTTTTATAAAGGTACATTCAAAATTAACTGGATCAATTGCTTGAAATTTAGTGATTTTTAAGGGCACATTTGACACTTCACTGATATTTCAGAATTTGTTGCAACCTAATTATAATTCAATTAGCCTTTTAAACTAAGAAATGGAAGTTTTTAAACAAGATAAATGAAACACCATGAAACTGTTAGTAGTATGACTATCTATATGAATGAACTCATAAATAATTATTTAACTTTAACAATCAAAGATATTTTCCAAAAATATATACATATTTTAAAAAATTTAGTTAAAATGAAAGGTCAATGCCAGCCATGCCAATTACTGTAATTATTAATGATAATTCAATAGCTACATATAGAAGCAAGACTCATTCTTCAAAAGATAGTGGCCCATTATTAACTGCAGCCACATCTAAGATACTATATCTGAGTTGAATCAAACATGTGATATTACTTTCAAAGTCATCAAATAATTTTTCCCCCAAGTTTTAGATGAATAAATTTTTTTAATAAATATTCATTATATGCATATGGGTATTGTTTTTTGATCATGAATATAAGAAGTAGAATCTGCTAATACAATAGAAGAGGTTATGATATTACTCGAGATAAGGAAAGCAAAAACTAGACTTTCCTAATTAAGGACCCGTAATTTGTTCAATATTAATAAATAAATAGTTTTAAATAGTTTAAAGATTTTATGTAAGAAGAGTTATTTTGTCACGATTTTATTAAAATATATATATTATTTTATGTTTCATTTCAATAATAAAAATTAATTATTGTTTATTTAATTTTAAAATTTATGATATATTTATGAATATTTATTTATAAAAAATAATTTATTATTTGGTTATTTTAAGATTTTATAATAATATCTCTTCGTTTTCATGTGATTCTCTTATTTAAAGTACAAATTATTTTCAAAAGTTATTCGAAATAACTTATTAAACTAATTAGAAATTAGTTTCTTTTTTCATATTTTAATTATTTTAAAAAATTTAAACAAATTTTATAAAATTTCACAAAATTTTTTCTTCAAAGAACAAGTAATTTTTAATTAAAAAAGCTTAAATAAACAGGTTCTTTTACCCAATACACCATGGTTTGATCTTAATCATATATAGCTAATATTTTAATTATATAGTTAAAGTTTAAACTACTAAAAAATATATACAAATTTCTAGAATTGGTTTGAATAAATTGGCTAATTAATATTTAATTCAAAACTGCATGCATCTTTAGCATGCGAAATACAATTTTATTGGAGGGTTTGGAGGATGAAGATTTTGCTGATGAATAAAAAATGATAATTGACAATTACCTCTCCACCTTTCTAATTAAAAAAATTAAAAAATAATATTAAGGCAAAAGCTTTTGAATGAGAAATATTATACATTGACCCCACCACAAAAGCAACATTTGCACCACTTGTTTATGTTTAATGTATATTTTAGTCATCCTCACCGATCTCGAGCGACAACGATATATGATCTCCCAAAGTGCATGTCTCATTCACTAAAATGAATCTCAGTTAACAATTATTATTATTATTATTGTTATTAAATAATAATGATCATAATAATATGTCATCATGGTGCAGAGACCAATATGCATGTAATGATTTTCAATAACATTACGCACGTTCCCTTTTATAATCATGCGTACTACACATTATTTTTCTTCTCATGCACTCTTTCTTATTCGGTGGTTTTTTTTTTTTTTTGGCCCTTTTCAAATTTTATAAGTCAAGATACACCCACGTTGTACATTATTGTATATACGTATTTGGGTGTGTCAAAATAAAGTCTCACATTACACAAATGAATGAAAGGCTTAGTGTATACTCCCTCTTACTTTTGTTTTCAAATATAAACAAATTTTAATTAACTCACATTATTTAAAAAACGTTGGTTAATTTTAATAATGATATATGTCTAAAATTGAAAAATTTGGACTAAAATGTCATTGTAATACTTTTTTCTCTAATTTCATGAGAGTATCCATTCATGAGGGGTAATTTAAAAAAATTGTAACAAATAGAGGGAGTATATATATACTAAATTTGTGTTTGTGAGTTTTTTTTAAATAATGGAATTGAATGAAGTGGGATGACTAAAAGTTTAATAACATTGTTTGGGAAAACTTTTTTAAAGGAAGTGAAGTAGCTTGGGGTGACTTTCCTAGCCGTCCTTAGTTATCTTAAACTCATTTTTTTCCAACTCCCTAATTGTGGGGTCGAAGATAAAATGGTCCAACATAAATAATATTATTACAAAATTAGCCCTCATTCTTCTCACACTTTCACAGGTCACTCCCTCCCAACCTAAAATTGAAAATTATAATTATATCCAATTCAAATACATTAATTTTATAATTATTCTTAAATAAATTATTTATTCCTCTAATAAAATTTCCAAATAATAGAATGTTTCATTTCATTTTACTTCGTTTCACTTAATCTTATTTTATTCCATTCATGACTATTCCTTTTCACTCCATCATATACTGATGTGAGCTTAGGCTAGAAAGTAAGGCTTGATGGAGAAGTAAGCTTGCGAATGCATCAACAAGCCAATTTGTTTAGAGGTGACTTATTTATGAGATGAATGATTTAATGATGTTCAATGTGGCTGCCCAATCTTGACCTAGATATCATCCTATAAACACCGGTGTCGTCAACAGCTTGTTCTAATGCCCCAACTCGAGTTTTCGAGCTACTCTTCTCCTCTCATCCATTGTGCTTCTCCTAAATTATTCTGTTAATTTTCACTATTTTGTGTTCTTATTTATCGTGTAGGGATGGTTCATTCAATTCTGAAAATAGCATATTCAATAGTACTGTAGTAGAATAGCTATTGAGAATAATGTCCTCTAACATCAACAAGATCAAGTTTTGTATGCTACGGGTGTTCATAAGTGCAGTTTGGTTTGGTTTTGAAAAAAAATTAGACCAAACCAAATCAATTTTTTACTATAATTTGGGACCTATTTAGTTTTTTTCAGTTCAGTTTGATTTAAGTTTGAATCAAGTTTAAATTTTTTTTAATAAGATATTCTTTATAATTGCCAATATATATTCATGTTTGCTAATAATTTTTAACTATTAATTATTATTTGTAATGAAAAATCTCATGAGTACAAAAAAAAATTTTAACAATTAATTAGCATGCTGGAAAAAATGATTAGTTAGCATATTTAACTATTAAAAATTAATGTATTATCTTTAAAACACTTGATTATAAAATTTAAAAATTATCTTAAATAGTTATAAATAACATCAAGCTAATTGTAACTTATTTTTATTAATAGTTTACAAATAACTAAATTTGAAAAAGGGAAAAAAAACTTTGACAAATTTATGAATATATATATATATATATATATAACAAATATAATAAGACTTGATTCGGTTTGATTCAAATTTTCAGAAGTAAAAACTTGAACCGAATCAAACCAATTAATTTTGTCAAAATAAAAACCAAAGCAAAACTCATTTATAATCGGTTTTGATCAATTTATGTCAGCTTGGTTTGGTGTAATTAATTTGGATTGGTTTTGAATACCTATGATTACAACCAACAATATATATATATATTGTGTGTGTGTGTGTATATTATTCTTATATTCTTATTGTTCCAAGTGATTTATGTGTTTGATTACAATACAATTAGGTAGAATAAGAAAGCAATGGCTGATGTGACATACGAATAGCAGAATCCGAATAATTGAAAGTATGGGAGCATGCGTTTTGTTGAATAAAAACATTAAGAAAATAACGTTCTTTAAGTTCATCAAAAGTTATGCAAAGTAGGCCATTCAAAATAAGACAATAGAACAAGGACAAGGGATAACACTATTTTTCATAAGTCAAATCAAAAAAGAATTATTAACTTTTTTAACAAATAATTATTTTCTTCCCCTCTTAGAGATGGTCAAACTACACTACCCATTTTATCATACAAATAAATACAGGTCACTTATATATATTTAAAATCATTTTGAAAACATTTTTAAATTTTTATGTCAATATTATTTATTTTCTACGCCATATAAATTTTGAAAATAAAATTTATTATTTGAAAAATGGATAGGGTCAAGTATAATATTATAATCAGCATGAAATACAGAATTTATCCAGAGTTGCATCAACTTATTTTTCAGATTTCGTGCATGAGCTTCATTTTTCAGTGGACTTCCTGAAAATTTTATAATTATATTGATAAATACATGAAAAGTCCCCCTAGTGGCCTAGTCATCCATACATATCTTACATTTTTATCCTCGCTTTGATCTTATTTATAAGTACCTTCAACATTTTTGATGAAACCAAAGAAAATATTAAACTTTAGTAACTCTGTCTTAAAATTTAAAAAGTTTTTAACTTTATCCTTATTAATATCTACTTAAAAAATAGAATATTCTACCATTTAATGATGTCTCTAACATTGAATAGAGACAAAGAGTAAAGATAGACATAATAATTATTGAGGTGTCCTATAAATATAATTAAAATAAATATCCTCTCTCTATCTTATAAATAAAATTAGAAGAGTATAGTAGTATTTGAATTTTATAAGAAATCATTATAAATTTCATATTACTCGTCTAGTTATTAGATAATCTCTCCGTTCCTTTTATAAAACATTTTTAACAATGTTTTTAAATTTTCATAATATAGATAAATTTGGCTTATGAAAAGGGAAATAATTTATCGGGAGATCCATTTCTAGGAATATAGCAAGGAATTTATTCACAGATAAAAACTAATAATAAGTCTTATTTAAAAAAATAAGTTCATATTTCCATTTAAATAACAATACATTCCATGCTTTTGTTTGTGAATAATTTTTTTGCCAGATTCTTGGACATGATTCTCCCTAATTCATTTGAAGTACTCTCTCTGTCCTAAATTATTAGACATTTCTTGACAAAATTTTACATACCAATAAATATCATTAAATAAACTTAACAACCTTAATTTTTTTTTCAAAACAAAATATAAACTCCAAAGAATATCCTTCATTTAATAATCTTAAATCTACACTTAATTATTAAATATGTAAAGAGAGGGTAATATTAGAATAAGCCTATTTAATAAAATATTAATCTTTTTAAAGTATCTTATGCTCTTTTTAATCATATTTATAAGTCATTTTTAACATATTTTATCAAACCAAAAAAATATTAAATTTCATTAACTTTATCTTAAAATTTAATAAGTTTTTACATATACTCTTTAATAAGGACAAAAAGAATTATTTTAATAATTTTTAAAAGTATTTAATAAAGGTAAAAAGATAAATATAAACATAAATAATGAAGTACTCTGTAAATAAGATTACAATTAATTTTCTCTTTGATTTATAAATAGGAGAAATATTTTGTGATATTATCTTCATCCCAAATTATATGGCACTTTTAAAATATTTTTTTATCCTAAAATATAAAATATTTTGGGTGGATTAAAATTTATTAAATACATTAATTTTTATACTATCATTTCTCTTTCTATAATTAATTTTCATCTCTTTCTTTTTAATATATTAAATAATAAATATTTTTAAAAATTTATATTTTTTTTTGAAAAGAAATGTTGTTAAGTATATTAATAAATTTTATTAATTTTTAAAATTTTATTCAAAAATATTTTAAAATTTAAGGGGAAGGGATTATTAAAGTTTTTTTTAATATTTTATAACCTGGAACCGTGGGATGGTATGTTAGTACGAAGTTATTTGTACGTCGGATGGTACTGTGAAAAATCTATAAATTATACATAATTTTTTTTAAGACCAATTTGATAGGGACCTTGACTAAGTTGCCGTCCTTGACTGCTTCTCAAGTGTTGGCAAAGTTTCTGAAATGGTGAGTCAGAACTCTGCATACAAAATCATGTGAATTTTGTCTTCATTTGCTTCTTTTTGTTTTTGTTTGTGGAGTAAGAATTACTCCACCCAATTAATTTATAAAATATTTTTTTAAAAAATTAACATTTTAAAATATAAAATATTTTAATAAAAACAAAATTTATTAATAATATTTTTTAATATTATCTTTATATACATTTTTTATTCAATATTTATTTATTAATAAAATATTAAATAAAAGATATTTTTAAAAATTTATATTTTTATTTTAAAAAATAAAGTTATGAAGTATGTTTAATTAATTTTATTAATATAAAATATTTATTTAAAAATATTTTTTAATTTGAAAGAGAAGGAAGAGTAAATGCAGCCTGTCGGTGCTACATGCACGACAAATGGTTTTCCCATTCATTCATGATACGGAGCTATGATGAGTGCCCAGGCAATTTCATGTTCATATTATCAGACTTGGAAAATTTTGCTTGTACTTTTAGAAAATAATACTCCTTGTACCCCAATTTATAAGCAATTTATGAAAAGGGTTGTACATACACTGACATTAATTAAATACTCTTTTAACGTTTTTTATAAATTATTTTCATCAACCTTATTAATATTAATATAAAAAAAATATATAAAAAATAAAAATATATAAACTTTTAAATATAGTTCTATATAATAAATTTAAAAATAATGTTATGTTATTTTTTTTCTTCGATAAATGATAATTTTAAAAATATTTTTTAAATATTACTTAAAAGTAGATTTAAAATTAATTAAATACATTTTATAATTTTAATTTTTTGTGTAAAAATATAAAATTTTAAAAATAGTCTCCATTTAATATTTTTTAAAAAAATATTGAAAAAGAGGATATATAAAAATAATTATATTAAAAAATTTAGTAATAAAATCTTATTTTTATTTAAGTGTTTTATATTTTGAGACATTAATCTCTCTTAAAAATGTATTATAAGTTGGGACTGAGGCAGTATTTTCCTTCTCTCAAATTATAAGATAATTTTAGAGCTATTTTATTGTACCCAAAATATAATATATTTTAATAAAAATAATGTTTTGTTAATGATAATTTTTAATATTATCCTTTAATTACTAGATAGATAATTAAAATGATTGTGATGTAATAAATAAGTGTATATATTTAACCGGTGGGGTTAGTGTCTAGCGAAAGGGGTTAACCCCTCATAACATAATAAATCAGGATTCAAATCATCGTTAAGGGAGGTGCTTACATTTAATGTCTGATGTGTTTTGAATGTGATTATTTCCAATGAGAGAATATCTGTAACAAATAAAAAATATATGTAAATTTAAGGTTAAAGACTATTTTTTTTGGAGCAAAATTATCCTTTCATCATAGGCTCAATATCTTCTTCATTATTTGTTAATATAGAACAACAATGGGGTCTATACAATGATAGCAAAGATGTTCTAAACTATTTTAATCATCTGATGTAAGACAAATGAGATGAAAGTAATAGTAATAGTGATAGTGACTAAGCTTTATTTTAGTGGTGAAATAGTGGCAAAATGAGCCAAATGCCTTGTTGTCACTATGCTTTAGCCTCATAATTTTTTCATGTCACAAATAATGAAAAAGATAATAAGTCTTTGGTAGAAGAGTGATTTTGTTACTAAAAGTTTGTTTAGGGGGTACATTGTCTTACTTTTCAATATAAGGTGCCATTGGATCTTTGAAAAAAAGTTTGGGGAGGAAAAATGAAGTTTAATGGTTATATTAAATGAAAGATATTTGTTTATGTTTATATTTTTCTTTTAAAAATTAAGTTCGTAAAATATTATTATTAAACTTCAATGTTAAGCGTAATTTTATTTCAAATTATAAGATAAATTAGGACGATGGGAGTAATATTGAAAATTAAATTAATCCATTTAATTTAATGGATAAATGGATACTATCTTAATTGAATGAATGAAATGTTCTATTCATAACTAGTCTTGCCACATTTTAAATAAAATTTTGACTATCAGCTCTTGAATCAATTATTAATTTTTTTTGAATTAAATATATATTAGGTTTGTCTTTCTTTAAAAATAACTTAAGCCAAATTGATAAAACTTACGTTAATTTGTATACTTTCAATCAATTCTTCAATTAATCAATGTGAATATATTTTAATATCAGTGTCTTTGCCAACTCAACAATATAAAGTGATATAGGAGAAGAGAATAACAGAATATATTTTTTTTAAAAAAAAGAGAAGGAATATTTATATTTATGAAAATTTTTCCTCAAAAATTTTATTTTCCATTTTTCCTCTTTATTCGAATGAAGGGTAAAAAAAAAAAGATTTATTCATTTGGAGCTTAAAATCTAAAAATTATTAATAATGTTAAATGCTAGTGTTGAATATTGCTAAAACATTAAATTAAAGTACTTGTATTAAAATTTTGAATCTGCGAAATTATTTGATACATATGGTAATTACGATTAAGATTAAAACTATAATATTACAATTTTGAATTACTAGATGCCTAAAAACACTATATCTCTCATGCACAGATACAGGCATATAGATCTCAGAGATGTGATTCATGGGGTCTACAAACATATGAGTTGGAAGCATTATTTTTATGCCACGATGAACACGAGTTAGACAACAAACTCTTCTTAATTCTTATTTCTATTAGAGTTGTATGGTATGTCAATTCAAAAGATTAGAAATTTGAGATATTCTTTGAATATTACTTTGGTCATCTGAATCCTTTTCTTTTCCCTTTTCTATCAATTCTAACTCAAATTTTGTAGTTTTTTTTAGACAATTAATTAATTTCTAATGAAAATTGGGCCAATATATAATTTCATGCAAGCAACAAATAACTGATGTATATAATTTCTTTCAGCTAAGTTTTTATTGTAGTTTTGATATATTTAAATTTAATTTTAGTATCCCATGTTGTTTTTTTGGTTCTAGGAAAAACTTCAATGTTATGAGAATTGAACTAGATTAGTTGGTTTGATCGGTTGAATTAGAAACTGATCCCAAGTTTAGTCTGACTATGACAAAAAAAAAAATTTAGTTTGAAAACCAGACACGAATAGGTGGCAAATTGGTTGAACTAGTTCTCTTATCAGTTTTTTTTTTAAAAAATTAATTATCTATACCTAATAAACAATGAAAAAGGAAGAAAAGTGAACAAGTATGTATGTAATATATACATATTTTAAAGTTATAAATTATAAAATATGTATATATATTTTGAATCAAAAGGAGAGAATATTAATGGATATTACCTTTTTTAATTCATATCATTTTGTTTGAAATTTAAAAATTCATTCTTAATTATTACTATATATAACTATTTCTTTTTATTTTAGGCATATATTTTTAAAATATATTAATCTATCAATGACTTATTGGACCATAGTTTGACCATTAAATCATGAATTAAAGTCCCAACCGATTCAATAACTTGTTCAATTTTTCTTAACATTATTCACAACTGGATCAAAATGTAACTAGATTAAATAAAAACAAGTGAAGACTAATTATAATACGTTAGTAGAAAGGCAATACAACAAAAAGAGAAACTGACAAAACAAAATAGGGGTCAAGGGTTTAACAACCAACCCAAATGGGGCACTATCACTTTGAGAAATACTTAACTAATAATCCACAGACTGCTAAGAAACAAGATGCATGGAACCAAGCAATATAACTAGTAAAAAAAAATTGTATTAGTTTAATAAGATATTTCATGCTTGAGTTCTAAAAATTTAGTAATATTAACGATAGAGCTTCCATCTGAAATGATCTAATCTTGGCTCGATCTGGATTAGTCTGACTCCTATTAAATTCCCTCAATTCAATATAGATGCATTTAGAATACCGGATACTCCACGCCAAGGAAAAAAGAAACCTCCACAATGGAGCATCCCTACAAAAGAAGAAAGGCCAAGTCCACAAGCTCTATGTATGATTTGATTGCTTACAACCAAAATGGTTCCAAACTTTATTATGAAGTATCAACCACAGCTAGCCAGTACTCTAGGCCACTTCAAAAGTGTGTATACAGAATTTAAAACAATTTCTCTTAGTAGAATCCATATTAAATGATGCTTGATTTTATGACGATATATGCTCATTGCTAGAGCAGAATCAATTCAGATGATAGGCCACCAAAATTCAGTCATTATTAAGTATAGATTAATTACCCATCTTACAAATCATAGAGTATTTATTAAGTGTACTCTCTTTGTTAGTTAGTTAATTTAAGGCAAACTTAACTACATGTTTAGTAAGAAACTATAGTTACATATTTGAAATTGTTTAAAAAATATGTAACTTTTCTATGTTGTCTCTCTCTCTCTCTCTCTCTTTACTATCAATAAACATAATAAATTGTTTTATAGGAATTCACATGAAAATAAATAAATAAAGGATAAAATTGAAAAAAAGTATGAGATACTACATAGTTTTAGCTTATATAAATACTAAGGAAGAATAGTTTTGAGAATCTGTTTGAAAATTGTTTTAGCCTAGGCCCTGTTTGAAAACTTGTTTTGAGAACAATTTTCTATTCTCTAGAACAAGAAAACAAAAAAATTTGTTTGGTAATATATTTTTAAAAAGTGTTTTAAAAAGTAAAAAAATAATATATTATTTTTGAGAACAGAAAAATGAAAACAACTTTTAAATATTTTGTGATTATTGTTCCGAAAAATAAAAAAGAATAAAAAAAATATATTTTTATTATTTTTTTATTTTGAAAACATGTTCTATAAAATATCAGTTCTCAAAATAATAAAATAAAAATACTTTCAAATAGTTTCTAATTCTTTTTTTTTTTTCTTTCAAAATTTGCCTCACATCAAGAAGTCAAGGGAGTATGTTATTACAAACGGTCAAATTTAAATAAATAAATTTACTTGAAAGGTCTTTTGCAAATTATTCATTCAAAATAGGAAGAATAACATTTAAAGTTCTCTCAGGAATTTATCATAATAAAGGCCCATCAATTTTGTATCGAATATTATTTTATAAAAATACATATATGTTATTATTAAAAATTGAACTTTAACTCGTTACATTTTTAAGAAAAACTTAACAAAAATTACAAGTTAAAGTATAGTTTTTTTATATATAGTGAAGGTTTAGCCTTTGATAATATAACATATATGTGATTTTATAATATAACATTCAATACAAAACTAATAAGCTTTTGTTGCAATATTTTAACCCTGAAATGTCATTTTCTCTTTAGAATATGTTTAATTTCATGTGGGCATCCCTCTAAAATACATTGAATAGAAATTGAAAAATAAAAGAAAGAAAGAATACAAATTCTTTAAGGGAGAATTTTAGCTCAATATCTTTGAAGAGACTTAATTTTAGGTGGGTCTAAAAAATTTAAAATTTCAGTTTAGTTTAGGGAAGAAAAGTCAAAAGAACTTCACTAGTAAAAAAAATTAAAATACCCTTCAACTTGTAGAATTACTAATTATTAATTTTCTTACTCTATTTATTAATTTATGAATATGAGTTGTAAATTATATGAATTGACATGTCAATAATTATATAAAACTTAACATTAATTTTTTAATTACAAGAAGCAATATTAGTTGTTAAATTAGAAATTTTATTTATTAATTTACTAACATCAAATATAAATTATTGTAATTATTGTAATTTATAATTGATGTTAGTAAATTAATGAATAAAGTTAGTAAATTAATAATTAATGTTACTGATTGTCTGATAAAAGGATATAATTTACAAGTGATATTAATAAATTAATAATATAATAAAATAATAAATAATTAGTGATTCTATTTTAATATTTTTATTGATGAAGTTTTTTTATTTTTTTTAATTGAACTAAATTTAAAAAAATTTTTAAACCCACATAAATTTAAGTGTTTGCAAAGCTACCGAACTGAAATTCTTCCATCTATTTATATTCACTAGGTATAGCACTAGCATAGGTCTTGACAAAGAGTTTTTTTTACGGACACGTTGATCACACGCCAACATTATTGACCACGTAGCTGAGATGTGTACCATTCAAAGGTGCCGTCAACTCTGTTATTTCTTCATATCTCCTCCCACTTTCCAACAAAAGCTAAATTTATTATTTAATGTGGTTAAAAGCTAAATTCACCTCAAAATCCTGCTTTTTGCCTGCCAATTGTCTCTTCCTTTTTTTTGTTTGGTAGAATTTTTTACTTTTTGTGGTGCTACACATTATGTCTAAGAAAAATCTATAATCTATATCTATATCTATAATAAAACCTAATTTCGGTAAATTATGCATGAAGGTAATATATTGATTTTCTTAGCAATGGTTAGAGAGATTAGACTGAATGGATAACGAAGGCTCAACGGTTATTCAACAGAAGCAAATTACACTTTTGGAGTAAAAACAAGAAAACATATAATCGCATTTGGTAACGGACATTATTGTTTTGTAAGTTTCTCCAAGATAGATTTCATTAATTAGTCAATATTATCATCGTCCTATGTTTGAAAAATACTACTCCTAAATTTGCATGTTAATACTATATGGTGATAAAATCAGCTGCATTCTTATCTATAATTATTATGTCTTTGCTAGTTTCTATGTTATGTGATGGCCACTATAACTAATTCATTTCTTCAACTTGTCCATTAGCATGCTTTTAACATTTAACGTTAAACTTAATCATAGAGTCTATAACCTTTTTATTGATCATTGCTTGTTCCTATTCATAAACTTGAACAACACGATAATCCATCTCCAAATTAAACTTAACGAAGACAAATTGACTTGAGTGTTAACTAGATAAGAAATCCATAAAGTCATATGTACATAATAACCTTTAATTTATTAAGGGTAAAGGGATAATAAATTGACCCTTAAATTATATGCCCCCTCTTGGTTTAAAAATTAATCGAATCTCATCTCTCAATAAAATAGTTACCTACTTTTAAATTAACTTTATCTTTTTACATTTATCCCTATTATATACTCTATAATAAATATAAGATCACTATTAATAGGGATATTTTTAAAAAAAGACAATGATTACACCTTAAAAGGCTAAAAATACTTTACATTTTTAAACATCCAACTTCTCAAAAAATATCTTATATTTTTGAACTAAGGGAGTATATATTTCTAGGATTGTTGGGAATCCTAAACTTATTTTTCATATAATATTTTTTCTTTAATTTTAGAAAATAATGTAATGTAACCTCTATTATTAATTGACTATATAATGATAAAAATATCTCAAAAATTATAGAAAAGGTAAAAAATTAAAATAAATAACTCAAAAATTAAAGACAAAGATAAAAAATTATAAAAATATATATATAAAATTTTATTGGTTATTTTTTGTAATTTTTGAGATATATTTTTATATTTTTTAGTTAATTTTAAATTTTTGTGTAATTTAAAAAAAAAACCCATGAGTCACAATAGGCAGAGTCAGAGTATCTTGTAAAGTGAAAACACAGGTCCCAGAAAAAATATTCCTCAGAGTCTAGTGTTACTTGTAGCCTAAGTTAAAATATTACTTCCTCCATTTAAAACATTTTTTTAATTAAATCTTACCTTTTAAGATAGTTATATATTTTTAAATTAATTTTATCTTTTTATATTTATCTTTATTAAATACCTTATAATAAATATAAAGTTACTATCAATAGGAACACTTTTAAAAAAAATAATAATTATGTTTTAAAATATTAAAAATACCTTATATTTTTTCAACATGTAACTGTTTAAAAAATGTCTTATATTTTTTAACGAAGGGAATATTTATTTAAGTTATATTTGTAGGGTGCTTGAACATTTTTATGATTTTTGTGCTCATCTTTGTTCTGTCATCCTTACTAGATGCTGAAAAAATTATTAAATATTGGAAGATTTTGTTTTTAAAAGCATGGATTTTTAATAAAATAAAATGTAAAACTTATTCAATTTTTATACAATTAATAAAATTTAAGATTTTCTGAAGTTCAGGAAAAATAATGACTTATATACGACGGAGTAGAATAGTAAGCGTGGGGAGCATTAAGGGGACAAATATGAGGATTTGACTAAAGCATAAATGAGAGTGAGATGTTAAATTAAATTGACTGTATCTGAAGTAAGTGCTGGGAAATTGACAAAAGAGGAAGAAGGAAGGAAATGGATGATGGATCGGAGCATCATAGAGGAAAGCATTATACAGAGTCTCTGTTCTGAAATCCTAATAATGGCGTAATCCGCGACCAGCAGAATCTTAGCTGGATACATCCATTTGCCTTTCTCCCTTAATTTACTCTCTCTCTCTCTCTCACAGCTTTTTTTTTTTTTTCCCTCTGATTCGACCTTTTCACAGTCTCTCTCTCCCCTCCTCTGTTCTCCCTGTGACTCTCTCTCTTTCTCACTCCTTCATCACTGTGTCTGTGTGCGCGCGTCTCTCTCTCTCTCTCTCTCTGTCTCTCCCCGTCCCATTACTGCATTATCCTCTCTCTTCTCTTTTCTTCGCCTCTTAGTTCTTGCCCATCCTTCTTCATTCTCACAAAGAGAGAGACACGCATACACACTACAATGCGTTCCTTCTTCACGATTTTCTTCTTCTTCCTCCTCCTTTTGACCTGCCTGCCTCTGATTCTCTGTTTAAAACCCGTTCTTTCTCCAGGACGGAGGATCCTGCATGAGCCATTTCAGCCTTTGGGTTCTCCTCCTCCTTCTCCGCCTCCAATCTCTCCTCCTCCTTCACCCCCAGCGCCGCCCAACGCTAAATACCCCTTTTCCACTACTACCCCTAATCAATCTCCGTTTTTCCCTACCTACCCTTCACCTCCTCCGCCTCCTTCTCCGGCTTCTTTTGCTTCCTTCCCCGCCAATATCTCATCTCTCATACTCCCGCACGCATCCAAATCTAAATCCTCTTCCGGGAAACTGCTCGGAGTTGCCATTGGTGCTGTCGTCTGTGCTGTTCTTGTCGCTGGCATTTCTGCTTTTGTTTACTGTCGGCGGAGGAGGAAGCAGTACTCTGCGGACGAGAAGACTCTCAGATCCGATAGTAGTCTCCGGCTGTTCCCTCCCAATGCTGAATCTGGTAATGGAGGTCGAAAGGTGAGGCACACCTCTTCAACTAGCTCCGAGTTTCTTTATCTCGGTACCATTGTTAATCCGAGGGGTGTCGAGGATCGTTCTGGTTCGCGCGCCAACGATGGTGGTCACGATGGACGTAGTGGCGGTGGCGGAGGAGGAAGTGGGGGTGGTGCTGCTGCTGTGGACCCTCGGAAAATGGACTCGCCGGAGCTCCGTCCGCTTCCGCCTCTTGTGCGGCTAGGTTCGAGACAGCAATATGGAGCGGCTCGTGATGATGCGGGTTCCGCTACGGCGGACGATGAGGAAGAGGAATTCTACTCGCCCAAAGGATCTCTGGGTGGTCAAGAGAGTTCAAATGGCACTGGATCAGGTTCTCGTAGAGTGTATGCGGCGATTGCGGGAGAGAATTTTATGGGTGGCAGCAGTGAATCGAGTTCTAGTTCGTATTCTTCTTCCACTTCGGGCTCACCGGGTCGGTCACATTCGATTAGCCTATCACCGCCGGCGAGCTTGAGCCCCAAAAGATCGCAGCCGAAATCACCGGAAGCTACAGTGGTGGACAGCTCTCCTCTGCTGCCATCATCCCCACCGCTACCACAGCCACCACTGCCTGCTCAACCCCAGACTGAAGCGCACACAGGCGAGGGATCTTTACGCTCATCGTCAGAGAGAAGCCAGTTTTCTTTATCTCCAGTACGCAATCAGCATGTGCAATCTTCTTCAATGTCTTCATTATCTTCAACACCAGAGATAGCTTCTGGACGAGATGGTCAGTCTCCATTGCTGTCTCCGCTCTCGTTATCACCAAATAGAGCTTCTGGGAAGAACCCAGGCGGGGCAGCGAGAGCAACAAGCGTCACATTTGAAAATGTTCGGTCTTCTTCCTCGTCTCCTGTTTCTTCATCGCCCGAGAGATGTGTTGAGAAAAAATCAGATGCGCCCGAGAGGCATGATGAGAAATTTTCTCATTCGTCACCAAGATTTCCGGATGCACCAATAGATAGAAATGCGGACAAAATTTCATTTGGATCACCAAGATTATCCACTACCTCGCCGGAAAGGGATGTGGAGAAAATTTCATGTGCGCCATCAAGATTATCAGCTGCATCACCGCAGAGAAATTCTGGGAAAACTTCCTGCGAGTCTTCAAGATTATCCACTGCATCATGTGAGGGAGACGCGGAAGCAGTATTATGTGCATCATCAAGATTATCCGATGCATCACCGGCGAGAAACGGGGAGAAGATCTTATGTGCGTCACCTAGATTATCCAGTGCTTCGAATCATAGCGAGAAGTCTCTGTCGTCTTCTTCAGCTTTCTCTCTGCCATCATCACCTGAAAAAGTGGTTGAGCACGGTTTGGATCACTCTCCAAGTCTATCAAATGTTTCAGATCGGTATAGGCAATCTCCTATGCCGACCCTGCTTTCATCACCAGAAAGAGAATTGAACAACACTTCAGATGATTCTCCTACAGTTGAAAATGTTGTGGATCAAAACAGAGATTCTCCAGTTCTTGCTTCTCTTCCACCTCCGCAACCACAGCGAAAACACTGGGAGATTCCCATCCTCACATCCCTTTTTGGCCAAACAGCAAGAGGAGATAAAGTTTTGGATCAAAATGCGGAATCTCCAGTTCCTGCTACACCACCACAGCGGAAACATTGGGAGATTCCAGTTTTCTCAACACCCATTGCTCAGCCCAGAGTTTCTCCCGCTCCCCCTCCTCCTCCACCACCACCGCCTCCTCCTCCACCTCCACCTCCAGCTCAGCCACCCCACCAACGAATACGGAAACAATGGGATGTTCCATCTCCTTCGACACCCACTGATCAGCCAGTTTCTAGGCCGCCAGAACTGATACCACCTTCCAGGCCTTTTGTGGTGACAAATCCAACAACTGATGTGTCTCCAGTTGAGTTGCCTCCAAATTCTCAGCAACAAAATTTGGGGATAAATGAGGAGACTCCAAAACCAAAGTTGAAGCCGTTGCATTGGGATAAAGTTAGAGCTAGTTCTGATCGTGAAATGGTGTGGGATCAGTTGAGGTCAAGCTCTTTTAAGTAAGATACTCAACACTGACTATGTTCTTTTATGGTTATGAGCATTATTAGTAGTTGAGCTTTCATATGTTTAATTTATATGGTCATTTTTCTTGGATTGAATGCATTGAATTGGTTGGGTGCAGAGTAAACGAGGAAATGATTGAGACATTGTTTGTTGTCAATACACCAAATCCAAAACCAAAGGATACTACACCAAGATCAGTTCTTCCCCCGCCAAAACAGGAGGACAGGGTACTTGATCCTAAAAAGTCACAAAATATTGCAATTTTACTGAGGGCACTAAACGTGACTGTTGAAGAAGTTTGTGAAGCTCTAGTAGAAGGTATTTTCCATATAATGTATTAAACTTAATTCCTACATTGATTCCTGAACTTTATTCCTGGCGCTTGGTGATTTTGCTGACATATGCCAACTTAATATTTCTTTGGTTTTTTTTTTTTTTTTGTTTTCTCAAGTGAGGTTCAAGGCTTATTAACTTGTAGGGAGATTTCTGTGTGTGTCGTTACTGCTTATCGTGGGATGAATCTTGCTATCGTGTCATTTTTTAGGAAAGCCACATAAATATAAATGTAAACATTTATGCAGTGTCGGGCAATCATGTGTGTTTTAGTCATAAATCCCCCCTTTTGGTTACAGTTTAATTGATTTGTAGTGTTTTCACTTTTCGTGATAGTTTGGGGATGGGAGGGTTTACATGTCATGTTTCAGATTCTGTATATTAAATTTGTAATAAGGTGTCATTTCTCTTCCATAAATATGGTTTTATGTAGCTTTAGCTTGAAGTAGATGGATTCTAGTCCTTTTGCATGACAACTAGGTTGCTGGCAATAGTTTCACCGGCAACCTTCCTGATTCTATTGAGATACTGAAATCTGAACATACAACCATAAAAATCTACCTTTGTACAGGTAGTGCCGATACAATTGGAACAGAACTACTCGAAAGCTTGTTAAAGATGGCGCCAAGCAAAGAAGAAGAACGTAAACTGAAGGAACATAAAGATGACTCACCAACCAAACTTGGTCCTGCAGAGAAATTCTTGAAGGCTGTGCTTGATGTACCATTTGCGTTCAAAAGGGTGGAAGCCATGCTTTACATGGCTAATTTTGAGTCTGAAGTTGAGTATCTCAGGAAGTCGTTTGAAACTCTGGAGGTAACCATTCTCTCCGACTTTTTCTTTTTCAATTTACTGTGTCTGCATTATTTGCATCACATCACATCTTGTGGTGTCAAAGTGAAATTGTAGATATGGTTAACCTATTTCTTGAAAGATCAATACATTCTTATTGGTTTTGATTGTCGTTCAACATGAAATGTGGTTAGAATATTATCTAACATTCAATCTGAGGTGACACGAGAAAAAAGTTGCAATAATTGCAGTGAATAATAGATTGTTGTGTGATGGAGACAAGCCCTGGGACCTTATGTGCATCCTTTACCTTTTTTAACCCTCAAAGTTAGTGGAATCCAGAAAGTGATTTTAATGGTGGAAATTGATCATAAAAATAATAGAAAGGATTAGAAAGCCTTGAATTATGAGTACAACTGGCATGATAAACATTGTAAAAATAAAAGAGAAATGAGAATCCTTTCATTGGCACACCTGCGCACGTGCGCACATATCAAATGCACCACGACATACTAGCTGACACCTCCCTAGCTTACCGGTATTTTCCGTGTGATGCTGCTTATCCTTGTTTTCTCAGAACATGCCATTCAGATTTTAATAATCATATGCCCCTTTTTACCCTCCATGACCCCCTCTTGCACAAGTCAAAAGATGAAACATAGTTTTCCTATGGCACCCAATTTGCAGGCTGCCTGTGAGGAGCTGCGCAACAGTAGAATGTTCTTGAAACTTCTAGAGGCTGTGCTCAAAACTGGGAACCGTATGAATGTGGGGACAAACCGTGGCGATGCACATGCCTTTAAGCTTGATACGCTTCTCAAGCTTGTTGATGTTAAAGGCGCCGATGGGAAGACCACCCTACTGCATTTTGTTGTACAGGAAATTATAAGAACTGAGGGTGCTCGTCTCTCGAGTACTTCACAAACTTCAAACTCCTCTTCGAGCGAAGATGCCAAGTGTAGGAGGCTTGGTCTACAAGTCGTTTCGAGCCTGAGTTCAGAGCTAGCAAACGTAAAGAAGGCTGCTGCTATGGATTCTGAGGTTCTCAATGGTGATGTCTCCAAACTTTCTAAAGGAATTTCTTACATAAAAGAGGTGGTGAAACTAAACAAAGCGACAAAGCAAGATGAAAGTGGTAACAAATTTACAGAATCAATGAACAAATTTATGATGATGGCTGAGGAGGAGATCCTGAAGATTCAAGCCCAAGAAAGTGTTGCTCTTTCCTTAGTGAAGGAGATTACAGAGTATTTCCATGGTAACTTGGCAAAGGAAGAAGCTCATCCATTCAGAATCTTCATGGTGGTGAGAGATTTCTTATCGGTTCTTGACCGAGTCTGCAAAGAAGTCGGTTTAATAAACGAGAGGACCATGGTTAGTTCTGCCCATAGATTCCCAGTTCCAGTAAACCCCCTCCTTCCGCAACCCCTAAACCCTATGCTTCCACAACCCCTACCTGGATTATATGGAAAGAGACATTACAGCTCTTCAGATGATGACAGTCCTTCTCCATAGCTACAAGGTTCTTATCTTATCCCTGAGGTTCATGGCTGCATCTTTTGTAGAAACAACCTGGTACCAGGTGTTTTTGACTGGTGGGAGCGTGTATGGTCTGCTCAAAATGATGCAACTCTTTTTGGTTCTCTGTTTAAAAATTGTAAAAATCCATGTAAAAGATTTGAGTTATGTTATATATAAGATTATATGTAGAGTAGAAGCTGTTTTTTATTTTTTTGGAAGAATAAGTTTGCCATGCTATATGAATAGGATGTGCATTGTTAGATTATAACTTATAACCATGTGTATAAAGCTATTCAATAGTTCTATCAATCATTTTTCATTTGGGAAGCCATTGGATACAGAGTGAAGGTAATGGGCTTGTGAGGCCATTCCATGCATGGCATGTTATGGCTAATTTGGCAAGGGAAAGAGGATGATGAATTGTATTTGATCTTCTATTTTTCCCCGGGTATTAGCCAGCAATAACGGATCTGCATTCATTTATATTTTGTTTACGAATTTCAAAAATAAAATTTTAGCGGTTTAAATTTAGGGGAAATTATTTATATTTGTAGGGTTTCTACTTTCTAATACTGTTCCAAGAGGAATAAAAAAATGGATTTGTAACTAATTTGTCTCGAGTGAGTGATGTGATAGATTTAAAAATTTAAATTTAAATTGACTCTTAAAATTTTATATCCAAGTTGTATAGGAATAAAAAAGATATTGATTATCAATATTTTGAAGCATTCACTAATACACAGCATCCTTTAGTTAAATTCTGAAGTAAGAAAGAAAAACAACTATAAAAAAAGGATACATTCTTGATTGACAGGTTTGAGGGATGGTTCATCTAACCAAAACTTATGTGGGCCCTCCAATTTAATTATTTATTTTTTATTGACAACTATATATATACACTTTGACCAACTGATTGCAAACTACTTGGTAATTTTTTTTAAGATAGATCTGATCGCATTTTACTTTAATCTGTTGAACCAACATGTGGGAGCCTCTCCAACAACACATCTTTCCTGGGCTTTGTTTAAAATTATAAAAAGGGTTTAAACGTTTTCTTTGGCAACGTGTCAAATCAAAGATTAAATTAAGGATACGAAAAAACTAGTTAAAACGTTTTTCTTTGTAAATGTTACAAGTAGCGAAACATACAATTTTCCTTCTTGAAGTAAATGCTAATTACAACTTTACTACATCAATTTTACCCTGTAAAAAAATATCCCTATTTCCTTTGAAAAAACCGCACATTAATTTATTGAAGTATAAATGATCCTTCTCTGAATCATTGCAAGCTATCAGAATCCATGCGCTCTATGATGATCTAGTGGCATTTAAAATCACACGACCAATGGGAAGACAGTCTGTTCATCTATGATCATCAATGCAGATAACATTGTCTTGGCAACCTAAAGAATAAAGATTCATATGCAAGTTTTCAGAGTACAAGTTCCCAATTACGCAATCCAATGACAGATTTTGTGCCATTAATTAGCTCCATTGGTATTGAGTGGAAAATGTTACAAAATAACCCACACTTGGGCTCCAAAATACATCATGGACCATGGTAAAATAAGTACCTTAAATTACAACTTAGTTATAACTTTACCTCCATTTTCTTTGAAAAAGCTACAGGCATGAAGTTTCTCCTACCTCTTAGCATGTGGAGTTTTACCTGCAAATTCCTGCTTATTCCACCTAAGTATAAATGACCCTTCTCTGAGTCATTGCAAATTATCAGCATCCATGCGCTCTAATATCAAACGAGCTTCTTCTTCTGTTGCTGGTACTACCTTTCTAAGTTTCAAGCCATTTTTCATTGCCTTTGCTTCAGGACGTACTGTGAAAGTGAAATGGAAAGTATTTGATACCTGTATCAGACAAAGAAAACAGGGAAGAGAAAAGTTGTTATTTTTTTCAATGGCTTGGACGCAAGAAGAATTAATCTACGATTTAATTTTATTGTCCAAAGGTAGTTGAGTGAAACTAACTTCGCTAGATTGCAGCTCAGGCCTCGTAACATGTGCAACAACTTCAACATTGATCAGTGGCTGATCTGGATTGTGTAGTTCGGTATAAAGAACACAGGACTTGAAACGCAAGAAATCTCCGACATCCACCTGGTCAATAAATTGTGGTCTTTACGGTTACATGCAAAAAGCTTGATTTTCATTCACATGTACCATTATAGAGATCAAGCAATCAGTTAAAACAACTTACAGCATAAGTTGCATCAGATCACATTTCATGCAAACGAGTTGATAAAAAAGAATAGCGAAGCATTGGCAGGTTCACAATACTGCGAGAACGCGCGCATAAGAACCCATGTAGGCTAGAACCAAAAAGCGCAAAAGTCTAGCCTTTTTCTCTTCCTCTCTCAAGGTTTTCAAACACAAACAACATGCCAACTCAATCATATATGTTCCTTTTCCAGTAACATAGTCGAATTTGATTTGGTTACAATATTTTCAAAGAATATTCCCTGCGTGCTTATGCTATAAAAATGATGCTATAGATGAGCTAATTAAGGGTATGGATTTAACAAATATTGCCATCGGGATTTGCTAATAGTAGTAATTATGGTATTGATATGATGGGAGTATAAAACAAAGGACAAAATACTCACAGGTTTTAAGAAATCAACATGATCAACTTCAAGAAAGCAAGGAACCAATCCAGCAAAAGCATATGCCGTTGAGAAAGCTAATTCAAATGCTCGATGCATTAAAAATCCTCCAAAGATTCGGCCATGGATGTTTCGTTGCTGAGGCTGGCATATCAGAGAGTTCTCGAGGCGGGTATCCCTCAGAAGAATGCTGTCACGATCAGCCAAAGCAGGCATGTCACAGAAAACTCTTCCCTCAGCCAACAGAGCCTTGAGTCTGTTTACATCTCCATTCTCCAAATCTTTCCACTCCCCCTCTCTTCTCCGTTTTTTCAAATTATGTCTTGCCTCACGTTGCTCTAAAAGTAACTTCTCATGTTCAGTTTCAGGTGAAAGTCGATTAACTGGAGCCGCCTTTCCAGTTTTTGAGTCTCGTGCAACAAATATGAAGTTAGCTGTCAGTGCTACTGAGCCTGAATCATCAGAGCTCTCTGCAAGCATTTTATAAATGCTTCTTAGAAATCCAACCACAAAGCAGATACAAAGCAAACAAGATTCAATTTGGTATTTCATATCTATATGAAATAATATAAAATTAATCAATGCAAAAACATAAAATGGGCCTGGCTCAAATACTTCAGCTCACCAGTCAATCAAATCTAAAGCAAAGAGTGTATTTGTCAGAACAAGACTGGTTCAATAGGCAGTTCATTAGTTGAAACAGATGTGTTGGAGTAGGCCATATAACATGGATAGCAAACAAAAAAGTTACCAACAAAACAACACGGTAGCCAATGAGAGACTAGTCTGTTTGAAGTTTTGGCACTGTAAAATTTTTAAAGTTATGTGAGTCAAAAGTAAAGCACCTTCTTTGGACTGAGAGACCACAAGTTGGACCTCAATTGAGGACCGTCCAACCCATATAACAGAACCAACTATTTTGAGATCAATGTCAACACTAATTGGCTTCTTCAGCACAATCTTGTCTACAGAAGCAGTGACCAGTAAAAGTGGCCTTGTTGTGCTATCATCATCAGAGCAGTGCTGTTTATGCAGGAAAATAGAAATTAGTTATGTAAAACTTGGGGCACCGGGCATGCTTAACATGTAGAGCTGATTTTATTTTAGAATCTGGCAAGCCATTTAACACACTGAATCGCTGCAAGCAAAGAGGAAAAAGTTGTCGACCCAAGAATTTCAAGCTGTACCCGGTTCAGAATTCAAATAAATGTTTTCAAGTTTTGTGAATTTGAAGGCACAAGAAACGATTCATTTACTACACACACAACAAATAGATTTTCAACCAGATCCACCACCAATGGCTAAAGCACAGGTCATCCCCATTATCATTCACTTCTACGCTAAAAAAAATCATATCATAAGAAGGAAGGGCCCACATAAGCAATTACAATGAAATGAAAAGTGCTGTTAAGAGGTTAGTTTAATTATTTTTTTATTGGTTTTCTTAAAGTTAGCTGTTAACAGATTAGTTTTATTTAACATCTTATTTTTTAAAAAAAGAATTAAAATTCTAAATACACACACCAAATCCGGATAACTGTGCTGTGTCGCTGCTGCTGCAAAAGAATCTGATTTCCTTCAAATAGTGATAGAAAGAAAAGGAAGACTGATTGTAAAGACAAGAAATTCGGCTCAAACACACTACAATTTTTTTTTTTAAATATCATTCTCATTCCATCTAATCCAAATTCTCAGTTTTAAAGAGCAACAAAGTCTAGAATTTAGATTGGCCAGAAAACAAAGCTTTAGGATTCTGAGGATGGGAAAGATCCTTGGAACTGTGAAAGCAATTCGTAGAAATTCAATATCAGCAAGAACAATTCTTTGGTTATTGCATAAATGTTCGATGAATTCCACACTTCACATCTTGTAACTTACTCGTCTTCTAGTTAAATGCGACAAATTGATCAAAGGGTTTAAACCTTGTAAACTTCTAGGGTTTTCAAAGTTGAAGGATACTTTCAGCGAAGTTGAGCTCCATTGGGCATTTGCATTTCCCCCAAAATTCAGTAAACGACGAAGGGGAGGATTCAAAACCACGTACCTTGACGGAAATAGTTCCAGCTAGGGCGTCAAGATCTTCAAGCAATTTCCCGATTCGAACCTCATTCCATGGATCTCTATACTGTTCTCTGAGAACAAAATCTGACGAGAAGGTATACAGTATACAAGTCCTGCTTTGCGACGGAGTTTTCGTAAGCAACGAGCTCTGCGGAGGCGCGTCTTTCGGCGGGTCAAGCTGTCTCACTAAGATCTTCGACTTGGCTTCCCACAGGGCGGTGGTCACCGGCGAATGGTACATTCCTGGCCACAGAGCAATGGGCTTCCGGTCGCCAGAGGAATCATCGGCTGGAGGCGACGGGAAATTGATCGAAGGAGAGACGAAAGTTGAAGCAACAGGGATTGTACCTTTCACGGAGATCGTGTTCGAAGGAGAAGAGCTCGAATCCATTGTCGTGGAGCTACGCACTTGAAATTCTATTTTTAACCGCAAAAAGGGTTTCGAAGTTCGAGGTTGTCTTCTAAAATCGTGGAATTTGGTCTGAAGTTGTTTTTGACTCGTGACTGACTTCATTCTCGGAGAAAATTATATCTAATGACCCAGATTTTAATTAATCAAACTGATATTTGATGGTTAACACTAAGTAACACCACCAACAAAAGTTCAATTTTTAAAGATCTGAAACATCAACGAACCCGAGAAAGATGTCTAAATCAAGTCTTACAAACTTGAAATCCGTGAAACAAAATTGGAATTTCCGGATAAAGCCATTCATGCGAGCATCCCATCGCTGAGCAAGAACACTCACGGAACGGAAGCGAAGCTCATGCTCATCGATGGCTTCAAAAGTGCAGACATCATCTTCCTCTTCCAGATCATTATGAGGGACGAATCCTCTACAGCCTGAACTCAATCTTTCTGTGCAATACACTTTAAGATCCAAATTCTGAAAATTATAGGACCGCTAACTTTGATCAATTGCAAACAAGTTTTAATCAATGTTTTTATTTATAAGTGATTTTTAATATATTTTATTATATTAAAAAAATTTTAAAACTTTTTAACTTATTTAAAAATTTCATAAGTTTCTAAGATTACCTGGTTAAATATACATTATTTACAATATAAGACTTTGTGCTTGTTTGGAATTTAGTAGATTTAAACTATAATTTGTAGATTTAAAAGTTATTAGGAGTGAAGAAATATATTTGGGTAAGAGAAATTTATAAATGAGGTTTTCTTTTCTAACTATAATTAGACTAAAAGCTAGATGTTTTGCTATTTCATTTAATCACTTAACGTTAATTAAATCTAGGTACCTACAAACTAATTACTCAGTCCTCTCTTGTGATTTTTTTTTGACCATGTCCTCTCTTTTGAATTAAATCAATATATTCTATGTAGTATGATATAAAAATTCTAATAAATTAATATTTATATATCATAAATAGTACAACTCATTTGTTCAGAATTTGTATAATGCACCACTAGTGATATTTTAGTATTTACAATCAGACAACAAATGGATAGTCAGATTCTGTTCACACACATAACACATATTATATGGCGCATATATCCATATTCATACTCATTAATGAACATAAACACGCGAGATCAGAAGCTCTTGCTCTAAATTCACAGGGCATATGATCAAAACTAAACTTTTAGAGTAAACCTTTTCGTTGGAGCATCCCAATGATGAACATAAACACGCAAAAGAAGCTCATTCTCGTCACTAATAGGGATGGAGTCACTAAGAATAACGGAGGTCAAGATTAAAAATATATATATCTTACAAAATTTTCTTAAATTTTAGGGAGATTAAAAATATATAACATTTATATAATATAATTTTTTTTTTTTAAAAAAATTGACGGGGTCATGGCCCTTGTTGATCCCCTCTCCCTCTGTCACTGGTCATTAATTTGGATCCTCTCAAAGGTGTAGACATCTTTCACTGCAAAATGATTGTCTGAGACAAATTTCAGCCATCCCTTACCAGTCAGTCTTGCTTGCTCGTTATCATCTTTGCCATACACTTGAGGCTCCAGATCCCACGTATTCACCGACCTCATTGTTTCAACTTTCAAGCTTGATCTCAATTTTGCTTGGCCCTCCTTTCCTCCATATGTATTGCCTGCTAAATCCTAATGGTACACTCTGTACCAATTATATATATATATATATATCTTCAAGTTTGAGAGACCAAAATGCTATGTTAATTTAAATGATAGAGAATTATAATTATTTGTTAGGATAATTACAGCTTACCAGAAAGTTACTGATATGTGAAGGCTTGAGAGTAACTTGGAAGAAAGGATTCTCCAATCTGACCACAGGAAGGGATCTTCTGCGTCTTATATCATCTGTACCCAAGTCAGTTTTGGAATGTTAGTTAATGCTATTAAGTACTTTCTCCATTTAAAAATATAAGGTATTTTTAGGGGTTAGATGTTAAAAAATATAAGATATTTTTATTCTGTTAAAATATAATCATTACCTTTTTTTTTAAAGTACTTTTATTAAATAAATTACTTTATGTTTATTTTAGGATGAAATGTTCTATTAAATAGGGGTAAATATGGAATGATAGGGTTAGTTAGAAGGCAAGTAACTACTTTGTTGAGAAATAAAATTCAGTTAAAACTATCTTACATTTTTTAGAAGGAGTAATTGAATCATATTCAATCTAATTAAAAATAGTTCTTTTAAAGGTGTTCATTGAAAATATTATATTTTAAAAATCATAATAAAATTGTGCAGCTTGTTTTGTAAAAAAATAAGATTTTCCTCAAAAATTTAATGGAACACTTTTTAAACTTTAAAAAAAGTATTAATAAATTACTTGAATTATAATGTTTCTTGAATTTTGGTATTATCTCCTATACAATCTAATAACAAAGTTTTTTGGTCACGAATTTAACCTCTAATCTTAAGTGTTGGGGAAAAGGAATTAATTTTTTATTTAAATTCAAGTTCTTTGATGTAATATATTTCCAATTTCAATCTAATTTTGAGTTCTGAAGTCTCAAAACATGAAGATTAAATTAAAATTTGAATCATAATGTTGCATTGATCAAAGAATAATTTTAAAAAATGTCAAGCTCAAAGAGTTTTAAGTGCTTTAAATATACAACGATAAATTTAGAAATGAAAAGGAGGAAGCATTGAAGCTTACCAACATCTTCCTCCTCCTCCTCATCATCATCATCATCTTCGTCATCATCATTATTTTCCTTCTCATCGTCATTATCATTGTCCTCCTCCTTCTTATCCTCCTTATTATTGGCGTCATCATCGTCATTGTCATCCTCATTATCATCATCAACAGTGACCACAACGATGACAACATCACCATAATCATCATCAGAAGGGTTAGAATCAATATCAACTTCATCTTTTTTTGAAGATTTCGATTGATCTCCATCTTCATTTACCAAGTCATCATCATTATCTATTTTTTCATCATCGTTCCTCTTTCTTTTTCCTCCATCTCCAACAAGAACATTTCTCTTCTCATCATCTTGTACTTCGTTCCTTACAGATCTCTGATCTCCAAAAGCGTCTTGCTTCTCACAGCATGTTTTATGATCGCAAGTTTTAACCTTGAATCTTGAACAATCTGGTAAATATTTAAAAACTAGGAGATCTCCATATTGAGCGTTATTGTCTTGGATGAATTTACTCCATCCCTTGCTGAAATAAAATTTACCCCCGATCATCTCTATTTTGACACCCCAAGATTTACCAGAATATGTCTCAAGCCGCGTTTCCTTTGCCACTTTTTCACCAGTGATCTTGAGAAAATCTTTTGGGATTTCCTATATATTATCACAAAAAAGAGCAAGAAGGCTATCAAGAGCTCGATCAAACTTCGACACAGACACACACACTTTTCTTAGCTTTGTTTAAACTTGAGCAATACTAGAAAACAAATACTATATAAAATTAATATATGTTGAAGAAAAGGGTTGACGTTGTATCTGTTTGATGTCCAACACATTCCAGAAAGATTGTTGTGAACTACTCGTGTGTTTCTCCTTTTTCTCATTTCCGCGTGGTCACACTCTAGTCCCAATAAGTGCTATTATAACTTGACTTTGATACCACTTGTTGAGAATGGAGAGTGATCGCCCAAAAATGGAAAGAGAGGATGAATGAGCAAGAGTAGTGGAATAATTCACATCTTAACTCAAAACTCTAAAGATTAAGTTTAAGGCTCATTCCTCTTTATTTTATATTAGTTAGCCAAATAAGAAAACCTAGTGATGAAAGAATCTTTCTAGGAATCAACATTTGGAAATTAAACATGTATGTAATTGTTTTGATCTTCTATAATTTAAAACTATGTTAAAGATTAAGCAAAAATAAAACTAAAATCAAGCTAAGTGAGAATGATACTAACCCGGCAGGTAGAGGGATCATTGGTCAAAATCTTGAAAAAGGAAGGCTTTTTTTGTTTTCTTTGAGACTGTGATGACGAAGCTCCATCCATGAAAGCTTTGACAGGATCGATGTAGACCACAGAGTATTGGAACGTTGCAATGAATATGAAATCACGAAGGGATTCACTTTTACGGGAGCCTCTCCAGCTACATATGAAATTGAAGGAGAAAATATTATAGTTAGAAATGTATTAAATCATTTGCCAAAATAAGAAATGTGTTAAATCAAATTAACCTGAAAACAAAAATTAATACATACTATTTTGGTCCCTATTATAGGGTATCTTCTAGAAGAATTTTTTAGTCCTTACTATAAGGCACTTGATAGAGTATTAATTACATTTTTTAATATTATCCATATCTAAACTCATAATTAAGAGATAGAATACAATGCAAATTTGAAAAATTTTCACTTCAATAAGGGTTGATTGGAAGTTTCTTTTATTTTGTTGTCAATTGAATCACTGTTGCCAAAGCTAAAACCATCACTATTGCTATCAAATTGTCCAAAGCCTATGGGTTTTCAATTGACGATGAGAAGAAGAGGGGAAACTTAGAAAGAAGAGAATTAATGAGCTTGAGGGAAATCCAATGTGATGGTGGAGGTGAGTGCCACGACATGGTAGCCATCACCTTCTTTTTGAGTTGGGTGGTGGACATGCATTTAGTAGCTTCTCAGCGATTCAATTGATGATTAGAAGAAGAATGAGGCATTATCAGAAACTTAGAAAAAGAATAAGGAATTTTTTATGGTCTAAATTGGCGTGCTTGATGAAGAAGAGGAACATTCAGCATGTGATACATGTCAATCTTTTTGGTCAAATGAATCTTTTTAATGGTCAACTTTTTTAGAGTTAATGGTTGGGTACAATTGCGCTCTTTTTTAAAGTTCTAAGGCAATATTGTTATCAAGAAAGTTTAGGATACCAAGTGTCTCTTACAAAAAATTTCCAAAACATTTTTACCTTTTAACCCATCTTTAATTTATAACAATTTTTTCTTTGTTGATTTTAAGGGTCAAATAATGAATCAATTTCAAGAACTGTCAATTGTTACCATCAAGTTGGATTGCTTAGAGTCTTTAGACTTATCTTAAGTGTACTTCTCCTTTAGGTAGGAGCTTTTTCTCTCTGTTAGGAGAGAAGAGTCAAGGACTCTTCTTGCTAGTTGTCGATGAGTGTGCACAATTGTGGTCCTTGCCCCAATCACTATTAGAAAAATGAAATTTGGCGAGGGATAAATTCCTCACTAAATACTATTTTTTTTTGTTAAATTACATTTTAGTGAGAGATTTTGTCCCTAAAAAAGGGTTCGATAAATTTAATGAGGGATCATATTTTCTTTGCTAATTAGAATCCCTCGCTAATTTTTAGTGAGGATCACATCCTTCGCTAATCCATCACTAATATTATTTAAAATTTGATAATTTTAGTGGGAGATGAATCCCTTACTAAATATGCCTAAATTTAAAAATGGTGATGTCACATCACTTATCATGTGTGCGTCAACTTATAATATGTCACTAATAACCTTGTGCCTTGTCAACAGCCTATCATATGTGCGATAACTCATGACATGCTATTATCCACCTTATGTCATATCACTTGCTTCTTATCATGTCATATATTTATTATGTTTATGCTAAAGCTAAGATTTAAATCCTTAACTTCATACCTTTTAAGCCTTATGATCTCCTTCTTTGCTAGTTGAATTAAAAGGCACTTGCAGTCATTATATGAGAAATTAAATATATATTATTTAACTACATAAATATATCAAATAATATATTATAAAAATACACACATATATACAAATTAAATTTTATTTTCAATTATTAATATGTTAAAAATATTTATATTTTATTTAAATTATTCTTTGTATTGTATTTTTAAGAAATTATTTTATTAATTAAAATTAACTTAAAATAAAGAAAATATTAAATATTAAATAATTTTGTTATGAATATTTTAGTTAATTTTTAAATTTAATTTTTAAATAAAAATAATTAAATATATAATTAAAAGTCATTGTCAAAAGTTAAATTTTTTCAGTAATTAGCTTGAGATAGAATCCCTAGCTAATTATTTCATTTTAGAGAGGGATTGGTAGTTTCGTTATTTTCCTTGCTAATTGTCTTAATTTAGAGAGGGATTGATAGTTCTCACTATTTTTTCTTGCTAATTTTAAGTTGAGCTATGAAATTAACATCCCTCACTAATTTAATATTTTAGAGAGGAATAGATGATCCCTTGCTAATTTACATTTTTTTAATAGTGAATGAATGATAAGGCACTTTTAATCATGCTACATCTCATGATGACTTAGTTATCTATTTTTAAAATTATATATTCTTTTCATATTTATCCTTATTTAATAGGGTGTCTCAATTACACTACTTAATTAAGGGTATTGTCAGAAAATCTCATTAATTGCATCTTACCTTAGAAAAATCCTTATTTTTTAAACAAAGTGATTATTTCATTTTAATTATTAAATTTAGTATTTAACACAAATTTAGGTATTAATTTTGCATTCACTAACTAATTTTTCTATCTGTAATCGTGCGCGCGCCTGTGTGTACATGCGCACGTGGTTTTTGGCAATCAAAACAATAGTGACTAAGAGTAGATTTTGGGGACGAAAGAAAAATTAGAGGAAATCAGATAAAACTCAATCTATACCTAAATCCTCGATTGCACTCTCAACTTCTTCAACATATATTGCGATGATGATAGGGGATTTGAAGAGGCCATAACTTGAAAGGATAGAGATGAATGTGTCTATAGTCAAGGAAGTGCAACTTTCGTCCCAATCCTATTTGTGGAAAATGAAGATGGAAGAGTGAAAGATGATGTAACCTAGATCCAAGGACTAAAATGTTGAAAGCAAAATTGATGACAAAGAGCATTTAATATATGGTTCACAATTAACGGAGCAGGTGTCGTCTAGGTATGAGAATGTGGCAATGAATGATCTTATTCATCCTTTGATGTAGCTTATTCATGTTCCTCTATCTCCTATGTGGTATAAGTATACTATATAAGTATATTATGCATGTTTCCATTCTAGATTTCATGGGTTCACAATGGTATAATTGTTTAGAATCTCTTGAGTATGTTTTGGTGGTTTTACCCCTTATTTTAGAATCCGTGTTGTTGGATGTAATAGAAGTTTTGGGTAAAGTATTGCTATCTGTTGGAGGTAGTTTTAGTGTGCCGTCTTCTGTTATTGATCTTATAATTTGGAACCATGCTGGGTTTACATGGAGTTTTGAAATGAATTGGATTATATAAACAACAATATTTGTGATCTAATTAAGGCAATTATTAATCGCGAAAGCATTGCAGAGAACGCTCTGCTAGGGCCTTGTCCTTCCTTCATCTTGGAGGGTTCTCTCTTTGATAGATCGATGTCTTCAGCAGCATCCTCTTTTCGATGTAGGTCGAGTGCATGTGAGAGGTTTAGGGTGGGTGTGTTAGTGGGTGCTAGATTTTGGGCGTGTGAGTGGGTTTTCTTAGGTAGATTTAGTAATGACTTGGAATTTTGAGGATCTATGGCGTGGTGAAACTTTTCTCCGGTTGATTTTGTGATAGATTGGAGGTGAACTAGAGGCTTGGGAGAATGACAAGTAAGGACTTTGTAAGAATATTAATGCTAAATTAGGATTTTTAGTACTAAAACGTGATAGAAGAAGTACTGAAATTTGAGAACGTCAGTGTTGAAAAATCCTAATTTGACATTTAATATTCTAACAAGGTCTTTATTTGTCATTCTCCCTATAGCTTCTTCAGATATCAAAGCATAAAAGGACCTTCAATTGTGTAGTGAGTGTCAGAAAATGCGATTTCGCTTGTATTGTGATGGTGGAGGATATCCAATGGGTACCTCCAAGTGCGGATTTCATTATGGTGAGATTAAGGCAAAGATTGATGGTGGTCTTTTGGGTTCTGAGAGGAAGTTTAGGGCAGCAAAACTACGGTTTGGTGTGGTGTTGAAGATGGCACATTTGAGCATCTTGGCGATTGGGGAAATCACAACTCCAAGGGAAGGCTCGAGTGCTTTATCGTTTTCTAAAATGATGTTAGGGGTTTGGAAGAAGTAGAGTATGGAAAGTAAGCAAAGTTTTGCTTTAGTGTTAAGATTTGCCCAACTTCTGAATAGTACTCTGAATGCTCCTTTATTTTTGACTTGGATTGGGATTGATAATTATACTTAAAGAAGAATATGGAATAGGCAGCATATATTTTGCGAGCGATGTTATATCTTGGATATATTTTATGCCTATCGGTTAAGTGAAATAGCTCTTACCCAATTTGTTGAACATGTGGCTATCATCCACCAAGCTTTGTTTTATTGGGATTCCTACAGGGTGGTTAATTTCAAGAGAAGGCTTGGACTTAATGAACAAGCTTTTTGATAGCAGGACAATTGGGGCAGATAACATCTCTTTGGTAAGGCTTATGGCTCGTACGTCGATGTTGCTTGCAATGGTAAGACTCACTCTCTTAGTATTGGTTTTTTCTGGTTAATATGAATGATATTTTTTTGGTCTATATAGGGAAATTCATTGAGCCTGTCTCCCCTTTTATGAGTGAGGTCATGGCAATTTTGGCAGGCTTACAATGGTATGCTATCAATAATATTACTAATGCCATATGTGAGTTTGCTTATTTTCCATCAATGCAATCTTTAAACAATAGATAGGTGTTTTTTTGAATGGAATGGTGTGGCACTGATGGAGTCTATCTTTAATCTTGGAGGATTGATAAGCTATTGCAACTTCAAATAGGTCCCAAGACATTCTATTGCTGCAACTGCCAACTGGATTGCTCGCGCAGCTTTTAAAGGGAAGTGCTTTAACGAGTGGGTTTCATTACCCACTTCCCATGAGGGGTCTATCCTAACATGTGATTATGTTAGGACTCTAGATACGTAGCTTTTTCTCTTTTTTGTTGCTTATGGACAGGTTCTTTGTTGTTTTTCTTTGTGTTCTGTTGCTAGTCATGACTTTGTTTCGTTTTTAATGTATTTGTTTCTTCCTTGGCCCAAAAAATGTAATGATTGCTTTTATTCTATTGAAACTATGGAAAGGCATGGTTCAGATTGGGCTTGCCAGCCCCTATCCCTATTAACTCTTTTCTTGGATTGTGAATTCGTTGATTCGAGGAATTTTCCTTTGATTATGTTTGAATCATGTACTGTAGGTTGTTTTCTAGTTTGTTCTCTCGTTTGTTTGGTCTTGGTTTTTGGTTTGGTTTGTATGAGTTTTATTAATTCCATCATTTAAATTTAATTTTATTGGTTTAATCTGTTATGCTTGTCTTAAACTCTTAGTTATTAATTTGATTCTTATTGTTTAAAGAGGATATAATATAATTAAAATTTACTGACATGAATAGAGAAATATTGATGGTAGCAATGTAGATGAATAAAAAAAGTATAATTATTTAGATAGGAAAGAAAGAGATACTAAAAAAATTTTAAAAACAAAGAATAAAATACAAAATAAGAGATTATATTGATAAAAATTAAGCTGATGTGAGGTCTAATTTATTCTTATTTAGCTACATATATATTCTAAATAATCAATATACATTATTTAGACTAATTTGATCATTAATTTTGTTTTAAAACTTAATTAAATGACTGATATAATTATTTTAAAAAAGGACTAAATTAATAATTGAAGCAAACTTAAGGGGCTGAAAGTCCTATTATATATCCCTTGATTGAAATTATTTTTTTCATCCATTTATTTAATTTAAATATATTCCAAAAATATTAAATAATATTGTAAAGTAACTTAAATCAAAGACAGCTTTCAAAATTCAAATGATAAACTCCCATAAACTCCCATTCATTCTCTTCTTTATTATGAGAGAAGACTTCATTGGAAACTCTCATTATCACCTTGTCGACCTTCTCCAAGTATTTTCTTTTCTTTTTCTTTTTTCTTTTTGATAAACTCCAAGTATTTTCTTTTAGGATGTGCCCGGGGGACATATTTGAGAACGTCTTGCAAATGTGATATTATCTAAAAATGAAAAATAGATTCGCTTTAAAATAGACGGGGCATTATATTGATTCAAGAGTCGATGAAGAGATCATAGTTAGACTAATCATGATTAATTTAAATCTTCTGGTTTAAGAGAGAAATAAAACGATAGAGAGTGCAGAAGCAAATAGTTTCTGAATTCCTTATTACTGTTGAGCTTGCAAAAATACAACTGAAAGATAAACTGAGGCAACAAATTTTCTTAAATTTAAGGAACAAACTAACAGAATAATAAAATAAAAAATTATAAATATTTTATTCCAGATTTTTCACTAATCATATATCAGCTACATCGTGGAGGTCTGGAGGCAGTTTCCAAAATTTGTTGAATCAGATTTTGGATACAAGAAAGAAAAATTTAATAAAAAAATCTATTAAAAATTGATTTTAGGTGAAAATAATTATCAAATTAAAAATATAGGGCAAGAAAAGATTAAAAAAAGTAAAAATATTACTTAAGAAAATTACTAAATATTTTACAATTTAAAAGTAAAAAAATAATTATAAAATGTAATATACTCATTTTTTTATTATTGTCTTTCATCTTTTTTTAATTTTTTTTTCAAATTGTAATTTATCTCCGTTTTTTCTGAAATTTTTTAACTACCTATCAAATGAAGAATTCTACATCTTTGAATTTAAAATATAAGATTTAAAATACGAAATTTTAAATGCAAAATTTAAATCCAAATTTACTCATAAAATCTTACACGTTCACCTTTCTCATAAAATTAAAATTAAGATAAATAATTAAATATGTTTTCCATTTTAATTTATCCCGTAAAAAGTGTTAAAAACGGTCAAGCCCGCCCTTTTTCCCGATCGTGCATATATATTCACTTTAACTTTTCTAAAATACCACAAGATCGAAAGAGTACTGTGAAAAAGAATTCTCCAGACCAACCCTTCTTCTCCAGAAAGATGACGACAACGCCTTCGTCTGAGAAGCTAACTCTGGAGAGCAACGACGGAACCCTACTCGAGATAGACGTGAACATCGCACTGACATGGCAACTTCTGAAAAACAAGATCGATGACGGTTGCGTAGACGGCGTAATTCCGATAGAGAATGTGAATGGCGAGACGTTGGCCAAGGTCATCGAGTATTGCCAGAAGCATGCCATGGCCGCCGACGACGCAGAGCTCCGCAGGTGGGACGCTGAGTTCTTGAACGTGGACTGGAGCGCTCTGTTCGATCTTACGCTGGCGGCGGATTATCTGCAAATCAAGAGCCTCAGGGATCTAACAATCCGGACTGTGAGCGACAGGATCGTAGAAATTAAGAGTCCGGAGGAGTTTCGTAGGACTTTCGGCATCAAGAATGATTTTTCTCCTGAAGAAGAAGCACAAATTCGTAAGGAGAATCAGTGGGCCTTTGATGGCTACCTTTGAATGCGTTTTCTTTCTACAAAATTTTCTTCAGCCTTAGTTTCTTTCTTTCTAGGACGCAAATTCAGATCATCTCCATAAATTCAGATATCATATGCAATATGCACTTCTCTTTCATCATCTTTATAATTTAATATTTTACCTTTATTATGGTGTAAAGAGCTGGGAGCCGTAAATAATTCACGCCTGGGATTCTTTGAAAGAATTCACGGAGAATTTTATTTGAGGATCTTGATAACTTTTTATTTACAAATCATATCAAAAAATTCTGAAATTACACGATAAGTATTGGAGGACTTAACTGAAATAATTTTTTTTTTTGGTGCGGCATGACCAAATTGTCCTAACATTTGAAAATAAATGTTATGAACTTAACATGCAAAGTTGATTAACAAATAATGTTAACAATTTTACTAGTAAAATTAATGGTTGATGATGAATGGATTTAGTACTAATGTTGTAAAATAGCAAGTTAGATATAATAATTCGTTACAGAAGTATATTTTGCTTCATCATTTTATTTCACTTCAGTCACAAAATCCTGCGGTGTAATTTAGTTTTTTTGGATCTAAGTTGTAAATAAGTGGCTATGGTAGTCCTTAGATGAAATTCTCTCCATTCCCTCAATTAAGCTCCTATTCAATTGAGAGATATTGTGAAATCAAATCCTTTAATTTTTATTTTAATGCCATTAAATCATAGCTATTAGTTAATACTCCCTTCATTTCTGTTTGTAGAAAAAACTATTACTTTTTATTTTTTTTATATAAGCAAAATCACCTATTTCAATAAGCACATATTATACATTTTCTATATCATCTCTCATAATTTACATTAATAAAAAATAATTAATACATGCTTATGTTGATTAATATAAAGTATTTTAATATAATTTTTTATTTTCAGATATAATTATTATAGTTAATTAATTTTCTTAAAATAAAGACTGATAGTAAAAAATATACCGACAATCAAAGAATCCCTATAAAGGACCTTGAACTGATTTTCCGTTGAAAAATAAAAAATAAACTGACAATCATCCTATCCTTTCAGGATATAGAATATGTAGTAGCATTAAATAAAAAACTTAAACGATCAGATCATACGCGCTCAAAATACAAAAACACAACCAAAATAACATTATCCAGATTAGGACTTACAAACTTGAAGACTATGAACAGAAACAGGATGGCTAGGGGGAGTGATCGAGGATTTGATAACGGTGTATGTCCTAAAATATGTGAATAAACTTGTGGTTCTGTTGATCCCATCGATGAACATGAAGACGGAAGAGAAGGTGATGAGTATGGTGGATCATTTCAAAGATGCAGAGATCTCCCATTTGCAGCTGATATTCTGAGACGAAGCCCTTCCATCCCTGACTCAGTCTTGCTCCTGCAATAACCTTCTTGTTGCCTGGGCCCCACAACACCATCAGACCCACATCCCACATTTTGTTGCACTTTGACATCTCTAGCTTTATCTCTTGCCTTTGGCTCTCCTTCCTTATGTATTCTCTCGAAAAGCTCAATGGTATATTCTGCTCAACGCATAACAACACAATTAATTGCACCAAAACATATATATGTTGAATCCTGTATTGAGTGCGTGACTTTGTAAATATATACATTGATTACTTTCAATATGGAGTTTGTAAATACATAAGAGAGAGATAGTAAGATTAAGTCAAGTTATTTTGTCTTCCTCATTATCTTAACCTCTTCAAATGCACACATAACAGGTCAACCAGTTAGATTAATCAAAGATGATTAGTGTTAATCACCCAGTTAGTTGGTGATCATAAAATCTATATATAAAGTGTACCACATCATGTTAGACATAAGAAGATATAATCCTACGAGAAGTTAACATAGGTTCTCATTTCATAAGTCCCCAAGCATTTTTAGGTTATTGGTTTAATCCTTAAGGGGTTAATAATTTATTGCAATTGAGAAATTGTAAAACTTTAAGTGAAAAAATTGACATACAAAAGAACCCAATTCAGAGGACTAAGCGCAATATAAACTAACAAAAACAAAAACAAAAGAAAAAGTTTCAAGTTGCTTAAGGTAAAAACAACATCACAGCAATTCTATTTAGATCATAGACTTCGTATTGCATGCAAAAGAAATAAAATGAAATATCTATTTGTTAAAAAAAAAAATCATCATATAGTTCACTTTATGTGAGGAATTTACTTTCTTAATTTTTTTGTCAACCGCTAATTTAATCAACGAATACTCGTTTCTTTTTCCGATTAAAAATTCATTTAAGAAAAGGAAAAAAATTAAAGATATTAAATAAATTAATATATTACAATTATTTGTAAAGAAGATGAAAGCTTAATTACCAGATAGCTGCTGATACTTGAAGATTTGAGTTTGACTTGGAAGAAAGGATTCTCAGATTTAAATTCTATTTGATTATCATTAGCCAATGCTTCGCCCTCTTCATTCCTCCTCTCTTCACTCGTTGACTGCTTGGATTTACCTGCACCCAAGTCAATTTTGGGACGTTAATTCTAAAAACAATAAAAAAAAATAATATATTATATTTTAGAAACCGTAAAATTTACTTATTCTATACAAAAATTTATCTCAGAATTTACGGGGATGGTTATTAAACTTTAAAAATTATTATAAAATTACTTAAACTGCAATTTTCTTAGATTTTGAACAACTTTTGCCTTTGAAAATATTGAGACTTTTAAAATAATTGACCTCAATCATTGGTTATTTTTAGCTGATTCTATTGCGTTTAACTTGGATGCTCATCACCCTGATGTGCACTTGATAAAATCTAGAATGTTCAAATTTTTATTTGGACGATTTAGATTTAAAATTTTTGCTTTTATTTTTATTTTACATTTATTAACATAAAAATTATTAAAAATATATAAATATATTCCTTATCAATTGGGACAAAGTAAACTTAGAAGGTCCAATTTAATATTAAAATTTTTAATAATTTTTAATAAATTGACTATTCAGATTTACTCTAAATTGTTTAAATTTAAAATTTCTAACTTGTAATTATTTAAAAATATTTTTTTTAAAATTTCCCATCAAGAATAGTCACTTTATAAAAATTATAAAAATTTAATATTAAAATATATAATTTAAATTAAATATATAATATCCAGATTAATTATGAGCTTATCTATTTAAAAAAATTTGAACTATTTGAATTAAATTTGGATGGAACTTGATAAGCACCAAGGTACTTACCATGCACCGAAGAAGGACCCGATTCTATCCTTTAATCCTAAATGTGCGTTTGGTTTGAGAGAAAAGGAGGGGAGGGATTGTAATGAATGAAAGAGGAGGGTTTTAATATTATCTTGTTTGATTCAGGTGAGGAGAATAAGAAAAATAAGTATATATAAATAACTTTACTTTTATATTATTAAATTTTTTTTAATAAAATATAGTTATGAATAAAAAAAATAAAGCATATTGGCCATTATACAATAAAAATATACCTCTCCCCTGCCAAACAAGAGAACAGGAGTAAAATCCTATCCCTCCTCTTCCCCCAACCAAACGGATTTAAGTTGTCTAAAACATTTTATTTTGTTATAAAAATTCTGGTTTAGAACATTTAATTATATATATATACATATATAGGTGCGATACCGATTAATTTAAGATCCACAAAAAGAAAAAAGAAAAATATATATACACACACACACACACAATCAACTACACAGAATTCAATCTAACTCTGAAATCTTAAAAATAAATTAAAACAGAATTCAATCTAACTCTGAAATCTTAAAAATAAATTAAATTTCTGAAACGATAAAAACGCATCAAATAGCTCACCTGCAACTTCTCTTTCATCATTATCTCCTTCTACGACGACAGGACGAGAAGAATCAGATTCAATATCAATGGGTTCATCTTCATCAGAAGCTTCGTCTTCAACATCAGAGTCTGTCTCAATTCTTTTTGCAGCTTTCGATGTTTCTCCATCATCTTCGTTCACATTATCTTCTTCTTCCTCATCTCTCTTTCTTTTATTATTATTTGTCTGATCTCCAGCAACATCATTGTAACATTCCTTCTCGCAGCAAGTTTTGCCGTAGATTTTGACCTTGAACTTTGAATAATCAGACATATATTTGAACACTAAGAAATCTCCATTCTCCAATTTATTGTCCTCCACAAATTTACTCCATCCCTTACAGAAAAAAACTCGATTCTCACGCTTTTCCACTTCGACTTCTTCAGATTTACCATAATAAGTCTCAAGCATTGCTTTCTTTGGCACATCTTTGCCAATCACTTTGTTAAATGCCGGTGGGATTTGCTGTTAACACCAGAAAAAAGCAAAAAAAAAAAAAAAGAATATTATCAATAACTTGATTGATATATTAAGAAGAAAAAGAAAAGATCAGGTGGGGGATACTAACCAAGAAGGTAGAGAAATCTTGAATCAGAACCTTGAAGAAGGTAGCGTTTTTGCGTTTCGTTTGGGACTGTGCAGGTCTGTCCATGGAAGCTTTTTGGGGAGATGATTCAGAAGACGAGTATCAGAAGGATGTGATATTGCAGATCACTGTGAGTTGTGTGCGTGTAACGTGTCCGTTTAAGAGTAACGTGTCGTGTTCCTGGAATCAGGCTGACTGTGATTTTTTTAAAATAAATTTATATTTTTTCGATTAAAAAAAAAGGAAAGAAGGGTGAAAATAGGAAACAACATGACTGGCGGAAGAAAATAATGAGTGTACATATTTTTATTAAGATAAATAAAACATTAAGATCGTATATCTAATTAATATCCACTTTCACATTTTCACATCCTACTCTTTTCGTTTTCCTTCTGTCAGAAGATATGCTTGATGCAGATTTGAAACTTGGTTTCCAAGCAATGCATCTGCTATATTAATAATTTCCTCTTTTCTCCTTAATTTTTAATAAATATATACTTTTTTTAAGAATAAATTTTATATACTTAATCTTATATAAGTAAAAAACTTATATATTTAAAGTACGTTTGTTTATAATTAAAAAATAAGTGATTTGTAAGTAGTTTAGAGGTTTTACAAAAAGATATTTATTTTGTAGATATTTTATAAAATGTAGACATTATTTTGTGTTTGGTTACAATAATAAAAAAGTGATCATTAATTAGTTATTTTTAAATTTTATGATATCTTTCTTGATTTTGATTTTATAAAAATAATTTATTATTATATTATTTTAAAATATTATGATATATTTGTGTATCCTGTCTCTTTAAAATACTCTCTTTCTTATTTACTGATTATTTTCAAAAACTACTCAAAGTAGCTTTTTAAAATAATCAGAAATATATTTTTTCTCATATTTTAATTATTTTTAAAAATTTAAATAAACATAATGAAAACTAATAAAACAGATTTTTTTTTCCAAAAGTTAATTGATATTTTCATAAAATAAGTTAAAACAAATGGGCCCATAACCTCATATACTTTTTTAAAAAAAGACAAAATATATATATTTAACCTTATATATGTAATGTAATTGTTTTCAATTAAATCAAAACATATAGATATTTTATAGATTATTTATCCCATAACAAGATTTTATTATTAATATTATTAATATATTAAAATTCACTTGATTTAATTGGATAAAAATTTAAAACTAAGTATATAACATTAAGTACTTAAGTGTTGCATTTTTTAATTATTAGATAATTTTTTAAAAAAGTAATTAAATTTAGAACTTTTACGAATATTATAATTTTATAATTGATATTCTTACACGCGCGCTCTCTTTAAAGTTAGAAAGGGCCAACCAATTGGGTCAGAACGAAATTGCCAGATTGGTGAACAGGTTGACCTGTTTAAACATGGGCCGATCATAAGTCTCGTTTTTTAATTTCCACTAAAAAAGTATACTTATTTTGAAAAGGTTGTATTTATTATTATATCTTACGAAATTTATCCTGCATGTTTTATTTATTTGTATGTCGCAATTGGTTACGTTTCCATTAATTTCATACTTCAATTTGTTATGGGCCAGTGAATAAGTTCTGCCACATGGCCCAAAAAAAAAATTGTATATTTAGTTTTACACATTTAGACTGCTTGTTTTTAATTAAATCAAAATATAAATAATTTATTTTATAAATTTTTTATTATTAATAGTATTAAAAAATTAAAATTTAATTTTTTTAATTTAATTAGATAAAAGTATCTAAAATATATAAAGTTAAGTAGTTAAGTCAATGTTACCTTCAAAGACATTAGATTACATAGAGAGAATAAATAATTTTAAAATAAGTAATTACTGTCCTTATCTCCCCTCATTGATTGGATATTACGATTAAAGCCTTTGTGGCTTTTTCTTTTACCAAAAAAAAAAATTGAAAATACCTCATTTCTCTGTCACAACAATATTATGACACAAAATAGAGGAAATTAACAGGGCTAGTATGAAAGTAAATAGCAGTAAAATCAGTTTCACGTCAACAAAATGGTAAGAAAGCAAATAAATAAAATTACAAACCAAACTCAAACCCAAATCCATCATTGTAATCACATCCTACAAATTAAAGTTCAGCATTAAAAAAAAAAAACATGCACACAACACAACAAAAAAAACCAACATAAAATTAAAGTCATGAAATTAAAATTTTAAATTAAATTAGCTTGCAAAACTCTTCCCTCTTATTATCCCATCTATAAACATGAAGACGAAAAACACAGTCAAAATCATCACTTTTGATGATTTCAAAGATGCAGACATCTCCTTCTTTTAAATGATATTCTTTCGCTAGTTTTTTCCATTCTTTAGTGACTCTCGCTTCTTTCTTATGTTGGGAATCATCTGCACGTTTGGGCACAAGAAGCTTCACATTCCAAGTCTTTTGGGATATTTGAAACTTGATCCTTTTGTTCATCAGCTCCTTCGTATGTTTTCTCAGAAAATTTGTGGGTATATGCTGTAGAAGCAAACATGTACGAGACCAAACATGATGATGCTAAATATATCAGAATTGTGATTGTGAGGTAAAGTTGAAGAGAAGAACTTACTATATAAAAATTTGCAGTTGAATACTTGAGTTGAAGCTGAAAGAAAGGATTCTCAGAAGTGAAATATATTTGGTCATTGTAATCTGAAGGTAAATTTCTGTGCTTTCTGTTCCTCTTGGATTTCATGGTCTCTGCTTTTGTTTCCTGAATACCTCCTTAATTTTTGAATAAAACACCAACAATTAACTTTGATGTTTAATTAAGAGAAAGAATATGTATTATTCTAGTTCCAAACAAATGAAAAATAAAAAGATTAAGGGCAAAACTGAATTGAAGCTTACCAATTCCACCTTCTTCATCTGATTCAGAAGAAGAGTCTGAATCAATATTAATTATATTTCTTTGAAATGCTTTGGATCTATCAAATTCAGTCTTCTTGCTTCTTGCAATATCATCATCATCATCTTCTTCTTCTTCATTCCTCCTTCTTTTTGTTCCTTCTTGTGCATTTCTCTGACGATCTACTTTACCATTAAGAGGTTCACAAGGCCTCTCCTCAACAACCACATTGGATTGCTTCTCACAGCAAGTTTTGCCAAAGATTTTGACCTTAAACTTTGAATAATCTGCAAAATATTTAAACACCAAGAAATCTCCAGTTTCCAAATTATTATCTTCCACAAATTTATGCCACCCACTATTAAAATAAAATTTGTTTCCGAGCTTTTCCACTTCAACTTCCGAAGATCGACCATTATAAGTCTCAATAAGTGTTAATCTTTTCTTTGGCATATCTTTTTAAAAGCTGGTGGGATTTTCTGTTAATATATCACCACAGAGAACATATAGACTGTTAAAAACTTGTAATTAATTACTTCTCATTACTTTGCTCTAACTTTTAGCATAAATAAATCACAGAAATATAATATATATATTGAAGGAAAATGTAGTTGAACTTTGAGACATCAAAACAAGTGAAACTAAAAGAAGATATTAGTTCACATTGTCAAAGCCATGATTCTAGATAATATATATGAAAGGAAATAAGAAAACAAAAATGAAGATTAATGCAGGAGGTTGCATGTCATTTGATTAAAGTGAGAAAAGGAAGAGAAATCAATGAATGATACTATGTATAGAGTACTAACCAAGCGAGTAGAGAAATCCTGAATCAAGACCTTGAAGAAGGAAGGTTTCTTTGCATGTTTTCTCAGGGACTGTGAAGCCATGAAATAAGGTTAAACAAGATGTATAGTAATAGTAGAAGCCAAAATATATCAGAATCAGCTTGCAAAGCAAATCACAAAATGATCAGATTTCGAGAGAGAGAGAGAGAGAGAGAGTAACGCAAGTGGCAACGAAAGGGCGTAGAGAGGGGGGAAGTAACTCAGTAAGTGATAATTCCGACGTTTCTTTGGCAATGATGGATCTTAATTATTCCGTTTCTGAATTAATTATTAAATGATGGATATATTTTAAGGAATATTTTTTCCTTGAAACCTGAAAGTGAAACTTTTGATATTTAAATTTATTTTGATTATCAATTTGACTCCTGAAATATAATATTCACAATTAATCTTTATAATGTTATTTTCTCTTGAAACCATATACGACCAGTTGTTCATGATGTTGAAATTTTAGGGACTTGATTAACGAATATAAAAGTTCAGGAATTAGATCGATTATTGAGACACATTTAAGGTATACAAAATTTACTTCCTCCATTCGGGCATTCCGATTTATAAGAACTTTTAGATCAAATTACGCGTATTAATAAAATTTATTAAATACACTTTAAAATTTTACTTTTTCAAAATAAAAATATAAAATTTTAAAATTTTTTTTCATTTAATATCCATTTATAAAAGAATATAAAAAAAGAATATATGAGAAAGGTAATATTAAAAAAATATCATTAATGAAATTTTATTTTTATCAAAGTGTCTTATATTTTAAAACACTGAATATTTTTAAAAAATATTTTATAATTTGTAATGGAGGGAATGTTATCTTTGTTTCCTTCTTATAATCACATATTTTTAATTAACTAATGTAGTTCTTTTTTTTGGGTCAGCATCAAAATATTAATTACGTTTTTAATATGTATTTTACCACTTCTAGAAAATACAATAGTCCTATAAAGTCAAAGTGATCAAAATATCTACATATCTCTCTCTCTTTCACTGGCAAGTGTCAAGCTTTAGATTAAAGTCAATAATTCGAGCGAGGTAGGCTTATTCAGATCGGGCTCAATTTGGATTGAGTTTATTCAGATTGAACTTAAAATATCTTACCCTTTAAAAAAAACCTATATAGCTAAGTCCAACTCTTATTTTTTTGGCCAGGTTTGGGCTGGCCATCTAGCTTTGCTAAAATTACCTACTTTACATATACAGAGTTAGAAATTTCATGGGTTGGACTTATTCGTGTTGAGTTCAATTTGGGCTAGGCTTGTTCAAATCGAGTTTAAAGCATCTTACCCCCTTTAAAAAGCCCATATAGCAAAGCCCAGTCCTAACATTTTTCTAGCGGGTTTGGGATAGGTTGTCGAGCTTGACTTGAATTATCGACTCTACTTCAGATTCTTTTGCGACAATATCCACATTTTTAGTCTGCAAGATTTATAGAGACTTCTTATAGGGGAAGCAATGCAAGAGAGAAAAGAATGAGTCAAATGCTACAATAATGAGACTTAGTATTCCCTAACTAGACTCCTCAAGCACCTTAATGCCTTGCTTGGTTTGCAAGCTATGGCCATAATAATGAGATAATGAAAAGATAGGGGAAACAGGGAAAATATAATGAAAATAAAAGAGAGAAGGAAAGAATTATTATACTTTAATTAACACACACACATATATATTATTTAGGTTGGCAAAAAATATTTTAAAAGCTAATGCTTGAAATACTCCTATTTTAAAAATCTCCTACTTCGTTACCCCTTTTCATTTTCTCACTTTAAAAAAAAAATGTTCGTATTTTCTATATAAGTCATTTTAGAACATAGAAATCCATATTATGATATCCATGGTGCAAAACCAGATGCAGCACATTTATATTTATCACTGCAATATTAAAATATGATACCCAAGAGAGGTCAAAATAAAAATTTATACAATTATATAGATATATATATGTATATGTATGTGTATGTGTATATATATATATATATATCAAACATACATATGATTGATTAAATAAATAAAAAATTACATGGCAAACCCAAATATATTGCAGCACACATTATCATATCTTTCAAAGTTCATAATTAAAAAACCAAATGAACTAAAATCACAAGAAGATAACTAGTTTAGTAATCGAAATCAAATCAATATCTAAATTATCTTGGAAAACTTTTCTTTCCGATGATCCCACCTGTAAACGTGAACACGAAGCACAAAATCAGTATCAAAATTTTTTATCATTTCAAAGAAGCAAACATCTTCCATTTCCAAATTATGTTCTTTCACTGCTTTCTTCCATCCCTGAGTCACTGTGGCTTCTTGTGTTCGCTTTGTACCACGTTCATGTTCATACACATGAATCTCCATATCCCAAGTTGTTTCACATATATTTAGCTTGATCCTTTTTCTTTCCATCAAATGTTCCATGAAAAACCCTTGGGTATGCACTGTACAGCAAACATAAATGTACTATAAGACCAAACATGAAATACCCTTTGAAGAAGATGAGTAAGTGAATCCCATATACGCTACCCAAAAAGGAAAATAGACGAGAATAAAAGAAACAAAGAAGAGCATAATTTACCAACAAATTTAATCTTCATGGTAAATTCTTGAGGACTTAATTTAGAAGTCCTGAACCCGACACCAAAAAAGAAGAAGAGCATAATTTTTTTCTCAGAGAAAAGTTATTCTAGCAAAACATTTAAACGAATCATGAGGTGGATTTGGGGCTTCTAATATCTCACTCTCTAATGCCTTTTATATGTTGCAACCTCTCAGTTACTTTTTTTCTTGTTTTTTTTTATTACTAGATTCTACATAAAATGAGAAATATTTTAATATTTTATGGTGAAGAAATTGTGTAAAATTCCTAAAACCATGCAGTTTTGATTTATTTTCTTTAAGGAATTGTATAAAATGCAAAACTGCTCCATTTTGCCAACATAAAATATCAAAATGTCTCTCATGTAGATTTTTAATATTCAACAGAAAAAGATAAAAAATATGTCGTCTTATAAATGGGGCATTAGAGGGCCATGCCTATGATGATGAGTCACAAAAACATAAATTGTCAGAATTCAAATTTCTTGCAAAAATAAAAAAATCATAAGAATACAGTTTTCATGCGAGATAGAATAAGAGGATTCAAAATCCATGAGGAATGTGAGTTTCTTCGTGATATTCTTTTTTTGTGTAATTCTCGTGGGTGAATCTGTAAGAACATTAATTTTTTCAACGTTTCGACAGAGTATTTTCATGAAAAACTTGAAGAAGAAACTAGTTCATAATTCTTTTTTCTTTTTTATACTTGTGATGGTTCTGTGAGGTAAAGTTGAACAGAAAATTGGGATTAACCATCCAATGTGATTTGTTTTTCAGGAGATGAGAGATCTATTGTGACTGTAATGTAGAAATTATGTATTCACCAAGAGAGGTGATTAGATTAGTAGATTGGCTTGCTAGAGAAGCTCAAAATAGAGAGGATGAGTTTAGCATTTGGTGTAAACCTCTAGTGGAATGTTATGACCTATATAGGTTGGACAAGATGATGTAATTCCCTTTTAGGTTTAGCCATGTCATTTTGTAATAATTATAAAAAAAGTTGAGCAGAAAATTTACAAAACTCACCAGATAAAAATTGGCAGTTGAAACTTGAGCTGAAGTTGAAAGAAGGGATTCTCAGATTTGAATTCTATATGGTTTTGATAATCTTAAGGCATTTTCGTCTTCAGCCAAACACTTTGTGCTTTTCTTTTCTGGATACCTCCTTTTATAATATTTGAATAAAACACAAACAACTTAGTTTCGTGTTAAGATAAACATGCATTTCACTTTAATTAAAAATAAATAATGGTAATAAGACAAAGACAACGATGCATTATTCAATGAAGCTTACTAATGTCATCATCATCATCATCATCATCATCAGACGAAGAAGAGTCAGGATCAATTTTAATTACATCACTGTTGAAAGCTTTGGATCGAACAAATTTAGTCTTGTTCCTCTTTACATTGTTATTATCATCTTCTTCTTCATTCCTCTTTCTTTTTCTTCCTCCTTGTTCATTTCTCTGATCTTTGCCTTTGCCATCCACGTTCAATTTCTTCTCATAGCAAGTTTTACCATAGATTTTGACCTTAAACAAAGAATAATCTGCAAAATACTTCAACACCAAGAAATCTCCAGTTTCCAAATTATTGTCCTCCACAAATTTACTCCATCCATTATTCAAATAAAATTTGTTTCCAAGTTTTTCCACTCCAACGTCCCATGATTTATCATAATCAGTCTCAGGCGTTGCTTTCTTTTCCAAGTCTTTCCCAAACTCCTTCATAAAAGCTGGTGGGATTTTCTGTTTATATATCAACACAGAGAATAATATAAAGACTGTTAAAAACTTTAAATTAACTTCTAATCCTTAGCTACTAGAACATAAACAAGTCACAATATACATATGTGTGTGTGTGTGTGTGTGTCCAAGGAAAGGGTTAAACTACAAAAAAAAATTATTTTATTCTCTCTATACGTTTTGTGTCAAACCCATATTCTATATATATATATATATATGAAGAGAAGTAAGAAAACAGAAATGAAGAATCTAGGTAGGAGATTAAAGGGTAAATGATATCTCATTGTTTAAGTGTAGAAAAGAGAATTAAAATGACGGTAGAGGAATTAAAGTATACTGAGCAGGCGAGTGGAGAAATCTTGGATCAAGACCTTGAAGAATGAAGGCTTCATTTTACGTTTTCTCAGTGACTGAGAAGCCATGAAAGTTTAATTAGCGAGAACTTTGATTGTAATGTGTATATATAAATCACGAAGTGATCAGATTCTCATATGAGAATTGAGTGTGTGCGTGCGTGTGACTGTAACGCAAGTGGCAATGAAAGGGCACAAATTAATATCAATTTGGACAGTTCCGACGTTTCTTGAGAAAGGACGTGAGTTTTGCGAGCATTATGAACATTAACCATTGATTCGATCATTATTTTCTTTAAGTAAGTTTTAAGTTTCATACTGTTCGTATTAATCATAACACTCTTTCCATTCCAATGTTATATATAAGTCATCCTTATAAAAAAAAGAATTAAACAGCAATTTGATGCTTAAATTATATGTCAAAGAGCGTCCCGACCCAACACTTGTTTTTTGTGTTATGTTCCCTCTCAATTTTTGAAAACAGTGCAATGTAATTTTTACCATTAATAAAAGTTAACTTTAACCATTAGTTGATCATAAAATGATATAAAATGACTTAAAAAAATTGCAAAAACATGAACAAAATTTTTAGTCATTTTCTAAAATGTTTTGGATCCTTGTTTGCAATTTTTGAGTCATCTTCTATAATTTTTTTTTTCTTTTCCATCATTTTCTGATCAATTAACTATTAAAGTTAACTTTTATAAGTGGTAGGAGCTACATTAATTGCATTATTTTTAAAAATTAAAAAAAATATTGTACAAAAAATAAGTTTAGGGTCTCAAATAATGTTCTTAGACCTATAGATTATGGGTCAAGTGACCCTTTAACCCAAAAAAAAAAAAAATTTGATAGTTTTTTATAAGTCTTACTTTGTATTAAAAAATTGATCATTAATTACTTTTTTTTAAATTTTCTATGAGTAAAGCAAAAGGTTACATATAACAAGGGAGAAAGTATCTTTAAAGATGATGTATTTAACAAAGAGGAATTGATAAATTCTTTCTTTTTCAAATAACATTGATAATTTAAGTACTTTTCCTTAATTTTAGTAAGGTAATTAAAAAGTGACTTACAATACTTGACAAAGTATCCTTATAATCTACATCTACAATATTTGGTATTTATGGCGGGATAGCTACAGCATCCATCTGACCGTTCTTCTTTTTTTCTTCTAAAAAATATGATATAATAAATAAAATTAAATAATAATGAGGACCTACAATAAAAATAAGTTGTAAATATAAAAATTAAAATTGTGTGTGTGTGTGTATGCATATGTGAAACCTTCAATAAAATTACAAACCATAAAAAAAACTGCAGTTATGTAATCCAATGAGAAATTTTATATTTTTAGAATTTTAATTTAATATAAAATAATAAATTTTAAATAAAATAATTTTTTGCTTATGTTTTTAACATGTAAAAGATAATGAATTATATAGTAATATAAATATAAGTTGTTGTTTATGCTCTTAGTAGCTATTTGGTTACGGAAAATTATGTTAATTAAATGGATTAAAGAAATAAAAGTAAAAATGAAGTCTTCGTTTTAGTATGATAAATTAATTGTACATTTATCTTAGTGTTATTCTTGTCTCGGAAAACCAAACACCATAAATGTCAGAATAACCACACTATCAATAAACCTAATGAATTATGATTCTATTATAATTAATTTAATTAATTTACTTACTTTTTGTTTTTTACATTTTATCTATATTAAAAATTTTCAATCCCATCTTTTCTATTTTCTTTTTTACAAATTTAACTTATTAAAATTTTAGTCCCTCCTGCTTGGTGCGAGCCTCTTATTTTTATCGGACAAATGTGGGGACCAGCCCCACTGCTTCTAATCTTTTCTGTTTTGGTCTCTGCTTTTTATAGCATTTAGCTAGCCTTGTTTGAATTTTTTTTTTCTTCCTTCACCATTCTATTCTTTTGGAATTGAGAGTTAATATCAGATGGAATGCACGGAGTATGAAATCTAGTTAAAATTATAGTGAAGGGTTGAATTTTAAAATATAAGAAAGAAAAGTGAACATGAAACACCTCATAGGTAGGGGATATTCATGGGACAAGATAGGACTAGAACGTCACTGTTTCATCATATTCTAAAAGTCATCTTGTCTCGTTTGAGACAAGTTTGGAACATCTTAGTAAAATGGACAACATGGGAGAATAAAGACATAGATAACAATATTCATTAAATTATTAAATAACATAACTTGCTAAGTTTAAAATCAAAATAAAATAAGTATATAAATTATAATAATTTAAAGTTAATTATTGAATTACATCAATTATAACTACAAATCTTCAATTTAAAGTCAAGTACACATAAAACATAACACATCATGACAACTATAAGTGATCTTTAAGTTACAAGAGTAACAAAAATAGACAATTTAGGTACAAAATCAAGTCTTAAAATATTTGAAGTTATTGATGTTTTTAAAAAATAAAGCAAGAAATATGATATAAATAAAAATTATTTAATGGATAAATATAAGAATAAATTATATTTATATTAATATAATTTATAAATTTAATGCCTCTTTTTAAAAGAAAAAATTATCTATATATATATATATATTATGCAGGATGAGATAGTACGTTCCAAAGGTAATCCCATATCTAGTACCACCTTGAAACTCTTTTCATCCTATCCTGTGTTATCCCAAAAAATTTCTTTTTTTTTTTTGAGCTGAGAAATACCTAGCCTGGTATGATTAGGATTAAATCAAGCCAATCAAGATGGATACAAAATTGAACATCCTTACTTGTAGGCATATTTATTATGATTAAAATAGTATATTTAATAACTGTTGCTTCACCTATTTTCAAATTCCAAGGCTCTTCCCTATTATTTATTCAAGACAGAATTTTGAGTATATGTTTGCGGCTATAAAGTTTAATTTTCCAATTGATGCATGTATGTTGATATGATTTATTAACTTCTTTTCCTTTTCTTTTTGAATTTTCATAACCTTTCTATTTTAATGAAATTAAATGAATAAATAATGTAAAGAAAAGGAACTGTTGTGTATAGCAAGTCAAATTGCTATTTATTTTCTTTTAAAAAATATTTTTTTATTAAAAACAATCATGTTCGAAGTACTATGGAGCACACTAATGTTCTGTTTGGATTGAAAGTAAACATTGGAGTAAAAAAACTAGAAAGTAAAATAGATAAGAAAATAGCTTTTTTTTTCTTTATTTGGATGAGAAAAAAAAAGTGGGAGAAAAAAGAAATGTCAAAGAGAAAATGGAACATTGGAGTAGGGCTCACCATATCTCATATTCCCTTTGTACTTATATATAAAAAGTTTTTAAAATTTTTTTGTTCTTAAATATAAGAAATTGTTAGCAGATTTTTAATGAATGAATCATTATACCCCTATTAAATTAAAAAAAAAAGAAAAAGATAAGTACTCTCATTAATTTATTTTAAAAAAATATTTATTTTTTATTTACAACAATTAGGGGTAAAATTAAAATGTTTGCTATATTTAATTAGATAACCAACTTTTATTTATTAGTGTAATTCAGTTAAAAAAATTTTTATATATAGGGATAGATGGAGTATCACTGTAGGCCTCTAGCTACCTTATAGATTGCATTCAACTCTGTGACTGGCAATGCTTTCTTCTTCTTGCAATACCACCTCCGCTTAGGCAACTTTGCTCCCTATTAATTGTAAGGACACTCTGTGCCTCTTTGGATTTGCGTTCAAAATCAATTATTTATACAAAAATCACATTTTAGCAAAAATTACTCAAATACTTTTGCTACATGTTAAAATCTCATAATCATCGGACGAGATGAAAAACCATTATTGTATTTAATTTTTTTTTTTTAAAAAATACTACTTTTGATTTTTTCAACAGAAAAAATAACAAACTTTCATTAAACTATTTCATATTAAATTATAATAACATGAAAATATATTTTTTATCAACTAATTTGGTTTTAAATTATTTTGGTGATGATATTTATATCAATCCAAACAGTTATAAATTAAAATTTTTGGATTTATAATTGTTTAGATCAATTTTTCAACTTATTTTTTTAAAAAATGTCAAGAACTTAACTATCGTTGATTTTTTGCTCTGGGACCTAATTGTCCATCTTCCTTTCTCTTATCTTTATTTTCTCTCCTTTTGTTTTCTTCTTTTTTTCTAACTTTTCTTCTCATCCAAATAAAGAATAAATGTGGGCACTCCCTCCAACATAATTTTAAACCTTTATTTGCTAATTATATTGTGAGAATTAGTTTCTTTTATTAGACTCAACTCTCGTTGGTTATTCAAATTGCTATTTAGAGAGAAAATGTATCCCATCTACAAGTGAGAGATCATATGGATCAGTTATATGAATTAGCTCAAATAACTTGTTATAATAAGGGTTAGGTAAAAAAAAATCAAAATAAAAATGAATTTTTTTGGCCCAAACTAGAAAACTCATGAACCAAGTGAGTCAACACTATTGGGTTAAGGTTGACATGTTTAACCTATATTTAAAAAAATTAAAAAACTACAGAATAAAAAATAGAGAGAAAATAATCACATTTAATATCCGATAGTATTTTAAATAGGATTGCCTTTAATAGGATGATATCAGTGGGTAACCAAAAAAAGAATAAAAAGATGGAGGGAGTTTGATGTCACAACCTCACAAGAAAAAAGAAATGGATCAATCTCATACACTTATTTATGATTGTTTTTCAAGTGTATGAAGTATTATCATATTGAAAACTATCATTTATGTCTAATTCTTTCAAAAGATAATGAAAAATTTAAATGGGTTAGATGGTTGGCCAATTTAACCCACCAACTATAAGGATTGAGTTGAGATTTTTCAATTTATACAAAAATGGGTTTATCCAACCCATACGTTTTCTGCCAACTTAAATAAACCATTATGCCTTGGGCTGTCGATATTCCTAACTTCCTGTCTTAAACCAATCCCAGCTCCTTTGTTCCATCCTGAATTCCATATATCTCCCCATACTTATTCTTTTTTTTTTCATCATTTATTTATTTTTAATTAAAAATAAAAGTTTTTGTTCTCGCTCGCTTAGTTGTTTAAAACGTATTATTATAAAATCTAACAATCATATTTAAGAAACTTCATCACTTTTATTATCTCTAATTCTGTGACCAATAATTGGCATCAGCCTTTTTTGGATTGGGTATGAATTTTTTTTATTACAGTATGATTTTCTTTGTAATCACATTTTTTATATTATTTTAATTTAATTTAATATATCTTATTGAAATTAAAATATATTTATCGTTATTAGTAATTTGATTGGTTGCCATTCAATTCTAATCTGGCCAATAGACAGTGAAATATAATGTGAAATCATCTTTTGACCGGTCATTTGATTTTCATAGCATTGCAAAAAGGTTAAGCAGATAACTCAACAAATCAACAAAATAAACTAAACAAATTCTCGAATCTCAATATTCAGTAGATAGCTATAGCAAAACAAGGACAAATTAAACTACAAGCAACCACCAAACCCAAATCCATATATTAATCTCAAGAACAACAAACAAAATGCACCAACCCGCTAAGGCATGTCAACAAAATCATGAATAACTAAAAGATCTTTGAAAACTGGTCCTTTTGGCGATCCCATCTATAAACCATGAACATTGAACACAAAATCAGGATCTTCATGAGTTTTGATCAATTCAAAGAAGCCAACATCTCCAATTTGCAGATGAAGTTCATCCACAAACCTCTTCCACCCTCGACTTATTGTCGCTGTACTGCCACGTCTTTGTATTGCAAGTTTCATATTCCAAGTTCTTTGCCCTGTCTCAAACTTCACTCTTTTGCTTTCCTTCCTCTTCATATTCTCGCTATAAAATCTCGTAGGTATATACTGCACACCAAATATATATATTCATACGTCAGACCACACATTGAACATTGTGACCACAATATTGAAATCTTTGTCAAACATAATACGTACTCCTTTGTCTTATAAGTCATTTCCATCATGTTTGTTTGAAACAATGAAAAATTTAAAACCCTCGAAGTTTAATAAATATACAATTTTAACCCTATTAAATATACATTTTTCGTAACATATTTTCTTTCACAAACAATAAAAGGTGCAAAAGGAAAATTATGATAAAAAATTATTGACATGATTTATAAATTGAACAAAAATTATTCTTTCCATGCAGATAAGGGGAGTACACTATAAATCAGGTATTAAAACATGGACCTATAGATTATTAAACCAATTCAGGTAATGGTTTTTTAAGAGGCAATGGTCCAATTTTGGAATCAAATAGGTCACAATTAAAATAATACAATTTGATTAAATATATAAAAATATTCATATGAAAGACAATAATATCTGAATAAATCTCATTAATTCTTAAGTAAATGAAAAATTCATCCATAAGATCTTATACATGTCTCAGAAATAATAATTATAGTTTCTGAAAATAATAAAACACAATAGCATTACAATTATTAATTGAAACATTTTATATTTGATTTAGAATTCAAAATTTAGAAGGGAAAGGAACAACCAAACAACAAAGAAAAAATAATAAAACCTAACCCGGGTCAACCTATTAACCCACAGGGTTGGTCAGGTTTGTCCAGCTTGGGCTGAAACCAGGTCATAGGTGATTGGTTTGTTTAATCAACTGGGCTAGCTAGATGACCAATTAATGGGTCAATCTAGGTTTCGAAATAATGCTACAAATAAGCATGCTGAAAGTCTGGCATATAATGTTGTGACTTTTTCCAGAGTTGATTTCTATAAAAATCATTTATTATTTTTCTTTTTTAATGTTCTCAAGGATGGTTGAAAACGTAAAAATCAAAAAATGTTGCATTATTTTAATGCTGGTAAGAATGATGTAGAAATTAGAAGATAAATTAGACATCTATAAAACTTAAGGTTGTCTATATTGATTATATACAAACTCTTTTTTTTAGAGGATCTGTTGTAATAAAGAGAAGGAATTTTGCCAAAATTAGATGAATTGGCCCAGACCGGCTAACTAATGGGATGCCCTAAATAACTCAAAAAGTAAAATGAATGCTCGGATGGTTTATATGGATCATTCCAAAACTGTTTAAGTAATTTTGGGTAAGTAAAATTACCCTCAAACATAACTTAATAAGTGAATATAAAGAGCCATTCGATTGAGGATAATAAAAAATGCAAACAAAAAGAATGAATGAAAGATTAAAAACGCGAGAGAGAGAGAGAGAGAGAGAAGAAAATTAAATAGACAGGAGGCTTTGAAATTAAAAAAAAAAAGAAAAGTAAAGCCATGTGAAAAAGAAAAAAATGGAACAGGATGAATATTAGAGATAAAGAACTTTCCCCACATTTAGAAATTAAAAAATAAATTAGAAATATATTAAAGCTTGATGTGTCTAACCATTTAACTTGAACTATTTTGGTGGAACAGGATATACTAGAGTTTATCCGTATATAAAAATATGAATAGAAGTCAAGTACGCAACGGAAAAAAGTACCCGATGGAAGAATCGTCCAAGCTAAGAGTGAGTGGGTGAGTGTGTGTGTGTGCAAGAAACATATTTGACCAGTTCTAGCGGCACACAGGCACACAGAACACACACACCACCGCATACGCATAGAAATTACCAGAGAGCCAAACCATATACGAAAACCGGAGTTGAACTCGGAAGAAAGGATTCTCAGAAGTGAATTGTATTTGGTCATAATCAGCAAACAATGCATCGACGTTTTGACTCCTCTTGTTGAAACTCATCATTAGTTTGTGATATTTCTTCCTGTTTGCGTTTTGGCTTTCTCACATCACAAGCTATTGCACCAACTCAACATTTCAACTTGTGTTAATGCTTAATTTTGATCATGCTTGTTCATATGACGAATTCACATCCTTATTTGAATGTTATTAATTACCTCTCTTAACTTTTGAATAAACCCAAAACTTTCATGCTAAGAGAAATATGAATTCGTACTCCGTGAAATTGACATCACATTTTGTTGATATGCTACAACCAAATCATATACTCCTTCCGTTTCAGTTTATTTAAAGTGGTTTTAGAAAATTTTGTCTCTAAATATAGGAAAATAGACAATATTACCCTTAAAAAAATAGAGGAGATATTAATGGTCTACTTTTCCACCGCCACGATTATTAATAGCAAAATTGGAAAATCGGTGGGATGTCAACTGGCTAAACAAGCTTTGGTATGCGGGATTGACAGAGTATATGATCAAAACTTATATATAGTATGAGTCAATTTCATTTGCTTAAAATTGAAAATGAAAAATCAAACAGGAAAGGCAGGCAGAAATCAAAGGAGGCTTACCAGTTCTTTCATCACATCACCATCACTATCACCATCATCATCAACTCGCTTTCTTTTTCTTTCTTCTGGGACATTAATTCTCTGATCTTCATTTCCATTCACTGTTCAGAACACCTCTGATGATCTCTAGCTCCATTATTAAACTGATGCTTCACACAGCAAGTTTTCCCATATAGACTGTGACCTTGAATTTTGAATGATGTGGGGAAATATTTGAAGACTAAAAAAATCTCCCACCTCCAAATTGTTAGCTTTCACAAACTCACTCCAGCCATTACTGAAATAGAATCTCTTCCCAAGCTTTTCCAATTTGACTTCTGCAAGATTTGCCTAAATACGTCTCAAGTACTATTGTTTTATTTGGCACGTAGTCTTGACCAAAGATGTTTATAAAAGCTGGGGGGGATTTACTGTAACACAGAACAACACAGACTATGAAAAAAAAAAATCTTGAGAGACTAGTGGGCTAAGGCATTTTCTATTCTGCTTTTGACTTCATCATCATGTGTAGAAGTTCAATATAAAAATCTTAAATCAAAGCATGAGACTAAACCAAGCGTATAGAGAAATCATTGATCCATACCTTAAAGAAAGAAGGCTCCATGTGAAAGTTCCTTTTACAGTGTCATGAGGGTAAGAGGACACAACTCCCTTGGTGACAATTTATAAAGCACTTTAAATAAAATCATCCATATCAAAAGCTTAATAAATATATTTGCAACTTTACTTTTTAACAACATAAATATAAACTTTTAAAAATACTCTTCATCATCATCTATTATTTATTTGTAAAGAATATTAAAAAAATATATTTTTTGGCCAACAAAGAGAGAGAATATATAAGGAGGAGGATAATATTAAAAAATATCATTAATAAAATCTTATTTTGTTAAAGTATTTTATATTTTGAGACACTAAATCTCTTCTAAAAATGTCTCATAATTTGGGAAGATGGAGTATAACTCATAAGAATATGAAAAGTTTTTGGATACCATGTGAAAGTGAATGAGATGCTTCGTTCTCAGTTTAGATTAAATATATATAATTCTCAAAATCTGACCTCTACTATTTTTTGTTTCCCCTCTCTATAAAATCCCTCTTTGCTCCTTTTGATGGGCATCGTATTAGCATTCATATTTGATTTGCATTGTCCCAAACCAGAAAACGTGATTTTCTATATGCATCAACCCCACACACGCGCACACATATGTAGATGCCTCATCTTCCCTTCTCAAGTACTCCTCTTAATCTATTTACAAGACATAGAGAATATTTTTTTTAGTTTATTTATAGGATAATCAATAATTACTGTGTCCAAGTATGTTATTTTTAACATGTATCTATATAATAGGGATAAAATTAAAAACTTGTTGAATTTCTAAACAGGCTTAATGAAGTTTAAAGTTTTTTTTTTATTTTAGTGAAAATATTTTAGTGAAAATATTAAAAATAACTTATGGAAATAGGATTAGAAAGAGTACCATTCAATTAGAGAACCCCGAGTCTATCTACCAAGAAAAAGAAATGTGATAACTTATACTTTAAAATTATTAGTAGTGCAAGTATAATAGTATATAATAAACATCATCTTTAATTTTAAAAATTCAAAGTCTAAATTAATTATTCACTGATAAATAAACTTTTAACATAGAGGACGTACTAATTAATTATCTCAATCATTGCAAATGAAAATTATTATTAGAGAAGACCCTTCATATTTGACTTGTCTATATTTATGAATTTAAAATATTATTTATATTTATTTTATATTTGACTTCTTTTAAGATAAATAAAATAGTAAACTAGAAAATATAAATTAAAGTAAAGTAAAATACATTGACCTCCCCTCTTGTTTTCATTAATTGCAAATTACATCCCTTCTATTTTAAAAACCTATATAAACCTTCTATAAAAATTAAGGGTTAATTTCGAGCAAACTATTACTGAATAGCTTCACCCTAAATTCTCAAAATGAGTAAAAAACTCCCATCAACTTGTAAATTCTTAGAAAATTACCTCTTGATGTTTATCCATACAATGTTGATCGTCATGTAACCAACTAGCATGCTACATGTCAAGAGGAAATTAGTGTCACATCAGCCTTGACCAAGCCCCACAAAATCAAAAGTAATGGCAGATATATGAAAATTAACAACAAGAGTGATTTGCTATTTGAGTAATAGTTTAAGGTTTAGGATACTTAATATAAGAGATTGAGAGTCCAAGATGCTATTCGAATAATCATTTAGGGCCAAAATGCTCATTAACCCTAAAATCCAATAATCACAAAACACAAACATCCTTTTAATTTAAAGATTTCATTTTCATTCCCTCAATTATTAGTTGAT